>NC_083277.1:27245085-27593358 GCF_963506605.1 Zootoca vivipara | reverse complement strand
GATGTCATATAGAGGAGGGTGAAAGGTTGTTTTCTGCTGCTCCAGAGAAGTGGACACGGAGCAGTGGATTCAAACTACAAGAAAGAAGATTCCACCTAAACATTAGGAAGAACTTCCTGACAGTAAGAGCTGTTCGGCAGTGGAATTTGCTACCAAGGAGTGTGGTGGAGTCTCCTTCTTTGGAGGTCTTTAAGCAGAGGCTTGACGGCCATCTGTCAGGAATGCTTTGATGGTGTTTCCTGCTTGGCAGGGGTTTGGACTGGGTGGCCCTTATGGTCTCTTCCAACTCTATGATTCTATGATTCTATGATTCTAGGCTATCAGCAAGTTCAGGCCTAAGTGAATTTAAGGTTAGAAATGAGAGAAACTCGAGAGAAGCTGAAAGTGTCAGATTCGTCCCATCTCTAGCTAACATACCTATATTCGTAACTTTATCTCCCCCAAAGTGGTACAGTTGAGGCTACTTTGGATCACACCCAAATCATGGGCTTAGGCCAGGCATCCCCAAACTGCGGCCCTCCAGATGTTTCGGACTACAACTCCCATGATCCCTCGCTAACAGGACCAGTGGTTGTGGAAGATGGGAACTGTAGTCCAAAACATCTGGAGGGCCGAAGTTTGGGGGTGCCTGGCTTAGGCTGAATCCATGGCGTTTGGCTCCACAAATCATTACCAATCCTGTGTATTCTGGGGAATACACAGCAGGTGATGTTGACATTTAATGGTGTTTTGTGTTTGTGTATATTTGTGAATAGATGGTAGAACTTTGATTTCCTACCTAATATTACTGAGGCCAGTTAACATTTCACTGTCTGAAATGGCCATGGTTTAACCAACAGCTTTTAGATCCAGCGATAAGAAATACAACAAGTGTAATCTTTAACAGTCACAACTGGTCCTGCTGACAGGTTGCTATTTTATTCCCTGGGGGGCAAATTACTTTTAAGAAAGTGACATGGTGATTCAGTGCAACTCAGCCGCCTGGTAGAGTTCAACCGAGGACTCACCTCTGACTCACCCAGTCAGTAGGTAAGGAAGGACATGCATTACTGAGCAAGGAAACATCTTCGCGTTTGCCAGAGACTCGAGGATGGGAAAACTCGGGAGGTGTTGCGGGGGGATGAAGGAGGTGAAAAGGGGAAAGAGGAAAAAGAACTTACTTTGGTGGTCTTGACTTTATTGCCGGTTGCACACATCCATCCTGAGTTGTCAGGTAGCGTCTTGCATTCCTCGCCCTCTAGGCATGGCTCCATCTCACACCACCATTTCCCAATGACTATTGATGCTAAGAGAGACAAAACAAGCAAAGTATTTGTGAACTGGTTTTTTTGTTTGCTTTGTTTCAATTCACTTCGCTGAGTCTAGATGCAAAAGCTTCATCCAGATCTCAACAGATTTTTATTTTTATTTTACATTAATCCAGTTGGTGTCATACAGTCAAACCTCAGAACCGGAACGTAATCCATTCCAGAAAACCATTCAACTTCTGAAACCTCCAAGTTCTGAGGCGCAGCTTCCGATTGGCTGTAAGAGCTTCTTGCACTCAAGCGGAAGCCACGTCGGACGTTCGAGTTCTGAGGAACGTTCGAAAACCGGAACACTTATTTCCGGGTTTTCGGTGTTCGGGAACTGAAACGTTTGGCAACAGAGCTGTTCGAGTTCCGAGGTTTGACTGTATTTGATAGGATGTTATATAGCAGGCCCATCCAAATCTTGGGAGGCTGCAATCTACTCCCAGTATAAAAAAACTGGGGCAGTGATCTGCCAGAGTTGTTGAGCTTTTTAAAGGGGGGACTGCCCAAAGTTGTTCAGCTTTTTGGGGGAATCAGGACCCAAAGTTGTTGAGCTTTCTTTGAGAAGCATGACCCAAAGTTGTTGGTTTTTTTTTTGGAGGGTTGGGAGCCATTTCAAATGATTCCGTGATCGACCTGAAACACCCCTGCGGTCGAGGGGGGTGGACATGCCTGTTATGTAGCAGGGATGAGAATCCTTATTTCAGCCCTATGTCTGCACCCCTTTGTGGGAGACCTTCCGATGGCTACATGTATTATTATTATTATTAGAATTTATATACTGCCCTACACCCGGGGGTCTCAGGGCAGTTTACAGAATAAAATCAAGATATAAAACCACAGAATACACAATAAAAATAAAAACAAGAACCCAATAGCTATACTAGAAGCTGGTGAGAGGCTTCTATGTGCATGACCACACACTCCTCTCTTGATGCTCCATCCAGGAAAACAAAAGGCATTATTATCAGAGTTACAGGTAGGTAACCGTGTTGGTCTGAGTCGAAGCAAAATAAAAAAATTTCCCCTTTCTTATGAATGCTCCTTTCCGTCTCTGGTCCAACTTCCTCTGCTAGAGATATAAATATATACTTTCACAGGCTTCACAAGGTAAGCAGGACACAAAATTGGAGGAAGGGCCTTTCGTGTATCCAAAATGAGGTCAGGGAGTTCTTCCTTCGAAATTCAAGTTTGTTTCTGCAGCAAAGATTCCAATACCTACTGAAACAGCACCAATTAACATTGTGCATGGATGGTAGACCTAACCATATAGGACCCAGGAAGGGTGGACCTCATCAGTTCTAGTCCAGCATTCAGTGTATTTCTGGGCAGCTGACAACCAAACAAGGGAATCATTGGGAAAGCTAGTGGTAGAGCATATTATGTGACAATCACCCCAAATTTAGGGACAGCATAGAAGGAGTTAAAGGGATTAGCCAGTTAGAACCCTAGGGGGCGGAGTTAGGAGGACTATATAAACCCACCCTGGGAAGAGGAGGGTTGGTTGGTTATTGGAGGTTTGAGGAAGGGTGAAGGAGGGGAGTTCTGAGAGGGGCTGGGGAGAGAGTCTGAGGGTGGGAGCATAGCTGCCAAGTTTTCCCTTTTCTCACGAGGAAGCCTATTCAGCATAATGGAAAATCCCTGTAAAAAAGGGATAACTTGGCAGCTATGGGTGGGAGAGAGGTAGTGAGGTAAGAAGAAGGGAGAGATTGTCTGGAACTGTGATTGATTAAAAGCTGTAGGTATAGGCCAGTATAAGAACTGTTATTAAAGATAATAAGAATTATTCATTTGGAAACCACATGCTTATGTACTGAACTTCAATAAACCACAGTTTGTTTCAACATTATCCCTGACTGGAGTGAATGAAGAGACTATCAGGCATATACTAGTTGGTGGCAGCGGGTAATTGATCAGTGGTTGGTGCAAGTACCAACGGACTGTCAAACGTCTGGGGGTTCTGTGCAGGTGGAGTGAACCGCCACATATGCTTTGAATGCAGAAGGTCCTAGGTTCCAGCACTGGCATTTCCAAAGGAAAGACCCCTGCCAGAAACATGGGAGAGCTGCTGCCAGTCAGTGCAGACAACACTGGGCTAGATGGATCAATGACCGGCTCAGTATTTCATAGAATCATAGAATCCTAGAGTTGGAAGAGACCCCAAGGGCCATCCAGTCCAACCCCCTGCCAAGCAGGAAACACCATCAAAGCATTCTTGACATATGCCTGTCAAGCCTCTGCTTAAAGACCTCCAAAGAAGGAGACTCCACCACACTCCTTGGTAGCAAATTCCACTGCCGAACAGCTCTTACTGTCAAGAAGTTCTTCCTAATGTTCAGGTGGAATCTTCTTTCTTGTAGTTTGAATCCATTGCTCCGTGTCCGCTTCTCTGGAGCAGCAGAAAACAATCTTTCTCCCTCCTCCATATGACATCCTTTCATATATTTGAACATGGCTATCATATCACCCCTTAACCTTCTCTTCTCCAGGCTAAACATACCCAGCTCCCTAAGCCGTTCCTCATAAGGCATCATTTCCAGGCCTTTGACCATTTTGGTTGCCCTCCTCTGGACACGTTCCAGTTTGTCAGTATCCTTCTTGAACTGTGGTGCCCAGAACTGGACACAGTACTCCAGGTGAGGTCTGACCAGAGCAGAATACAGTGGTACTATTACTTCCCTTGATCTAGATGCTATTCTCCTATTGATGCAGCCCAGAATTGCATTGGCTTTTTTAGCTGCTGCATCACACTGCTGACTCATGTCAAGTTTGTGGTCTACCAAGACTCCTAGATCCTTTTCACATGTACTACTCTCAAGCCAGGTGTCACCCATCCTGTATTTGTGCCTTTCATTTTTTCTGCCCAAGTGTAGTACCTTACATTTCTCCTTGTTAAAATTCATCTTGTTTGCTTTGGCCCAGTTGTCTAATCTGTTAAGGTCATTTTGAAATGTGATCCTGTCCTCTGGGGTATTAGCCACCGCTCCCAATTTGGTGTCGTCTGCAAACTTGCTCAGGATGCCCTCAAGCCCATCATCCAAGTCATTGATAAAGATGTTGAATAAGACTGGGCCCAAGACAGTTTATTTTTTAAACAAATTCTAAACCACTTCACAGCATGAAGCCATCAAAGTGGTGCGCAGAATTAAAATAGAATAAAACAATAAAATCATTTCAATGAACTCTTTAAAAGGATAGAACCATCTCTCCAAATTCTACCCCCACCACATGCAACCATTTCTGCAGATGTGCAATTAAGAATCCGTAAATGACTGGGTCGCACCTTCTTAAGAGAAGATGTCTTCAATATAAGGAAAATTCCTATGTATGGATATTATCACCTACTGTTTGGGCTACCGCGCCAACTAAACAGAAGTGGTCCACTGCCATATATGGCGAACAGTCATCGATACACCTGCCTGGCTACCTTTTGCTATGGGTGAAATCATTTGCTAAGTTTCTCCATGACTCTGTTCTTTCGTTTAGTATTTGTTGTGAGATTCGCTTTAATTCTCCTTCAGGAACCATCCCGTAATGGTCTTCATCAGTCCTCCATCAAACACAGTATGTGAGAAGAAATTATCACAGCCAAGACAGCAGTGCTTATTTAACCAACAGAAGAAGTCACTCCTAACAGAGCTCAGAGGCTTGAACTGCCTTGCCAGGGCAAAATGCTATTAATGGCGGTGGTGGTGGGGGAACTATGAAGTTATCTTTGCATTCTCGCTCAGGTAGTAAGAAGTTCCAAGCTCAGTGCTACTAGCCTTAGCTTTGTTTGGATGAGGGAGCACGGGAGGCTTAAGGTGTCTTTGCAATATTTGCTTTATTGACGTGGACGCCGCCTTTGGCCAATCTACCTCAATGTTGACTACAATGACGGGCAGTAGCTACCCAGGGGTCCAGGCAGCTGTCTTTCCCAGCCCTACCTGGAGATGCTGGGGATTGAACCCGGGATCTTCTGCATGCAAAGCAGCAGATGTTTTACCATTCAGCCACAGCTATTCTCTTCAGAACTGAAAGCAAGCAGACACTCATAGAAGGGACAAAAACTAACACATTTGCACAGAGACCTGGTAGCCAGCTGGTAGAGAATGAGACTCTAAATCTCAGGGTTGTGGGTTTGAAAGATTCCTGTATTGCAGGGGGTTGGGCTAGATGATCCTTGTGCTCCCTCCAACTCTACAATTCTATGATATTATGATTCTATGACATTCGGAACAGAAAAGCAGGAGATCTACTATTAAGGGCTAGACCTCAGAAAGATGGAGGGAAGGCAACTCTCTACAGTGCTTTCTTCATATTTATGGTACCTGTCCCTGGATGTAACCAAATCCTGGTATTGCTGACCTTGATTGAAAGAGCAAATAAATGCTCAATCACCTCATCAAACGCCCATCTGGCATGTAACCTTTTAGCATAAACATTCACTTGTGGTAGACAGAGGATGCCTTTGCAAATGCAAGCACACCGCCACAGAGGATGTCTTTAATGGAAAGCTCAGCAATGCCACAGATTACTTCAACAAATGAGCCTGGGCTGGTAAATGTCAATGGTATCAGCAGGGAGAAAGCCAAAATAAGCCTTTAGGATACAGTACAGTCAGGGTCTGTCTCTGTTTCAGCAACCAAATCCTAAGCCTCAGGACTCTGTCTATAGGGTGCAAGGGGTTTGATGTACGGCATGACACATGCGTGCCATGTTTGTGGCCAGCGGTGGCGGGTGCCACTGGGGTTGGTAGGGCAGAAGGCAGGGAGGTCAACAGTAGGGGGAGCCAGAACTAACAAAGTCTAGTTTTGTCCCTGTCCATCTCCCTGCTGAGTTCTACAAGGGCTATGTTGAGACTGAGGAGCAGGAAGCTGACAAGAAGCGCCTGGGCTGTTTGTAAGTAGGAATGTTGGAGGCTGGGCATTAGGTGAAGTAAAAGGTAAAAAAAAGGGGGGTAAAGGACCCCTGGACGGTTAAGTCCAGTCAAAGGCGACTATGGGGTTGCAGCACTCATCTCGCTTCAGGCCGAGGGAGCCGGAGTTTGTCCACAGACAGCTTTCTGGGTCCTGTGGCCAGCGTGACTAAACCACTTCTGGCGCAACAGGACACCGAGATGGAAACCAGAGCGCACAGAAACACTGTTTACTTTCCTGCCGCAGCAGTTCCTATTTATCTACTTGCACTAGCATGCTTTCAAGCTGCTAGGTTGGCAGAGCTGGGGCAGAGTTCACCCCATTGCATAGATTCGAACTGCTGACCTTCTGATCGGCAAGCCAAAGAGGCTTGGTGGTTTAGACCACAGCGCCACCCGCATCCCTCTAGCTGAGGACAGGTGGGGCATCCTAATGGACCAGCCTCCTCTGCAGATGCAATGGCTCTGGACACATCCACACCATTCCCTTTAATGCTTTAAACAGTCATGGATTCCCCCCAAGAAATCTGGGAGGTGCCGTTTCTTAAGAAGGCTGAGAGTTGTTCAGAGGCCCCTATTTTCCTCACAGAGAGACAGTTCTGAGAGTTCCTTGGAGGTGGATGCTGGGAGTGGTGGGGTGAGGTGTTGGAGGTCAGAGCTGTGGATGCTGGGTCCTACGTCCTCTAAGCAGGATTGCAGTCCTCAGGTGTGGTGGAAGATGCTGTCCCATAGGCAACATTGAAGAAGGCTCGGTTGGCAGCCCAACCAGCTTCTGAAAATAGAATGCGTGGGGTCACCATCTTGCCCTTTGCCTCAGGCAGCAAAAAGTATTGGGTTGGCTCTGTGAACTGTCATGGTTCCTTGGGAGTTGGAGGTTTTTTTTAATGCTTCTGGGACTCGTTAAGAAACAAAACTACAATTCCCAGCATGGCTTGCTTTTCTAGTGCATCAAACTGTGTAAGCCTTTCTAAATCGGTTTCTGAATTTCCAGTCATAAAGAGGCCTGAGGGATATTGTTCTCTTGACTTGTAGATTGTCTGCTGTCTCATCCCATGTAACGGCATGCAAAAATATTTGAATCTGACCCATTTTGATTTCTTTCTGCAGCTATTAGGAAGCTGTAACAAATGCTAGCAGAGAGTCGCATGGCAAAAACCAGCACGGCATTCTCAGCACTAATGGAAAAACAGTTGTACCATTTAGCGTCAGGCATTTCATTTTAATCTAGTTCCCTCTAGAGAAGATTGAAATAAATAAAATTTAAATAGCGAACACATTTTAGATGCTGACAGTGAAAAGGACTTTGTCAGCCTAATGAAAAGCTATCAATTTTCTCCTCTTCATTCAATAAATTGAGAGTCATATTCTAAATGGATTAGATTAAAGGAAAATCCAAACTCCCCGTGAGACACTCTCACAAGTGATGGAGACTTTATACAGGGAGAAAAGCACAGAGGTGGGCAAAGTCTTTTGGAAAGCAGGTTCAGATCTATACAAAATTGATACAAAGTAGTAGAGGAATGTCTGTAACCCAGGGCTCACCTATTCCTTAAAAACAAGGTTTCAGAGAATTGAATGAGACATTCCGCTTTTCTCTCTATTTTATTACAAATGCCACAGGGTGCAGAGTGTGAATTGCCATATTGGGAACGTGGAAATTTTAGAAGGAAGGAGCAAAGACTACAATGAAAGAATACAGCAGCCAAAGTGTTTTGCATTTCATAAACAGACATGAGGATTTGTTTGCTTTGGGAACTACAAATCAGGCGCTTGATAACATAAAAGAATACAAAGTAGAAAACAAAGGGTTCAGGGGTTGAGAAAAAGCTGCTTTAAAGAAACAGGAGATCTTAACCAACAGGGGAGTCTGCCAACTTCTCTCATTTAATTGAACCCAATTCCACCCGAGAAGCATCAATTCATGGCTAGCGCAGCATAGCACTTCACAAAATGGGATAACCGGGCACTGAGGATAATGGCAAGAGAATGGCTGCCCACTCCTGATATCTAAAATATACCCATATATCGGATCTGTGACATTCCTAGCCCCACAGCATGCCTGCAAATTGGGGAGAAAATCATTGCAGCCCAGTAGCTGGTATGATTTGAACCCTTTAATTTCCCTCCCAGCAGAAACAATGGGAAGTCACTTTTGTGGGGTGAGAATGCCTGGAAAGGAGTGGAAGACTTCTCCCAACATCTTGTCCGCTGGCAAGAGCCCAGTAGGGCACATGGCTGGGGTGGGAAATGTCATCCCAGGGAACCGACTTGTAGCCCTCCAAGCCTTTCTGCAGGCCACCCCCACTCACCGGCCCTGCTTCTCATCCTCCCCAAGTGTTTTTGCCAGGCCAGAAGGCACCCTTGAGCTCCAACAGGATGGAGGCTGGAGGGGAACAGGTGAGCACACGTAGAAACTAGCCTACTGTACAATGGTAGCATTTGCATTCGTTGCTCCACCCACTTATGCCTCTGGCCCCGCCCACCAGCAGCAGGCAGCCTCTGAAGGTTGGCCAGAAGCGAAGACAGGCGTCAGGCTGAAACAGGTTCCTCACCCTTCAAGGCGGCAGGCAGATCACCTTCCGTTCCCCTGCCTGAAGCCTTAGGATTGCAAGCTGCCTTGCTTTTAAATGCAAATGTACGCTGGGTTAAGTGATTTTGATTTTGTGGATACGGCTAGGACTCTCCTAGCCCCAAAATTGAAAGACGTCAAGATACCAACGGAAGAAGAATGGCAAGTCAAACTTATGGAATATGCAGAAATGGTGAAACTTACGGGGAGAATCAGAGTCAATGACAATGAAGGTTTTTAAAAAGACTGGGACCCCTTCATGTTCTACCTACAGAAATACTGTAAAGAAATGGACTCACTAGCAGGGTTTGATTAAACACTTACAACTCAGAAAACAAGTTCAAAGGTTAAGAAACAATAAAATGAGACGTAACTGAGTGTAAGATGTAACTATGAAAGAAAATTTGGTATAAAATTGATAAGAAAATAGGAGCATTTAGATGTATGATCATAAAAATAGGACAACAATTAAGTAGAAGTAGTAAATACTTTAAGAATCAGAAGGGGAAGTTGAGGGAAGTCATGGGGGGTATATGATAAATGTTATAATGTGTCATGTGGTTGAATATTAGATTGTAAAATTCAATAAAAACTTTTTAAAAAGTGATTTTGTGGACACCGCTATATGTCGCTCCTGTTTCCAAAGACTTGCTATGTCCTTTTTTTGGGCTCAGGAACTTAAGCTGCCAATTTAGAGGGTAATAAATGGAATTGTCATTATTTTCCCGGCCACATCCAGTGACCCTTATATGGATCAAGATAACATGACAGGTAGGTGCAGGATAAATGGTGCCCTCTCTAGCGATGCTAAATGCATTTCCTCTTGGTGGCTATCAACTTTAAGGCAATATTCCCACGGAACGAGTCTTCTGGAGCAGCAAAGACAAGTGCATGTTGGGTGTCATTGAAAACAAATGGGAGGGGAACAAAATAAAAGGGTGGGGGGAGGAAAATGATTGTGTGTGTTTTTTTAACGCCAGATATATTCAAGACACAAACTTCACACTCCCAGAAAACCCTACTTTAAATTGCAGCCACTCAGCTGAATTAAATGGAACCAGCTAGCTGGCATGTAGACTTTCCTGATTGGTGTGGGGGGACGGACACAACCAATATCAAAACAAAAGACCCCTTTGAAATTGTAACATGAAGCAAGCTTTAAAATTAGATCAAGACCAAGCTCCAATCTCAAAAACAATTTCATCTCCGGTTTTAGAAATTGCTGCTTTTATCAAGCGCATTCCCCAAGTGATACAGGAGACTTTAAAGTCCAGGCCGTGGGTTGCTGACTTCATATGAATCCTGCTGCACTGTAGAGCCAACTCACGTCTCATACCTTGACCAATAAAAGGGGTGCTGCATCAAATGGAGACAAATAAAACTGAATTTGAAAGTCTGGAGCGAGCTTACATTTAAAATGGAATTTCCTATGGATTGTGCCTCAAAAGCCAAGCTTAAAAACTGGATTTCTGGGGAAAGGAGGATTTGAAGAGAAGGGGATAACAGCTACTACAAATGGATTGAGTGTGCTGGTTTTTGAGCCGCAGACTGTACAATTAAAAGCTGATTTAGCATTGAGTTCCCAAAGTTTTGACCAAAGTGCCAAATTGGAAGCAGTGTTTCAGGTTTGGTTTCTGAAAAATTAAAACTAATGTGGGTTAGAAATAAAAAGCAACACAAGTTTGGGGTTTTTTAATTACAAACCTAGTGCTGTTGTTGGCTTTTTAAAAAATCATAAAATAAAGATTCGTTTGCTTTTCTTTTCTTTTAGTAGTCATTTTTGTAGGGTTGCAAATCAATAGTCTCCCACATAAGTTTTGTTGTTATGAAGCATGAAGATGAAATTATTGTCAGCCCCTTGAATCCCATTTTTTCTGTCCCATGTATTTTTACAAACCTGATTTTTCTTTGTTTGTAATAAAGTGCAGTTGCAGCACCAGTCTAGTCAAGAAAAGTATTGCACTACTGAGGTTTTTAAAGGGTTATTTAGATACTTCCTATTTGCAAGTTCATCCTGCTTTACTGCTTCCTGATAACTGCAGGAAGGAGATTAGAGATGAATTGCCCCTTGAATTGCCTCTCTTAATTGCCCCACATGTCAGGGAACGGCATGTTCCTGCAGAGGAGGGAGGCTTTAATGCCTTACTTTCTCTCTTCCTTTTTCTTTCCATCTTTGAAAGTAGCACCACAGCAACAATATACAGTCGTACCTTGGTTTTCGAACAGCTTAGTTTTTGGACTTTGGTACCTGAATCCTGCAAACCCCGGAAGCGACTGTTCCGTTTTATGAACTATTTTTGGAAACCGAACTTCCGATGGGGCTTCCGCTGCTTCTGATTGGCTGCAGGAGCTTCTTGCAGCCAATCAGAAGCTGCACTTTGGTTTCTGAACATTTTGGAAGTCGAATGGACTCCCGGAATGGATTCCGTTTGACTTCCAAGACATATAGCCTAGCCTAGTGATACCTTACTCCCTAGAGAATTATGAACAGGTAAACACTTGTTCTCACCATACCAAGGCCCTAAAATTTAAACACCGCCACTCCAACTTTGGGCATTGTTTTCAATGCCAACTCTTCCAGCCTGCAGAACACAGGAGCCATAAGTACAGGCCCATATTGTCAGTGTTGCCCCACTTCCTTACCTGTTCAGGTGTCAAAGCAGCTTCAGCAAACTCATAGGGGGTTTTTTTGCATTCACTTTGCGTTGTGGGAAGGAGCCAGACTGGCTCTTTTTCAAACTGAACATTGCCCTTTTGGGGAAGCTGAAGTCATTTCATCCCTCCCACTTGGGACCCTTGTACCTATGGGACCGCCTCTCCTGGTATGCCCCGCGGAGGACCTTAAGGTCCACAAACAACAATATTCTGGAGATCCCAAGCCATAAGGTGGCTAGATTGGCCTCAACTAGGGCCAGGGCCTTTTCAGTATTGGCCCCAACTTGATGGAATGCTCTTTCACAGGAGACCAGGGCCCTGCGGGATTTGTCATCTTTCCGCAGGGCCTGCAAGACAGAGCTGTTCCGCCTGGCCTTTGGGTTGGATTCAGTCTGACCCCTGTGTTTTCCTCCCTCATGGTTTTGATTCATGGACTACTTAAAATGAGGCTGCATTTTAAATTTTAATATGGTATTTTAATCTGTATTTTAATTAATTGTTTTCTTTTCTTTTATGTCTTATTGTAATTTTATTGGTGTTAGCCGCCCTGAGCCTGGTTTTGACTGGGGAGGGCAGGGTATAAATAAAAATGTATTGTTGTTGTTGTTGTTATTATTATTATTATTATTTTCCTGATCTACTGCTATTTCCCAGAAAAACATTGGTGGTTGCATCATTTTTTAAAAACAAACAAACAAAAAAGCAAGAGGAAAATAAGAACACCATTCATATTTAGAAGTAGCATTTTACAAGCTTTGGTCCTTTGTATTCTGATTTACTGCATTAAAGTTGCCCTTGCAATAATCCCATTGAAGTCCCAGTGGAGCAACTGCAGGAGATTATGAGGCATGCTTCACTTATTCGCAGACAGTGTTATCCATAAATTGTGTCCTCCCTCAAAGAGGGCACGTGTTGCGGTGAGACCTGGCAACCAAACCCTTGTGTTGCGAGTGGGTACGATTGGATAGCCACAACACCTGATTGGCAGGTCCCTTGATGCTGGGTTTAATGTGACCAATGGGGATGCTAGCCAAATGCACGTGACCCTAAGCTTTCTCTCTTGGTCAGTGCATCGGAACACCCGCCCACCTCTCCCTATATTTAGGGCTTGCACGCTTGACCTTACTATGCCATCGTGTGTCGTCTGTCGTTGGGAGAGGGACACGGCAGGAATTTTCCCCACTTGGCTGATAGGCTGGTGCCATTTGGTTTCCGCCTGCTGCTTAGCAAATCGTCACAACTTGTAAGGTTGTGGATAGGCTCTGGTTCTGGTGATAGGGATGGGGGAACGATTTCACCATCCCTATGTGAAGGGTATTCTGTTAAAGGGATCCAGGGACTCAATGGTTTGGTCAACCCTATGAGGGCTTGTGCCCATGCCTGAGTCCAGAGGGACATCTGGGTGGTGGACATAGTATGTCCCTGGCTTTCCGCCATTCTGGGTGTTCACCCTAGGCTGACCTATGGTAGTGCCCTGGGTCAGCGCTACCTGCCACGGTGCAGGGAGCTAGTCGAACCAGAGCCTATGCAACCACTCACCTGATGTAATCAATAAAGTTGTGGCCTAAATTCTGCAGATGGTGACAGCAGTCGCGAAATTAAAAGACGCCTGCTTCTTGGGAGAAAAGCAATGACAAACCTAGACAGCATCTTAAAAAGCAGAGACATCACCTAGCCGACAAAGGTCCGTATAGTTAAAGCTATGGTATTCCCAGTAGTGATGTATGGAAGTGAGAGCTGGACCATAAAGAAGGCTGATCGCCAAAGAATTGATGCTTTTGAATTATGGTGCTGGAGGAGACTCTTGAGAGTCCCATGGACTGCAAGAAGATCAAACCTATCCATTCTTAAGGAAATCAGCCCTGAGTGCTCACTGGAAGGACAGATCTTGAAGCTGAGGCTCCAATAATTTGGCCACCTCATGAGAAGAGAAGACTCCCTGGAAAAGACCCTGATGTTGGGAAAGATTGAGGGCACTAGGAGATGGGGACGACAGAGGACGAGATGGTTGGACAGTGTTCTCGAAGCTACGAACATGAGTTTGACCAAACTGCGGGAGGCAGTGCAAGACAGGAGTGCCTGGCGTGCTATGGTCCATGGGGTCACGAAGAGTCGGACACGACTAAACAACAAGTTTATAGTTGGCCAAGTTTTGCCCTTTGATTTAAACAAAGCTCTCACAGGCAGGAGTCACCGGTAAACTGGTAAGCAGGAGTCACTGGTAAACAAGTGGCTGCAAGTTTACTTCCCAAAAAATAAATTAAATTATTCTAAGTGGTCTTGGCTCAGAAGCTCTCTGGCCAACAAAGGAAAAGAAGGGCATACCCTCCAAATGTCCCTATTTTCCAGGGACAGTCCTGGAACTACAGAAGCCATCCTGGTTTCTGATTTGATTCCAGAATACTAATGATTTATTAATAGTGATCTAATAATGAAACAATAATTATTTATATTATGTATTATTATGGATAATAATTAGTAATACAAACCATGTTAAATATTGAAAAACAAGAATCATAGAATTTGAAGAGACCACAAGGGCCATCCAGTCCAACCCCCTGCCAAGCAGGAAACACCATCAAAGCATTCCTGACAGATGGCTGTCAAGCCTCCGCTTAAAGACCTCCAAGGAAGGAGACTCTACCACACTCCTTGGCAGCAAATTCCACTGTCAAACAGTTCTTACTGTCAGGAAGTTCTTCCTAATGTTTAGGTGGAATCTTCTTTCTTGTAGCTTGAATCCATTGCTCCGTGTCCGCTTCTCTGGAGCAGCAGAAAACAACCTTTCACCCTCCTCTATATAACATCCTTTTATATATTTGAACATGGCTATCATATCACCCCTTAACCTTCTCTTCTCCAGGCTAAACATGCCCAGTTCCCTAAGCCGTTCCTCATAAGGCATCGTTTCCAGGCCTTTGACCATTTTGGTTGCCCTCTTCTGGACACGTTCCAGCTTGTCAGTATCCTTCTTGAACTGTGGTGCCCAGAACTGGACACAGTATTCCAGATGAGGTCTGACCAGAGCGGAATACAGTGGTACTATTACTTCCCTAGATCTAGATGCTATACTCCTATTGATGCAGCCCAGAACAGATCTATGGAGCTACAAAAGGAGCACCCATTTCAAGTACAGCCAGTTAGCATTTATCACAACAAGAACAACATATTGCTTTTCAAATTTACTAAGGTCTGCTTTTCAATAATGATAGAGAAATGGGAGAAATTATGGACCAGAGATATTAAATTCACGCCAAATAATGATTTTAATGTCCTAAAAATGCAATACAGGTGGCATCTTACCCTGGCGAAATTGGCGAAGATATACAAAGGAAGTGATAATACATGTTGGAGGTATCATGAGGAGGTGGGCTCTTATATGCACATATGGTGGCAATGCAAAATGATCGGGGAATTTTGGGATAAGATCTATATAGAAATGAAAAAAAATATTGAAATATTCTTTTAAGAAAGCTCCAGAATTATTTCTGCTAGGAATGTTAGGTTAAGATGTAAAGGAAAAAGACAGGTGTGTAACAATGTATGCTACCACATCAGCCAGACTTCTGACCGCTACAAATTGGAAAAGTGAAGTAATTCCGAAAATAGAAGATTGGCAAATCAAAATGGTAAGATATCAAAATATGGCAAGGAAAGTAGGAGAAAGTAAAGCGATATAAAAGCGGAAAATTGATCATGATTGGAAGAAATTTGACGAATATAAAGCAAAAATTGTGGAAAATGCTGATCTTTTAGCAGACAGGTGAAGGGCTCAAGAAAAAATAAACAGAATGAATCTAACATGCAAAAGGCATACAAAAAGAAATTTGGATACGTAAAGCGAAACAGAGAATAGGCTGGAAGTTAGCAGGGGGTGGAGGGCAAGGGGTACTTTTTCTTTTGTTAGTATTTTTCTTTTGTTAGTAATTACCTGTTACTTGAATTTGTATTTTTTGAGTTTGTATTTTGCAAACGAACTTGATTTGAATTTGATTTTTGTTGGATTTTGATTTGATTTTTGTTGGATTTGTTTGTTTTGTTTGATTTTTGTAAATTATTGAAGACTAAATAAACTTTTTTTATTATTTAAAAATTAAAAAAATAAATAAATTTACTAAGGTCTGCTTTTGATGGACCACCGGAGATAAGATGCAATTTCTAGGAAGGCATCACTTTGGTGGTTTTTGTTTTTGTTTTTGTACTTCTTACAGCACAGCTCTCAGCTGACCACAAAGACTTCAACAGGACATAAGGAAGGAGATGGTTTCTAATGCAATGTTATTGGCAGGATTGGCCGATTCGGAGATGCCACAGAGCAATGTCACAATAAAAATAAACCCAATGAGAGAGATGATTACTGCGCAGAATACGATCCACATCTTATCAGGACAGGGGATCCCTTAATTAATATGTCTAGAGAAGGCAAAATAAAATAAAATAATAAATAATAAAATAAAATATAAAATATGTATGACACACTGCAAAGCTATACATACATACATACATACATACTAATGACCTTTGAGATAGTTCCCAATTTTACAGTTTCTTAGAAATATGCTTAAAGCTCTCCTAATAGACACTTGACTCAGCTTTATTGCTGCATTGCCAGGGGTGTTTCTGATTGACACTTCCCTGCTGCCAGTTAAAACTGAACTGCAGAGACTGAACACGTGTAGCTGCTTTATGCTGAGTCAGATCATGCTGGTGAGTGAACCTGGAACATTCTGCATGCAGAACATGAGCCGTCCCACTGAGCTATGACTCTTCACGTGATAGCTTCAACCAAGACTAAGCAGATTCCAGCCTCATCAGTTTGTGGCTAGAGGGAGAAGTGCTACGTTACGGTTGCCAGACTCAATAGTGGACAGGACTTCTGTGCCTTTAATTGCCCTGCTCCCTTTTGAGTCTGCAAACCTTAAAGAGAAACCAGCAGACCCTTTGCTTGGGAATTAAACAAAGGGTCTGCTGGTTTCTCTTTAAGGTTTGCAGACTCAAAAGGGAGCAGGGCAATTAAAGGCACAGAAGTCCTGTCCACTATTGAGTCTGGCAACCCTACGTATGCTACTCAGATTATCAGTTGGCCACAGGTGTGATTAATAAATGTAGGCCTGGATAGTTGCGATAAAAGACATATTCTCCTCAAATGGTTGGTTTGGACCAGAGGTGAGGAACCTTCTCCAGCCCAAAGGTCACATTCCCTTTGAGGCAACGTTCTACTGGCCACTTGCCAGCTGCAAAACTGGGAGGAGAAATGTTGATTTCTTCACACAGCATCCAGGAGGAAGCATAATAAAAGAAGCGTGGTCAAAGTTGAAGGGCACATTCCAGCCAGGCAAGAGCATTCAAGAAAGGTGAAAATCAGGACTGGTAAGTGACATGGCCTGGAGAGAAGGGGTGTGGCTCTGAGGGCCAGCGAGGCCTTGAGGGCCACATTCAGCTCTGGGCCTGAACTCACTCATCCCTGGTTTAGATACAACTTGCATGGGAAGCACACCCACAGTCCTTTGTGCTTTGTTTGTTGATCTCTCCTCCAACACCCAACCCTTTCCTTTGCTGTGTTGTAGCCACTTAAGATCGAAGATTTTCTTTCTTTCTTTCCTTTTTAAAAAAACTTTATTGAGATTTTGCTGTCCTAAATTATCTTTGAGCCCCTTCTTAGTAATAACAGGTGGCCTTCATTTTTGCATGAATTAGTCAGCCAGTTATTCGACGCTAGATAATAGCCACTCCTGCCTCCTGCGAGATGATTGTGCTGCAAGAATTACGGGTGGAGCATCCTCCTGTTGAATTGGGTGGTGCAGACCACAGCAATGCCGCACACTGTCATTTTAGTGGAAATATTTCCACAGAGCTCCCCAAATATCCATGCATGCATGCAAATCGATGGAGGCGATGGTACAGCTTTGGGAATTACTCAGCTAATGAAGATTTCAACACTGGATGCAACTACAGTTACTAATGGCATGGAAGTAAGAATCGATTAGGTTCCTCTTAAAAAGGCGCAGATCAATAATAGCAGTGTTTTCATTTCTGAACTGTATACAATTAATTCAAAGATGCCCTGGTTGCCAGGGTCTTCTTGGAGCCTTGAATTATACACATCATCGGAACTGGATGGAAGACTTCAAACTCCAGAATTCTTGAACTGCAAGCGAGTCTCCTTGCCTGAAGCACAGCAAGCAACTGGGACTTATTCCTGGAGGATAAGCTATCAGAGGCTACCAGTCATGATGTTTATATCAGAGGCAGTATCAGAGAGGGCTTCTGCATTCATGTCCTGCCTGCTGGTTTCACATAGACATCTGGTTAGCCACTATCGGAACAAGTTGATGGACAAGATAGGCCTTTGGTCTGATCCAGCTGGGCTCTTATATACTTTAGTTCCTAATCGAACCTTGCTAAAAGAAACAAATGCAATTCAAATACAGCTATCCAGAGACTGATGGCTGTGTCTCACAGCATAAATAAAGCACCACACATTTGACTTACTGAAACGTTCTCTGCCATTTTGTGAGCCTGAATTATAACCACAGCATTGATTGATATAAGAAAGAAGAGGCTTCCTAGAGCCAATGACCTATTTCTGTACCTTTTCCAGCTCTACGGTGTACCTTTTTTGAGATGCAGTGACCAGAACTGTACACAGCATCCCAGTTACGGTCACCCCATTGTTGCTTTTTAGTCGTTTAGTCGTGTCCGACTCTTCATGACCCCATGGACCAGAGCACGCAAGGCACTCCTGTCTTCCACTGCCTCCCGCAGTTTGGTCAGACTCATGTTCGTAGCTTCGAGAACACTGTCCAACTATCTCGTCTTTTGTCGTCCCCTTCTCCTTGTGCCCTCCATCTTTCCCAACATCAGGGTCTTTTCCAGGGAGTCTTCTCTTCTCATGAGGTGGCCAAAGTATTGGAGCCTCAGCTTCAGGATCTGTCCTTCCAGTGAGCACTCAGGGCTGATTTCCTTCAGAATGGATAGGTCACCCCATAGATTTGTATAAACCTCCCCACGGTACCCAACCAGTTCATGATGAATATCAATATTCCCACTTTGCTAAGACTCTTATCTCCTGCAAGTTGCTTGGTAATTTGACTCCATAATTATTGCTGCAGCGTCAAACAAAAGCAGCAGCCAAAGCAAGTGAAGCTGGATTTGAAACCTGAACCGAAAACAGAATAGTCCTCTTGCTCCCCTTCCTTTAAACATATTCACCTCAGTCTTGCACATGGAAATGATGCATATATGCAGAGGCACATCTTGATATTCACGGGAAACACCCTGAACTTAATGAATGTGTATGACTCTGATGGGGGAAGGTCACTTCTCATTCACAGCCACTAGTCACATGCACCAAAGAATGACTAGAACAGGACTGGAAACATTTTATGCCTTTGAGTTTTGAGGCATGGTCTATACAGTCATACCTCGGTTTAAGTACGCTTTGGTTTGAGTACTTTCAGTTTAAGTACTCCACGGACCCATCTGGAACAGATTAATCCACTTTCCATTACTTTCAGTGGGAAAGTTTGCTTCAGGTTAAGTATGCTTCAGGTTAAGTATGGACTTCCAGAACCAATTACACTCATACTGCGGGTTAAGTACGCTTCAGGTTGAGTACTCCGCGGACCGTCTGGAACGGATTGATCCACTTTCCCTTACTTTCAATGGGAAAGTTCGCTTCAGGTTAAGTACGCTTCAGGTTAAGTACAGACTTCCGGAACCAATTGTGTACTTAAACTGAGGTACCACTGTACCTGACTTCCTCAACAGGGTGCCTTTCTGGCCTGTTTGGACCACAACTCCTCTCATGCCTGACCATAGTCTATGCTGACTGGGGATGATGGGAGTTACGGTCTAAAATACCTGGAGGGCACCAGGTTGAGGAAAGATTACTTACCTAAAACAGACACTCAGATGAGGTGATTTTGAGGTGAGCAGAGGGACATCTTAAACATATGTAATGGTGGCTCCAGACCTCTAGTCAGCCCACAAATTCAGGGTGGGGGCACAAAAACATAAGGGTTTATGTGGTCTGCAGACCTTTTAAAGGCAAAATTGTGAACTATTTGTTATTTAACCCCTTTTTGCAGCTGTACTGTAACTTACATCCATTTAAAAATAAATAAATCACTAAGCAACTTCTACGGTTGTTACATTTCTTGTCATCAATTAACAAAGAAGTTTTTGTTTGTTTGTTTAGTCGTTTAGTCATGTCCGACTCTTCGTGACCCCATGGACCAGAGCACGCCAGGCACTCCTGTCTTCCACTGCCTCCCGCAGTTTGGTCAGACTCATGTTGGTAGCTTCGAGAACACTGTCCAACCATCTCGTCCTCTGTTGTCCCCTTCTCCTAGTGCCCTCAATCTTCCTCAACATCAGGGTCTTTTCCAGGGAGTCTTCTCTTCTCATGAGGTGGCCAAGGTATTGGAGCCTCAGCTTCAGGATCTGTCCTTCCAGTGAGCACTCAGGGCCGATTCCCTTCAGAATGGATAGGTTTGATCTTCTTGCAGTCCATGGGACTCTTTAAAAAACCCCAATAATAACAACTCACTGGTGGAACATCAAGAATAAGCTACAAAGGAGTATTACTTTCATTTATAACAAAAGTTTTATTGTCTTCAGTGCTGTAAAATGTAGTACAAGTTCATCGAAATCCAAGGTATTAAGTGCTAGTGCTGCTCATTGAAGTTAACTAGACTTTAGTGGGTTTATTCTAAGACTTAGTTGAATACAAACCCAGTGATGTCCTTATTATAACTTAAAAGAACAAGATCAGCACAGACAATCCCTGTGGACCTAAAACGGATGTTAAATGAGAAAAGCAGCTTTTGACGGTCGGTTGCTGTACTATTACGAAATGTCAATGCAGCCTCAACCAAAATACTGAGTCCAGGAAATACAGGACCATATTTTGTGAGCTCATCTGCATGTTGCACCAATGATGGTCTTTCTTTCATAAGGGATTTTGCCAACTCAAGCTCTGATTTTAAGTT
Organism: Zootoca vivipara; assembly: GCF_963506605.1. NCBI lineage: Eukaryota > Metazoa > Chordata > Lepidosauria > Squamata > Lacertidae > Zootoca > Zootoca vivipara. The sequence goes on along the minus strand of NC_083277.1, from coordinate 27,572,952 downwards.
GTCTCGTTTTTAACAACTGAGTTGTGGATCTGTATTTCACATGGTGGATTCAAATTGTCCTCAGCCCATGCTGCAACAAATGCTTGCATGCTGCTAGCATAACAGTATCGCCTCTCCCCTTGGATCTGTATTCCAATTCATGAGTGCAGTGGTCAATAACACTGTTACAAAGCCTCCTGAACTCCAGTCCATTTTCACTCCTTCAAAATTAACACCGTTACCATGTGTGATACTATCGTAAAACTTTACTAAGATGCTCTGATGGTTCTATGTGGGAAACATTCATTAAGTTCACATCTTTCTTGGCTGTTTCAAAAGTGTAGTTTAAAAAATCCTTTTACATTTCTAGCAATGGCCTCCCAACACAATATATAAGTTGCAATGCTGCCTTGATATCCAGATTCTTCTTCTGCAGCAGTGATGCTACAGGTTTAAGATATCACACTACTTTTAGCTTAATTTCATTAAGTAAGGAAAAAGAAAAACCACAGATTTGACTGAACAAATGATTAGATGATTAGATGACCTTTTTTTTTTGCAAGGGGAAGATCAATTTGAATGTGGAAAGAATGAATTCTTTATCTCAATGTATAACCATAACTGAATCCAAGTATTCAGTCCATTATTGAACCAACAGGAATTTTAAATTACTGCCATTATAATTGTGAGCAACACATCACATCGTATAAAATAAAACCATTCAGATATGTCAAAATATTCCTTCATCTTAGTTGTGTGGCAAGGTCCAAAACCCTTCCAGGAAGTGGTATAAAGACACATGAGACAGTATTTTAGGTTAATGGGCGAAAAAGGCCACAACTTTATTGGCATACCTGCCAAGTTGCTGTCGGAGAAATAAGGGACCGGGCCGGAAGTAGCAGACTGGAAGTAGCGCTGCCGCCATGTTGGAACTGGGTGGAGCATGCTCAGAAGTGACTTTTGATGCTGCTTTGCCCAGTTCCAAAATGGCCGCCGCGCCAGAATAAACTGGGGAAAAACAAAAAAATCCATTTTTTCAGCTAGGAACAGCTGGAAAAACGGGGATTTCCCGGGGAATACGGGAGACTTGGCAGCTATGCTTTATTGGTTACAAAATGTGAGTGGTATTTACTTAGGCATTGTAAACCACACAATTATATCTGACTCCTGCCTGTCTGCAGAAGTCTTGGAAGGGTTAACCACCAGTAGGGGGAGCCGTGCTGATGCACATCAATTAGGAACTCCCCCAGGGTCACTGCTAGGGGTCGTGCCATGGCCCTAGCCCCCAGCCTGGGGCTTCAGACAGAGACCACACCCCTAGATTCCTTTAATGGAATACCCTTGAATTAGGAGGGGTAGGTGATGGCCACTACCTCACCTCACCTTCAACCTAATACTCCAATGCCTAACTGCCAAACCTTACAAAGTTGTGACGATTTGCTACAAGGTAGGCAAAAAACCAAATGGCCGGTGCCAATTTGCCAAGTGGGGAAAAAATTCTACCAGGCCCCTTGGACAACCAAGGCAACCAACCAAGGTCCATAGCAAGGTCAAGAAATAAAGAGCATAACCTAAGGGAGGAAGGGAGAACTGGCCGAGCAGGGAGAAACAGGGGCGCGTCCTCAGCCACGGGCAGTTTAAATAGCCCGTGCCATGCCCCCAGACCATCCGGATTGGACAGCCTAAGGATGACGGGGCCAAGGACCATCCAATGGCACAGGGGCTATCCAGCCCCATGCGTGTGGGGAGGGCTTCCTCCCAGCCCGCAATGTCATCTCCCTGGCAACAGGAAATTGCTTTTTCCCAATGGTTACAGCCATATTTTAAACTTAATTTGAACCAGCAGCTAAAAAGTATTTCAGCAGCTTGCATTCACAAGTATTAGGCCTGATTCTAAACCAATATAGTCCTGTTCTAAAACTATAGGCATGATAAACTTGTGAACTAGGATCATGAGGAGGAGGAGAAAGCTGGTTGGATGTGTAAATGGGACGCGAGCAAAGGTGCCCCATTAAAAAGAATGGTTAACCTGCTGCAACAGTTATCCAGTCACTGGTGGGGAAGGGGAATCAAAAGAAATTTCAAAGTGAAATTATGAATTTTTGAATGTGAAATTTTGTCCAGTTTCTAAGATCAAAGCAACTCTGTTGCCCGCATAGGCACTTCCTCAACCCCCACATGGCATAATGTGGAGATTTGATGAAAGCCAGTGGTTGCCCTGCTCCCCTCCAATCTTCCACTGAAAGCTAATCTTTAAAGCTTGCCATTTCACTTTCAAATAAAACAAAAGGTAGGATGTGTTAATTTATGATGCCTTTTGCGTGCACTTCTCAATTATTTACATTATAATTTAAATGATTCATGCCGCACATTTAATAAACAGTTTATATTCACAAAAAGAATATAATTTGCAAAGGAGCTTGAAGAGGTGCTTCATGCTGCAGACAGAACACATGAATAAAAGATAAGTTGTGATGGCCAAAGTTTATATGACCTTCTACCAAGTTGTCAGCAATTGTTTTCACGGGAATAAAAGTAGCTGAGGTGCTTTGGAGTTTTTTTAAATTTTTAAAAAACACAGGCTGTGTCAGAATGCAACAGTCTTCTGCAAACAATGAGATATTCTGTGTGACCTCAGGGAACAGCAATAGCTCCATTTCTGTCATCAGCCCACACAGGATTGAAAAAGGTGTTTTGATACTTGATCTACCAATGGAGGCAACAATATTTCATCTAAACTATGTGAAATTGAATATTTCACTGGAATATCATGATGTGCTCTCCTGTTTTCAAACAACTGCCAGAAAGGTTCTGGAAATATGGGAAAGATCATTCAGAATCAAACCACCCAGAAAAGAATGGTTAATGCAATAATGGATAAAGAGGAATGCTATAAAGGTGGGTTTTTCTTTTTTATTTTAAAGTCTTGCCACAGGGATGAAAGGAACTATCATTTTTTGTTCTCTCACTCTCTCATTCATTCAGTTACAGGTAAGTAGCCGTGTTGGTCTGACGCAGTCGAAACAAAAAATAAAAAAAAAATCCTTCCAGTAGCACCTTAGAGACCAACTAAGTTTGTCATAGGTATGAGCTTTCGTGTGCATGCACGAAATACTTCTTCATGTATCTGAAGATACTTCTTCATGTATCTGAAGAAGTGTGCATGCACATGAAAGCTCATACCTATGACAAACTTAGTTGGTCTCTAAGGTGCTACTGGAAGGATTTTTTTTATTTCTCATTCATTCAGTTCTCCATATTTTGCAGCAATTTGTGAGGGTATTTTTTTTTATAAATCCTCATGAAAATTCACCAGCATTTTAATGTGAATTTCCCTCAATTTCCCCTAATATAACAATTTTTTGTATGGTATTTTCACTAATATATATATATATTTATGCATATGTCTCCTCAATATATGCATTTTTGTAATCTTTTATCTTTTATTGGGGAACTGTATCACAAAATTAAGTGTGCATAGTGCTGACCCACCCCACACATTCCCCCTCCACTTCCCCCTTCTGGTTAGCAACAGCGACTCTGTAGCTGGGAGGTCAGGCTATTGCATGGCAGTATGTATTACTGTAAGGGGGGGTTACAGAGAACCCCCCCCATCAGAAGCAGCCCGTCTCCAAGCAGTCATGAGAGCGAGGGGCCTGAATGGGTGAGTCAGGAAATGGAGAAGGAGTGCCAGGGCTCTGGCAGCACTGGAGAGCCCCTGCTCCACAGGCAGGAAGAGAGAGAGGCGGGAGGAGTGGACAGGAATAGGGCAGACTGTAGGCCAGGGGTCCCCAGACTTACCGGCGTTTGGGCCGGTTCCCACCGCGCCGATCGCGCGGCGGGCTGGAGGGCGGGGGAGCGCGCGCCTGTGCGGGCCAGCGGGCGGGGGAGTGCGCGCACGGGCGCATGCGCACGGGCGCTTACTGGCACGGCGGCGCGCTTCCAGGGTGGGAAAAGCGCCGAAAATCCGTTGTGCGCATGCGCGTGGGCCTCCCCCGACCCGGAAGTGCACCAGAAATGACTTCTTCCGGGTCGGGAGAGGCCCATACGCATGCGCACAAAGGATTTTCGGCGGTTTTTTCCCCAACCCGGAAGAGCGCTGCCGCGCTGCGCGCTGTAAGAGCGGGCGGTGGGGGTCGTCGCGGGCCGGATTGGCAGGCTAATTGGGCCGCATCCAGCCCGGGGGCCGTAGTTTGGGGACCCCTGCCGTAGACCCTTCCCCCCGACCCCCAAATTGAGAAGGAGGAGAAAAGGGAGGAGATTCACTGTCCCGAGGCTTTTTTGTTGGTCCAAATCGCGGAAGGGGGCAGTGCCGGATTCTGATTCGGAATGAGGAGACATGAAACCAGCAGCTCGCTACACTGTAAATAATGTGCACTAATAAAGACTTTTGAAAGACAAGCATGTGAAAGGTCGTTACTCAGGAGTAGTCATAACAACTCTGACAATTACCTACCTAAATTTGGCCTTGTGGCAAACCAATTCTAACCAACCTCTAGACCAGGAGATTTGGATTTAAGCCAACTACCAACATTTCCGTTTCATATATACGTTTCCATTTAGAAATAGCCATAGTCTGAAACCACAGGCAGTCATCTAATGCTGGCACATTTACTCTACGATTTTACTCTTTCTTTTTTTTTTTAAAAAAAATGTAATTGTTTTTGTCCTCTTCCCCTGCTAAGATTTTAAATTCACCTCCTTTATTTTTGGTTTTTATTTAAATTGAAAATGCTATAGCATTACATGCAAAGAGGAATCAATCTCTGAGGAAGGAAGAAGAGGAACCAAATATAGATTAAAAAGCTGCCTCTCTGAAGATTTTTGAAATATGAGGAGCCTGGCTCTGCATATAAGATTAATGACAGGTATGTGCACAATGCTTGGTTCAGGTTAAATCAGAGGGGAAGTCAGGTTGTTGTGTTTGTTTGTTTTTACCAGATGCATGTGTTGTTTCCAGTGCAGAGAAACTCTTGTCACCTAGAGCTACAATAAAGATCATATTGCTTTCTTATTTTCAGAAAGGAAAGAACATGAGAAAGAGAAGTGGTAAATACAAGCTGAATCTCTATTTTCAAAAATAAATAATAAAAAGTCATCTCCTGAAATCTTTGGACTTTGTATTCTGGTTAGTGGCATAATGTGAGCGTAGAATGCAGAGAAAGAAGAGAAGAAGAAGCCATATGTAACAATGTAATCTACAACTTCATCTCAGTACCAAGAGTTCTGTTTAAATCAGATATTCTTGACGCTGCATTTTTATTTCTGTTGGGTTGGAACTTGCTTGGAGTAGACGCATGGAGACCAAAGAAAAAATTCCATTCCCAACTTAAGTCCCTTTGATTGTGATGGGTCTCCTCTGGGAGTCACTAAGTCACAACCCTCCCCGTTGTGGTTTTAGGAAGCTTTGCATCTAATATACTTGCCTCAATTGTAATTTGCCGTAAGGGATCTTACAGAAGGCCAAATGGTGAGCTATAAATGGGGAGAAGGGGAATGAATTAAAACAAACATAATGGCCCCAGTCCAGTAATTGTGTGTCCTGGACATGGATGCGTACAACTGGGTCCCTTCCAACTCTACAACTCTATGGTTTTATGATTCTATGCATCTGCATTGGCACAGGAATGGTAGAATCACCAAGTTGGAAAGGAACTCAAAGGTCATCCAGTTCAATCCCATGCAGGGAATCTACTGGTACATTGCCCCTAATCTCATGGGATCGGGAGAAAGCGGTCTATTATGTAACAACTGGCTTCATTATGGGTCACTTCACACAACACCTTCCCTTCATGATGAGAATTAAGCTGCATGAATGAAAGACTGCATCTTGATTTTGTCTCATTTGGACTGAATTTTCACATTTTGACTGAATTCTCACGCTTCGGGAGGTTATATGGGCAATGATTCATAAATGAAATAAGTAAACAAATAAGGCAGAGACCCTAAGAACAATTAATTGCAAGTAGTAGTAATGAACTACCACTGAGAAATATCACCCACCTTATCAATAGTCTACTCTATTTGCCATCACCACCACCCTGCAATTACTGTATTTTATTTGGTTTTTATTTAAGCAGGAACCTCCATATCCAAAGGCTGGTAGCGATTTTAATCAGTAGCAAACAATTCCATTAATTCTTGTGGTTTGAGTAGCTGGTCATCTTGAGGTGGGAGATGGCAGAGCCATAGTTAAGGGCCTCGTCTTTGCTCCTTATACTGGTCAGAGAGAAGCCGAAGAGTTACTCCCTCCCACTTCACCTATTTAATCTCAGTGTGCTAGAGCTTGCTTGCAGCACAAATAAAGTATTGTCAAGGAGCATAATTCACCTTGAAATCTCCTTTATGTGACAGCTATGCTCATGGGCAACTCCCATTTTATTTTAATAGGGCTTTCGTAAGAGACGTTTCCCAGTATCTATTATTGGGTCCATTATGTATTGTTTGTTAAATGAATCGCCATCCTGATTACTTGGAGCACCTACAAATTGATCTGGACTTGGAACATTCCCTCATTAGAAAACAGAACTTAAGTTTCAGGTTAAATGAAAAGGAGAATATGGAACACACACACACACTCCACTTGAACACCTAATTATATTACAGTGGTACCTCAGTTTACAAACACAATTGGTTCCGGAAGTCTGTACTTAACCTGAAGCGTACTTAACCTGAAGTGAACTTTCCTATTGAAAGTAATGAAAAGTGGATTAATCTGTTCCAGACGGGTCCGCGGAGTACTCAACCTGAAGCGTACTTAATCCGAGGTATGAGTGTAATTGGTTCCGGAAGTCCGTACTTAACCTGAAGCGAACGTTCCCATTGAAAGTAATGGAAAGTGGATGAATCCGTTCCAGACAGTCCGTGGAGTACTTAAACTGAAAATACTCAAACTGAGGCGTACTTAAACCGAGGTATGACTGTACTTCCATCTAAAGAGTACCTAAATGTTGCAAATTAATAGTAATTTCAGGTTTTGTTTAGCCTTGTAAATACTGACTTATCCCCCCCAAAAGTGTGGTAATCAGGGCTCCAGCTGAGAGCTCCACAAACCATCTACTGCACATGTGGAACTCCCATGAGTGAAGGCAGCCCCATTCCCCTCAAATGGGAGGCATACAGACAATGCTGACTAGACATAAAGTGTCTTCTATTATCCTAAGCAGTGCAGTCAATAGGGGTGCAAGATGTTTTACTTGAAGTTTTAAAGTTTCTGTATGTTGTAACCCACCCTGAGATCAATTAATGATGGAAGGCGAGGTATAAATCTCAACGAAATAAAGCAAACAAAATCAGACCAGTCAATGCAACTAAGGCATATTTTAATGTCCCTAAAATAATTGTTCATAGCAGAATGGTCAGGCTAGAGCGTGCTGCACTCATGCTGTTGATTAATAAGTGTACCACAACTGGTGGTTCAGACCTTAATGACAGAGCTACTATTTACATACTGTCCCAGAGTAGGTACAGTGGTACCTCGACTTACGAGTAACTCGACGTACGAATGTTTCGAGTTACGAAGAGCGTTCCGTCCGCCATTTTGGATGCGGTTTAGATAGGATTTTTTCGACTTCTGAATTTTTAGATAAGATTTTTTCAACTTACGATTCCCCCCCCCATTGGCTTCAACTTCTGATTTTTTTCCGACTTACGTTCAGAACAGATTAACTTTGTAAGTCGAGGGACCACTGTACGTTGTATGTTCATAAAACTGGTGCTCTCCCCCGACCAATGGTTTAGATTATGGATTGAATCAATATTTTGCACCTCACTTCTTCAGATTTGTTGCAGAGGTTTTGCTCCTACATTTTCTTACCAGGTTTCCCCCACAGGAATTGAGCAGAGAGTTTGCTCCAGTGCATCTTCTCAAGCTTAGCTGCAGGAAGCACATACGGATGTGTGTGCATGCATGTGTGTGTGCATGCTAGGTACAACAACATGTGTGGAATATGGTGTGTAAAGGGTTAAAAGGAGACTAGCTCAGTGGTTGGGATTTGTGTTGCGTGTGTGTGCCAGTTTGGCATGAGCTGGTGCCAGAGCTAGTCCGGTTTACCATCTCTTGAGCTGCTGGAATCCGCTGTGGTTACATGGCTAACAGGAAGGTGTGGCAACCATGCAGGTGAATGCAGGAGGGACTCGCTTAAGAATATTACAACAAGCGCATCCCTTTGCTTGAACCAGGAAGCCATTGATTGCAGCCACCATTCCAGGGCTGGCCCGAGACATTTTGTCACCTGAGACGAACCACAAAATGGTGCTGTCCCTGCCAGGGAAGAGGAGGAGATAAGTAGCACTTCCTAATCATCAAGATGCTTTTTGATGGGGTGGGGCTGAGGAGGAGGAGGAAGATCCAGCCTCCGAGGAGTGCACCACAACCACTGCTGCTACTGTGGAAGCAGCAGCAGGCGAGGCATTCATTGGAGGTTGATTAGCAGCTCCTGTGGGCCAGTGTGGTGTAGTTAAGAGCGGTGGACTCATAATCTGGTGAACCGGGTTCACGTCCCCACTCCTCCATACACAGCTCCTGGATTACCTTGGGCCAGTCACACTTCTCTGAAGTATCTCAGCCCAACTCACCTCACAGAGTGTTTGTTGTGGGGGAGGAAGGGAAAGGAGAATGTTAGCAGCTTTGAGACTCCTTCGGGTAGTGATAAGGCAGGATATCAAATCCAAACAACAACTCCTCCTCCTCCTCTTCTTCTTCTTCTTCTTCTTCTTCTTCTTCTTCTTCTTCTTCTTCTTCTTCTTCTTCTTCTTCTTCTGTGGATCCTGCCACCCAAACTGTCACCTCACCTTGCCTCATGTGTGGGCCAGCCGTGCACCAATCCCTCTCCTCCATAAATACTCTGGAACAACAATACACCTAGGCAGGGCTTTTTTTCAGCCAGAACTCACCAGAGCTTAGTTCCAGCATGTCTCAGGTGGGCACCTTTCACCATCATCATCGTCATCATCATCATTGTCATCATAATTTTATTTGTATGCCGCCTTTCCACAGTTCAAACAATGCTCAAGGCGGCTTACAATATGGAAAGATTTACATAGTTACAAACATAGCAAAGTAGTCATAAAAATAAATAAAACACATCAAAAACTACATAACCAAACTGAACCATTTCCACATAAAAATAAAGATACAATAAAATTAATATCAACAACAGCAAAAACTCCTGACAAAACTCCCCCCCCCAAATACCCCCATCCTTGCAGCAGCAGCTCTTATGAAGCCTGTCAGGCTCCGCCCTGTGCCAGGTAGAAAGAGGCAGGAATTCCCAGCAGGTCAGACCTTTGACATTATAATAAGAGAAGAAGGGAGATCCAGTGAGTTTTGGCATCTCTTTTTCTAGAAAAATAGCACTGCACCCAGGGCATGCTGGGAAAAGGAAATGGAAGCCACAAGCCAGAATTCGCCTTAGAAGTGAAACCTTAGCAACTTCAAGAAAGGGACTGATGCCATTCCCAAATGATAAGTCCTAGAGAATCTGGCCCTTTCTCCTGAAAAAAAATAAACAAATCAACAAAACAGCCCCATATTCACTACTTCTGAATAGGGCAGTCTCAGTTCTGGACTACTTGGACCTCTGTGAAATGATTGACAATCCAATCTTCTGTTTTCAGTCATATAAGCAGACAGATAAGGAACAATCCAGAGGAGGAGATAAGGGAAACAAGAGGTTGTGAAGGGGAGAATGGAGAGGAGTACAATTTTGCGTCTCAGCTGCGCAAAAGTTAGATAAGAGTATAACACAATGTCCTTCGTCTTACAAACAAAACAGGGTGCTTCACTATGTCCATTCCATATTTTAAGCTGCCTTAGCCCCTTGAAATATTTTGCTGATACGGTCTATTCCCAATCGTGAATGACAAGTCCCATTTATTCATAATGACTTTCGCTTTTTTGTTGCTGTCTTCCTTCTTTGAAGCTTATCAAATTAGTAAAGCTTCTTCATAAAAGAAAATAAGTTCCATGTTCACCTGAGCCACTTTTCCGCAGAAAGATTTTTCATTTCCCACTGGAAGCAATTTCAGTTTCTGCCACAATTAACGTATTAATCCCCAGCCCTCTGTTTTTGTGCTAGGAAACAGCAGAGCCTTGGCTGTTAATAAACAGTGACTTAAACAGTGTTAAACAAAACATTCTAGGTACCTTTGAAATGTGGGCTTGAGTTGAAACCAGCATGTGTAAACACAAAAATAAAAGGAGCTAGGAGCAGAATGCTGATGGTTTTACTAGCTTAGCCTGCCACTGAATTATCTCTGTTCAGAGCTCCTGCTAAATACAAAGGTGGTTGGAATCACAGAAACATAGAATTGTAGAGCTGGAAGGGCCCACAAGGGTTATCTAGATCAATTCCCTCCAATGCAGGAAGCATCCGAAGGCACCAGCCAAGATAGCTACCCCAAATTCCAATTTACAAACTATTAGCAGCATAATCATAAGTGCATGTCACTCATAGGCCTATGCCACTAGATAAGGCAGTGGTAGGGAACCTTTCTCTTTCTGGGGAATGCATTCCCTCATGGGCCATCTACTGTGGGCTGCATGCCAGTGGTGGATGAGGTGAGAGGCAAAAGTGGGTGAGGGCACGACAGGGGTCCCTTAAGTTTTGTGCAGGAGGTTCTAGTCCAGCCTTGCAAAAGTCAGAAGTTTCTGCAACCCCCACGTCCCTCCATCTAGGTCAGCAAGAGGCATTTTCACAGCTTAAGTACACATTAAAGGTAAAGGTAAAGGGACCCCTGACCATTAGGTCCAGTCGTGACCGACTCTGGGGTTGCGGCGCTCATCTCGCGTTACTGGCCAAGGGAGCCGGCGTACAGCTTCCAGGTCATGTGGCCAGCATGACAAAGCTGCTTCTGGCAAACCAGAGCAGCACATGGAAATGCCGTTTACCTTCCCGCTGTAGCGGTTCCTATTTATCTACTTGCACTTTGACGTGCTTTTGCTAGGTTGGCAGGAGCTGGGACAAAGCAACGGGAGCTCACCCCGTCACAGGGATTCGAACCGCCGACCTTGTGATCAGCAAGCCCTAGGCTCAGTGGTTTAACCCACAGCGCCACCTGGGTCCCATTACACATTACAGGTGGGCAAAAGCACTCAAGGAGGATGCACAACAGAACTGGTGAGAATTATGCCTGGAGAGAAAACACGGCTGCATTTGGTCACCAGGCCTCTGATGGGAATGAATGACTTCTGCAAAATTTACATTGGCTCTTCCAATGCTAAAGAAAGCTCAGGTGTCACTTTAGGTTTGAGTGGAGCTGCAATATTCAGTGAGAGCCTAACATGATTCCTGAAGAAGAAGAAGAAGAAGAAGAAGAAGAAGAAGAAGAAGAAGAAGAAGAAGAAGAAGAAGAAGAAGAAGAAGAAGAAGAAGATATTATGATACCCCACCCATCTGGCTGGGTTTCCCCAGCCACTCTAGGCAGCTCCCAGCCAAATATTTAAAACACAATACAGAATTATTAACATTAAAAACTTCCCTAAACAGGGCTGCCTTCAGATGTCTTTTAAAAGTAAGATAGCTACTTATTTCTTTGACATCTGATGGGAGGGCGTTCCACAGGGTGGGCGCCACTACCGAGAAGGCACTCTGCCTGGTTCCCTGTAATAATAATAATAATAATAATAATAATAATAATAATAATAATAATAAATTTATTTATACCCCACCCTCCCCAGTCAAAACCGGGTTCAGGGCAGCTAACACCAATAAAATTACAATAAAACATAAAAAGCAATTAATTAAAAAACAGATTAAAATACAATATTAAAATTTAAAATGCAGCCTCATTTTAAGTAGTCCATAAATCCAAGCCATGAGGGAGGAAAACACAGGGGTCAGACTAAGTCCAGCCCAAAGGCCAGGCGAAACAGCTCTGTCTTGCAGGCCCTGCAGAAAGATGACAAATCCCGCAGGGCCCTGGTCTCCTGTGAAAGAGCGTTCCACCAAGTCGGGGCCAGTACTGAAAAGGCCCTGGCCCTAGTTGAGGCCAATCTAGCCACCTTATGGCTCGGGATCTCCAGAATATTGTTGTTTGTGGACCTTAAGGTCCTCCGCGGGGCATACCAGGAGAGGCGGTCCCATAGGTACAAGGGTCCCAAGCCACATAGGGCTTTAAAGGTCAAAACCAGCACCTTAAACCTGATCCTGTACTCCACCGGGAGCCAGTGCAGCTGGTAAAGCACTGTAACCTCACTTCTTGCAGTGAGGGAACCGCCAGAAAGCCCTCGGCGCTGGACCAATGGGAAAGATGCTACACCACAGTGTATGGGGGCACACAATCTATGGGGGCATTTTTTATAAAAAGGAAAAAGAAAGATGGCACCCCCTACTGCCCCCAAAGTAAGTTAAATAAGATCACATAACTAAAATAGTTATGTGAGGCAGTGAGAGATTTTACTTTCTTGGGCTCCTTGATCACTGCAGATGGTGACAGCACTCACGAAATTAGAAGACGCCTGCTTCTTGGGAGAAAAGCAATGACAAACCTAGACAGCATCTTAAAAAGCAGAGACATCACCTTGCCAACAAAGGTCCGTATAGTTAAAGCTATGGTTTTCCCATGCGCAAAATGGCGGCGCCCATTGCGTTCGGTTTACGAACTATTCGGGTTACGAACTGCGTTCCGGAACGGATCGCGTTCGTAACCCGAGGTATTACTGTAGTGATGTATGGAAGTGAGAGCTGGACCATAAAGAAGGCTGATCGCCGAAGAATTGATGCTTTTGAATTATGGTGCTGGAGGAGACTCTTGAGAGTCCCATGGACTGCAAGAAGATCAAACCTATCCATTCTTAAGGAAATCAGCCCTGAGTGCTCACTGGAAGGACAGATCTTGAAGCTGAGGCTCCAATACTTTGGCTACCTCATGAGAAGAGAAGAATCCTTGGAAAAGACCCTGATGTTGGGAAAGATTGAGGGCACTAGGAGAAGGGGACGACAGAGGACGAGATGGTTGGACAGTGTTCTCGAAGCTACGAACATGAGTTTGACCAAACTGCGGGAGGCAGTGGAAGACAGGAGTGCCTGGCGTGCTATGGTTCATGGGGTCACGAAGAGTCGGACACGACTAAACGACTAAACAACAACAACTAAAATAGTATCTTGCTTTTACTTGATACCAAGAACAACCAAAAGCGAGGCAGATAGATAACTATCCTGACTAATCTATGCAGGAATCAAAGTGAGTCTTCTGACAAAATGCTTAAGTGGTTGCACTTGAGCTGCAAATTATCTGCATGAACTAGATGATAAAACTGTCCCCTCCATTAAGCTGCATGAAGCAGATGCCTCCTAAAGAACTCCTTTAACTTTCCTCAGGCACCTATTGATTATAGCCAATAGCAATTAAAAGTAGAAGACAATTAAGTTTAAAATTTAATGGCGTTCTGCTCCTGTTAATTTACTGTGCATCCTAATCAATTCATTGCCCTAGACAACAATCTATTACAGTAATTTTTTAGTTCCTCCAATGCTCCTTCTGCTGGAAATATAATGGTAATAACAATAATTAGAGCCAGGGAAATAAATAAGAAAATGGGGACATACCATAATTAAAAATTGGATTGCCCACTGCGATGACAAATGCAGTGGTTTAAAGCAAAGCGTATCTTTTTGCCTGGCACCATGGTAAGCCTCAGCTTTGAATAATCTGAGATAACGTTTTAGCCCTATGCACACACAATCAGAGCATTGATACCTTGGTGGGCTCTGATGTCTTAAGTGATGGACCTTGCAGTGCCCAACCCTAGTGGGCAACTAATTTTTATTGGGGTTCATATGTTGACTAAGCCAAGACCTGCAGTGCATCATCAGGAACACAGGTTCACCCCCTCCTCGAAAGAAAACCAAAGGCCTTTCTATTGTGACATGGCACCTTCCATTAGTTACCTCCAGTCTTGCTGGCTTCGGGAGCACAAACCACTCCTTTCCAGTGCCAATGTTTTCTATCAGTGTAATGGCATTAGAGATGTATTGCCCAGGGGTTGGGAACCAGGACATAGGAACCTGTGGGCCTCCAGATGTTGTTCAACTCCCATCCATCCTGGCAGCAGAGCTCCCTGAGCTCCATGCACCTCACTTTCTCCTTAATTACTCTCAGTAAGGGTCAGCAGCACTCAGTATTGGGGAACCAGGCACACAACTGTGCCCTGACTACATTACCCTGCTGGCTGTTGCTCAGCCCCATCCAGCATTCCCAATGGTGAGGGATGATGAAAGCTGTAGTCCAGCAATATCTGGAGGGCCAGAGGTTTCCAACTGCAGGCATAGACCTTGGTCTCTCCCATTTTGAAGGTTTTTTTTTAATGGGGGGCAGTCTATTGCTTTTTGAAAACCCACAATCCCATCTCCGCATCTAGGTAGTAACCCACTGCGCCATAAGCACCAGATTGGTTTATTTATTTAGTATGTATTCATCGGAAGATCACGAGACGGTTCACAACATCAAAGTACAAAATGAGAACACAAAATACATAATTAAAATAAGAACAAAAACGAACCAATAAACCCTCCCTCCCAAAACACATATAAAAGGGCATCAGATGTCAATCAAAGGCCTGGTTGCAGAGGAACATACAGTCATACCTCAGGTTACAGGTGCTTCAGGTTGCGTTTTTTTTGGGTTGCGCTCTGCGCTGGACCCGAAAGTACCAGAACAGGTTACTTCTGGGTTTCAGCGCGTGCGCAGAAGTGCTGAATCACAACCCGCGTGTGCACAGGCGCGGGTTGCAAACGCTGCAGGTTGCGAACATGCCTCCTGCACGGATCATGTTCGCAACCCAAGCGTCCGCTGTATTTGCTTGGCACCTAAAGGTTTGTAATGAAGTCTTTGAATTGGGCCCAGAAACTAATTGTCAGCCAGCGCAGTCAGGCCAGGATCAATGTAATATGCTCAAACCATCTTGCCCCAGTGAGCAGCTTGACCACCAAACTCTGCAGCAGCTGATGTTTCTGAACAGATTTTAGAGGCAGCCCTATATTTATCACACTGCAGTAATCTAGCCTAGAGGTTACCAGAGCATAGACAACAGAAATTAGCCTATCTCTCTCCAGATAGGAGTGCAGCTAGGTCACCAGTAGGTAGCTAGGTCACCAGCCAAAGCTGATGGAAGGCACTCCACACCACCGAGGTCACCTGATCCTCAAGCAACAGCGAAGGACCCAGAAGTATTCCAAGCTGTGCACCTGCTCCTTCAGAGGGAGTGTAACCTCATCAAGAGCAGGCAACCTCCCATCTATCCGGTCTAGGGAATCGCCCACTAACACTGTCTCAGTCTTATCTGGATTGAGCTTCAGTTTCCAGGCTCTCATCCAGTCCATAATTGAGGCAAGTCCAGCATCTCCACTGCCACACCTGCAAATGTAAAGGAGAAGTAAAGCTGTGTGTCATCAGCCTACTGCTGACAATGTACTTCCAAACTCCAGATAATCCCACTCAGAGGTTTCATGTAGATGCCAAACAGTACAGGGGATAACATTTAACCCTGAGTAAACCCCACACTGAAGGTGCCACAGGGCCGAAGAACACTCCCCTAGCGTTGCATTCTGGTAGGACCAGAACCGCTGCAAAGCAGTGCCACCCACCCCTAACTCAGACAGGCACTCCAGAATGATAGCATGGTTGATGGTATTGAAAGTCACTGAGAGGTTAAGGAGAATTAACAGCGACATATTTCCCCTATCTCTCTCCCCACAGAGAGGTTGTCATACAGGGCGACCAAAGCAGTTTCTATGCCAAAACCAGGCCTAAACCCTGATTGAAATAGATCTAGATCTAGAAAATCAATTTTCCCCAAGAGTGCCTGGATCTGTTCCATTATCACCCACACAATAACCTTGCTCAAGAAAGGGAGATGGGCAACAGCCCAGTAGTTACTTAGATTTTCTGAATCCACAGAGGGTTTCTTGAGGCGTCGTCTTACCACTAACTCCTTCAAGTAGGCAGGGACCACCCACTCTCACAAGGAGGCATTAAACACCTTCCTGGCCCAGCCAGATGTCCCCTCTCTGTCATTGATAAAACCGCACTGTCATTTGTACTGCCTTAAACTTTCCAGAAGTCAGACGAACAAGACTGGAAGACATATAAAATTCCCAGAAGTGCCGAGCACTCCCTATCTTTTATAATTCATGTGCTGAAAATTGCTTCTATCTCCACCAATTTAAAATCTGTGCAATAGTGGGTTGGTGTTTTTGCTGAGTCTGTGGCTTAAACCAAATCCCTTGAGATTGATTTGTTTCCCAAATGTAAAGATAACTACAGTGGCTACGCATGTAAATTACTTGGGGAAAGTTGAGTGGCTTACAAATACTCAACAGCTTGGGTAGAATTCTAGTTCTAATTATAGATCTAGCAGGGCTAGCTTCTCAAAAGAGAGAGACCATAAACTGTCCAGGCATCCTACCATCTGACCTGCAAATCCTTCCCTTATCTTTAGATGTTTGGGGACACAAGGTGGTTGTTCAATGGTGAGGCAAAGGCCCATTGTACTTTCTTGCTATTTCCTCTGCCTCAAAAAAACATCAACCTGGATGGCTTTAAAAGATGATCAGACAAATTCATGGTGGATAAGGTTTTCAGTGGCAACAAACCACATTCTATTGTTATTGTTAGAACTGGATATGGAACAATTGATTGGGTTCAAAATTGGGAAAGGAGCACGACAAGGTTGCATATTGTCTCCCTGCTTATTTAACTTATATGCAGAATTCATCATGTGAAAGCCTGGACTAGATTAATTCCAAACCAGAATTAAGATTGCCGGAAGAAATATCAACAACCTCAGATATGCAGATGACACAACCTTGATGGCAGAAAGTGAGGAGGAATTAAAGAACCTTTTAATGAGGGTGAAAGAGGAGAGCGCAAAATATGGTCTGAAGCTCAACATCAAAAAAACCAAGATCATGGCCACTGGTCCCATCACCTCCTGGCAAATAGAAGGGGATGAAATGGAGGCAGTGAGGGATTTTACTTTCTTGGGCTCCTTGATCACTGCAGATGGCGACAGCAGTTACGAAATTAAAAGACGCCTGCTTCTTGGGAGAAAAGCAATGACAAACCTCGACAGCATCTTAAAAAGCAGAGACATCACCTTGCTGACAAAGGTCCATATAGTTAAAGCTATGGTTTTCCCAGTAGTGATGTATGGAACTGAGAGCTGGACCATAAAGAAGGCTGATCGCCAAAGAATTGATGCTTTTGAAATAAGGTGCTGGAGGAGACTCTTGAGAGTCCCATGGACAGCAAGATCAAACCTATCCATTCTGAAGGAAATCAGCCCTGAGTGCTCACTGGAAGGACAGATCCTGAAGCTGAGGCTCCAAGACTTTGGCCACCTCATGAGAAGAGAAGACTCTCTGGAAAAGACCCTGATGTTGGGAAAGATGGAGAGCACTAGGAGAAGGCGACGACAGAGGACGAGATGGTTGGACAATGTTCTCGAAGCTACAAACATGAGTTTGACCAAACTGCGGGAGGCAGTGGAAGACAGGAATGCCTGGTGTGCTCTGGTCCATGGGGTCACGAAGGGTCAGACACGACTAAACAACTAAACAACAAATTGTTATTGTTGGAGACAATATGATTCTGAATACAAGTGGCCAGGAAATGTAGACAGTGTGTTGCTGTGCTTAGGTAGGGTTGCCATATTTAGAAGAGCAAAAGAGAGGACATATCTGCAGTTATTCTTCCTGTGGGGTGAGTGGGGAAGAAAGAAACCCTCAGAACTGGAGGGCGACTGACTCGCCAACACCAAGTGGCAGAAAGAGTTAAGGCAAGGCAGAGAGAAGAAGAGAGGGACGGAAAAGACTTTCACCTTCGGCTTGCTTTCCAGCCGTTTCCCCTGATCCTTCAGCCTCTTTTTATGTTCTTAAGACCTTGCACCCAGAACAAATTGAAGGCTGAGTTCTGGTGAGCCTCCCGGGTCAAATTAAGCTGGAAACAGAGAAATATTCCAATGGCAAAAATTGGTGCTATGAAATCAAGAAGTTGGTAGGAGTCAGTTTATCCAATTCCCATAGCTTAAAATCCAGTCTATCCCTTTCTTAAAATCTTCCATGGATGGCAATGTCAGAATTCTTGCTGTATTAAATAATAATTTCCTGTAGATGTCTGGAAGCTCTTGGGGAAATTTGATTGTTACTCTCAGGAAGCTTGGGCCCAACATGAAACTATGAAATCCTGTGTATAGTCTTCCATTTTTACCGGTTTTGTTTCACGTAACATATCAGTAAGCGTAAAAGTATTCACTTGAGGTTACACAGCAGGGCTGTGTTTCCTGACACCTCAAGAGCTTACTGTAATGAGGAGGGCAGCAAGGGATGTTCGAAGGGTCTTGGTGCAAAAATACTGCAAGAAATAAGATTAGTGGAAGTTAGGCTTGATTCAGCAAGGGCAGGAACACTGATTCCAAGGGATAACAGATGTTATAGAACAAGATAGTGGGGAGAGCAAGAGGACACAAGGAACATTGCAACAGCATAAAAATAAATAGGGCCGCATCAAACTAAATCATTGCACATGTGAAATGACTTCTGCATGCGCAACTGATGTTCCCCTCCCTCTCCCCCCCCCTGCACACCCCACCATCTGCTTTGGGGGTTCCCAGAGTTCTGTTGCACTCACAGTAGTCATTTTGTAAGTGCAATGGTTTAGTTGGATACACTCCACAGAAAATTATCAGAATGTGTCCCTCAAAATCGATAAAAGCCGTGTTGATTTCAGGAGGATTGCCAGGAAATTTGGAAGAAACGTTAAACTCCAGCAACGCCCCTAGTTCCCCAGATATCTGTGTAGCTTCATCTTAAAACTCCATTTCTTATTAGAATATCCCTCTTCTTCTTAACCAACTTTCACAGAACCTTGATGCTTGCCAGCAATTAGCCAGCAACAACTTTCCCTGGTCAATACCAGACCATTTCCTTCACTTCATAATGTGATGCTTTTTTTGCTTTTTTTTTTGGTCAATATTTTGAGGGAAGAAACAGCATTATTTTTAGGGGAAACAAACTGAAGCTGCTTTGTCCTTAGAAAAGTTCCTTCTGACTTGGGATCAACACATATGTGGCTCATTGTTTCTGTGTTTTTGGGCCTTCGCCCATACATGAGGAAATTCAATTGTATGCCTCCAAAATCTACCTCCATGTTTTCTCTCCACACTAGGGGGCAAAGCTTCATGGGATACATTCATGCTCTGTGCTGTTGTTGTCCTCCCCTCAAAATCTCACTACAGCTAACCAAAGACAACCAACCACACCCTAGGCCACCCCCAACCCCTCTCACCACGAAGTAAATACAACAAGCTAATAGTAAGAGAACCTATACAAGTGACGCTGACACAAAACCCCGCACATACACTAAGTAGAATAGAAACATAACCACCCCACCCCACCCCACTCACCATTCCTCCCTCCTCCTCTTTCCCCATCTTTTCTTCCTAACCTGATACTGCATGCAACATTAATGTCTCACAACAAATGAAACTGATCTGTAGAAAACACAACTTGAAAAAGAGAATGCACGCATTTTTGTAAACTAAGAAATCTTTAATAATTTTTTTTAAGCTCTTGCGGTCAGCATTTGCACAGGATTTGTTTATCTGGGCAGAAACACTCCCCTCCCTCCCTCCCTCCCTCCCTCTCTCTCACACACTGTCTGATATAGCAGATTTGCACAAAACAGCAGTAAAACGTTAATTTAAAAAATATGTGTGTGTTGGTCCAAGCTGTAGTCAACTAAGTTTTACTCAGAGTAGATCCATTGAAATGAATGACCATGATTAACTTAGGTCCTTTAATTATAATGGGTCTACTCTGAGTAAACAATAGTTGAATACAACTCCTGGGGTCTTTGGGCATGCATATTTGTTTACCTGCTCAGGTACACACCTTTTATTCCCCCTCCCCCCACCATTCCAGATTTGCACAAAACTGCAGTATGGTGAGGGTAATGTGTGTTGCTCCAAGACCCACAAGGATTTGGAGTCACTCACATCCTCCCCGCCCCTTAATTCTTTACCTCCTGTACCTGAAAAGGCAAAATTTACTTTTATTTTGAATGCAGCTGTTTTGTACGATATCTTTTCTGATAGAAGAGGCTGATGGAAACAAAATGGAAGTAGGGGTGTGTGGTGAAAGCAAACAAGATGAATTTTAACAAGGAGAAATGTAAGGTATTGCACTTGGGCAAAAAAAAGGAAAGGCACAAATACAGGATGGGTGACACCTGGCTTGAGAGCAGTACATGTGAAAAGAATCTAGGAGTCTTGGTAGACCACAAACTTGACATGAGTCAGCAGTGTGATGCACCAGCTAAAAAATCCAATGCAATTCTGGGCTGCATCAATAGGAGTATAGCATCTAGATCAAGGGAAGTAATAGTACCACTGTATTCTGCTCTGGTCAGACCTCACCTGGAGTACTGTGTCCAGTTCTGGGCACCACAGTTCAAGAAGGATACTGACAAGCTGGAACGTGTCCAGAAGAGGGCAACCAAAATGGTTAAAGGCCTGGAAACGATGCCTTATGAGGAACGGCTTAGGGAGCTGGGTATGTTTAGCCTGGAGAAGAGAAGGTTAAGGGTTGATATGATAGCCATGTTCAAATATATGAAAGGATGTCATATGGAGGAGGGAGAAAGATTGTTTTCTGCTGCTCCAGAGAAGCGGACACGGAGCAATGGATTCAAACTTCAAGAAAGAAGATTCCATCTGAACATTAGGAAGAACTTCCTGACAGTAAGAGCTGTTCGGCAGTGGAATTTGCTACCAAGGAGTGTGGTGGAGTCTCCTTCTTTGGAGGTCTTTAAGCAGAGGCTGGACAGGCATATGTCAAGAATGCTTTGATGGTGTTTCCTGCTTGGCAGGGGGTTGGACTGGATGGCCCTTGTGGTCTCTTCCAACTCTATGATTCTATGACAAATTGTACCGCCCAAATATTACCAGAACATAATGAGCTCCAGTGTATCCACGCTCAGGTAACAAGCAATTTTATATTGGATTTACTTCCCCTTTTCTGATTTTTTCTGGATCAGGAAATCCGAGTTTACTGTTGGAAAAACTGCATATTGTCACATAGCTCTTCAAATCCACATTAAGCTCCCATGTGGATGAGCTGTTGGGCTGTAGCTAACATCACCAAATGTAATTATTTATTAAGCTTTCTTTCCTGCCTTTCCCAGGGGTTCAGTTTGGATTTGGATATATGCCCTTGCCTTATTTTATCCTCCTAGGAACAACTCTGTTAGGTGTGCAAGCTTAATAAATAAGTTGCTGAGTTGCCCATGGCCAACTGGGGAGTCATACAACTCAGCATCTAATTTAAATGGAGTCTCCAGCTGCCAGACAAGCTACCCTAATCCCACAATTTCCCAGCCCCAGCTCAAAATACGCATCAGCAACCATTGCGTAATATAAGAAAAACCATTCCGCTTCACTTTTGAGAAATGCCCAAATTTAGATTCTTAGTCTTATTCTTCTGATTCCCTTCTTCCTGTCAATGGTTCCTGCTCTCCTGCATTCAGCTGCATACATTTTATTTTTTTTACCAGCTGCAAAATAATCCATGCCATTTCTCGAAATAAAGTTTGCTTCCAGCTGTGGAATTGTGCATCTTGTGGGATTATTTGAATAAATTGTGTCACTGTGCCAGGTGATTAAAGAATGAGTAATTTTTAAAAAGTTGGCATCAGTCCTGGTGGGCGGGCACCCTGGCATTGTTCCAATTATGCTGGGTGCTGGCACAGGATTGGACAACAGTGAAGCTTAAATGGCAATGTGGAAGTGGTGGCCGAGGATGGAAGCACAGCAGGGAAATGCCCAGAGAAGTGAGTCTTCTCCTACGGAACACTGTGAATTGCCCACACCCATAGCCATGTAATATATTTTGTATGTTTATATGCTGAAAGCTTGGGAACAGAGGTAGCTTTCATGTATTAGCCACGTGAAGGGCAGGTGAATAAAGAGCAGCAGGCATACATCCAGGACCTGCATGCATACCCTCCAACATTTCTCCAATGAATTTATCCTAGTCAACAACAACAACTTTATTATTTATTGCCCACCGCTCTGACTGGGTTGCCCCAGCCACTCTGGGTGGCTTGCAACATACATAAAACATAATAAAACATTAAACATTTTTTTTGAAAAACCTTCCCTATATAGGGCTGCCTTCAGATGCTTCAAGGGCTTGTATGGTTACTTATCTCCTTGGCATATGGATTGGTTGCATATGGATTGGACAAATGCCTGACTATATTTGCAGAGGATTTTGCATATGGATCAGAAGCAGGGCATCGGATCACATCAAGGATCCACGATCAAACTCCACAGTTCCATTTTTTGATCTTTACCCAATGCATGGAAGCTGTGGATCAACACCAACTTGGATGCCTTTAAAGGGGGATTAGATGGATTCATATTTTTGAAATATGTCCTGCATCAAAAATATCAGGTTGGTGAATAATAAACATAACAAAAAATAGAAGGTAACACAAACATAAAATGCTGTATAATACAATTGCAAAACAACATTAGAAGGTATCAATGATATAGATGGAAACTGGCCATCTTAAACAGCCTGGGCAAACAGATTTTTGGTTTAGCATTGCAAGGTTGGTGCCAGCCACCTCTCTATGTGTTGCATGTTCCACAAATGTCATACCAGAAGAGGATATATGATATAATGTACTTTCCATATTTTAATTTTTTAAAAATAAACACATCTAATCAAAAGCAAGGAAACACTAATGACAAAAATGTCAACCATACACCCTACTCCACCTGGTTTTACGGTTTTACATCCTTGACTTCTGCCAGATGCCCAGAAGGATGAAATTCAGGCCAGTTCACTATAATTCTGGCAGACTGGTACCCAAAGTGCTCAGATATTTTTACCTTTGTCCCCACTGTTCTATTCTCCTCCTTTCATTCAGTCCTCTGAAAAATCGACCCTCACAGCCAGAACAGAACATGTAATTTTTTATTATTTTGCAAATTTAATCTGAGCCCTAAATGTGTGTGTGTGTGTGTGTGTGTGTGTGTGTGTGTGTGTGTGTGTACACAGAGCAAGGATAGCCCCAGCCTGGAGTCTTCCTCTCCTTGCTAAGGAGCTATAGAGCATGTATTTATGGCCCAGATAAGATCTGTTGCTATTATGTACTCCCTTCTGAGATGACTAGCAGTGAATAGTCTTAACAAAGTTAAATCCATTCATTGACATGCTGCGGTTGTTGTACTAGCTTCAGACTTGTGTTACACCTAAATCCCTGTGAGGCCTGGCATGGTTTTGTTCTTCAGAGCTATTAACTATCCCTTTGGCTCTGGTGTGCACTTTCCAAAACCGATCCTTTGACCTTTTCTTCATTACCTTGGATTTCTTTTTGAAAAACTTCCCTGCCACTTGGAATTTCTCCCCGCCAGCCCTTCAGATAGAACATTTCCAATGGGAAGAACCTCAAGGCGCGTTGCAGACAATTTAGTTCGTCAGTCACTTGTACGACATGTTGCTAGAAGCCTTGTTTTGTGTGGGTTTGAAGCTAGGCTGAAACTGCATGCTCATAGAACAGAGACAGAAATAGGATTCTTTTATACACAGGAAAGTTCTATCACAGTCCTTGATAACTCTCCTACAAAGAACAGCACAACTTGTTCCAGTGGGTAAAGGGCTGGGCAACACAGGGGAACGCCTGAGGTCAGGGACCGCGACTAAAAGCAACAGGGGGCCGGAACAAGCTTTCGTTGTTCCATGTCTCTTTTTCATGGATTCAAAAGTCACCTGTCTCCAGACATCACTCAAACTTATTCATGCTGACATCTGTACCTACTGACCTTTGAAAGGCATCCAACTTGCAAACGCCAGACACCACATGGACACACATCCTTGTCCCCTGGGGAAACAGTGTGAGGAGCTGAGTGTCTCACTTTCCCTTTGGGGCATCTGCTGCCATGGTCCATGGTTTCAAAGATACAGTTTGGAAAATCAGATCTGAAAAGCATATTTTCAAATTCGGCTTCTGCAAGGTCTTGGGGACTTCCAGGCATACCAAATTCCTTTGCCCAGATGCTTCTCTCTATGTGGCTGTTGGAACTGTGATAGAGCTGAGCCCCAGGGCTAGTAGGCAACTGCAAGGAAATGGGACGGGCCACTAGGCAAGTGGGGAAGCCAGCCCTACAACTTCTCCCCAGCGAGAGCCAGTGTGGTGTAGTGGTTAAGAGGGGTAGACTAATAATCTGGTGAACCGGGTTCGCATCTCCACTCCTCCACATGCAGCTGCTGGGTGACCTTGGGCTAGTCACACTTCTCTGAAGTCTCTCAGCCCAACTCACCTCACAGAGTGCTTGTTGTGGGGGAGGAAGGGAAAGGAGAATGTTAGCCGCTTTGAGGCTCCTTTGGGTAGTGATAAAGCGGGACATCAAATCCAAACTCTTCTTTTTCTTCTTCCCCACTTCCTAGCATCCTTCAAAACCAACCATAATACATGGGGGTTGGCCCTTCCAGCTCCAGCAACTGCTCTGTCATGGGGTTGTGTTTTTTTTAATTGACACTTGCCCACCTGGTGGCCATGGGGACCAAGGAAGGTGTTCACTCACACCATGGTACCCACAGGCACTGGGTGGATGATCCCCGACACATTGAAGTCAGGCATTTTTTTTTGTCCATACAATGTCCTTGAAAAGCTACTGGGAACAATGTATAGGGGAATACGATGGCTGCCATCATAGGTACATCATAGGACAGACATCTTTTTCTCCATTCAACTCCCCGGGAAGAAATTATTACGTATTGTTATGCTATGCAGCCACTTTGTAAGAGCGTTTTAAAACACTTCTTGTTGTGTGTTTTTTAAATAAAAAATCTGTGCTACCATGTGATATCTTTAAACTGCTGAGACCTGTGTCCTACCATTCAGAAAAAGTGTTAAGTTTTCATTCTCACTGAAGTCCAAGCTGAAGTCATTTTGTTTGAGATTTTATACAGATCGAATTCCCTAAGCGCCCCTACCTTAAATGAAATCACAGTAGAATATCCTAATGTAGTAGCACTTAGCCCAGAGTTTCACAGATCAGTTAATCCAAATCTGTGAAAACCTTACCAGTTCTAAGGATTTCAGATGTTCTGAACTGTAAATCTTTTGGGAACATCCCTCCCAACCTTTTAAATAAATTGTGGACGTGTTTGTTGATCTGAGCTCCTAAAACAAACAAACAACAAACAAACAAACAAAAACATATTGTACTGGACTAAGTTGGAGGGTCTCTTAAATGAGGGGAATGCCCCCCCCAAAAAGAACACATTGGGGGGGGGGTATGTCTTGGCAGAAATATATCGTATCAAGATATTTCTGAACAAATTGAAATCTCCGGATTGTATCTGTAGGCAGAAAAAACTCATTCCCCCCCCCCTTCTGTACTGTTGAGCATTGTCTGGTGCGCCTCTCTGTCTGAGTGTGCTAAATGGACCTCAGTGGGAAATGCTGCTCTTGTCTCCGCCTTCCTGCCCCCCCCCCTTTACAAATGAAGCCATCTGAATTCACAAGATCGAAAAAAATACGAACCTCCTGCTCAGTTTCCAGTGGCGCTGCAGAAGGACAGGGCTATAGATTTTCCCAGGAGTGAAAAATAATTCACCCAGTCTGCTCGTTATTCATACAGACAGTGCATTAATAATATGGGACCCTGAGATCTCTCCTTATCTAGGCCGGAGCACAGCTAGAGGGATGAGGAGCTGACTCTTTGGATTTAAAATAACATTTTTTCCCCACTTTCTGTGGAAATAAGAATTGATTGAAAGTACTTTTAAGGAGTTTAGAGAGAGGGAGGGAAAAAAAACCCCGTTCTTTGATACCATCTAAAGTACATATTAGATAAATAGAAAACTATTGGCTTTTTGACTGTGAACAATTTTCACTTGATTCAAGTGCTGATATAGAAGAGCTTCTGAACGCAATAGAAAGTATTTAATAAGGACCTCCTCAAAGCCCACTGGAGCTGATGCGCACATTCCCATTAACTTCAACGCGCTTTGAATCAGCTGCCTAAGTATAAAAATTCCTCACCATCCAAAGCTTGTCAGGAAAAATTAGACCCAGTTGTTTCATCTGTGTGTGGGGAAAAGGAATCTTTCTCATATGTGAGTTAGAGAGCAAACAAATTAAAAGCAACAACAAAACACTGTCTCCTTAAGGAGCAGGCACACATTGCCAGAAATGGCATTAGCTATTTCATCACCTGAGGAGAAAGGGTGAAATCAAACCCCTGGCCTGTCATTCAAATCCTGCTTCATCCATTCACCATCCTCTAGTATAGTGGGACCAGCCCTACCATTAGGGAGAATGAGGTGGCCGCCTCAGGCAGGCAGCTGATCTTGGGTGCCATGTATTATTGCTGGCTTGTTTGTTTTTTTTTTTTGCTAGGTTGGGGAAGGATACTTGTGGGGATTTTCTGCATTAGGTGTCAAAGTAACTTGTTTGGCCTCAGGTACTATGCATCTTCTCTGTGTGAGGGCACTGTTTGTTACTCTGCCTCAGGCAGCAACGTGTCATAGGCTAAATCTACCCAGCAACCATTGCATCGTGATTCCTTCATGGAGCTTTTTATATGCCTCACAGTGGACAACTTGGATATAGGTTGGTGTCAGAGGTCTAATTCCTAAAAATGGATTAACGGTATACAGTGGAACCTCGGTTTACGAACGCCATCCGTTCCACGGAGGCGTTCGTAAAGGGAGGCATTCACTCCCCGAGGGCACGCTTTTGTGTGTGCACGAAGCGCCGATAGAGCACTTCTGCGCATGCGCAAGCTGCACAGAAGCAATCTGCGCATCCGACTCCACGGAACCAGGATGTAAACACTTCCGGGTTCGTGGTGTTCGTAAACGGAGGTGTTCATAAACAGAGGTAGTTGTAAACCGAGGTTCCACTGTACAGTACTCACATAGAAGGGGCCAGAAATCCCAGTTTCCTCTGCCTTCTATCTCACATAGTTTGCCTACCCATGGTTTAAGCACTAAGGCCCAGGGGCTGGATCCGCCCAATCACCTTCTAAATCCGGCCCGCAGACAGTCCAGGAATCAGCGTGTTTTTACATGAGTAGAATGTGT
The DNA here is from genome assembly GCF_963506605.1 of Zootoca vivipara. NCBI lineage: Eukaryota > Metazoa > Chordata > Lepidosauria > Squamata > Lacertidae > Zootoca > Zootoca vivipara. The sequence continues at coordinate 27,545,872 of NC_083277.1, read as the reverse complement.
GCTTTTATTTAAAATGGATCTCTGGGTTATTTGTGGGGCATAGGAATTCATTCATTCCCCCCCCCCAATATAGTCTGGCTCCCCACAAGGTCTGAGGGACAGTGGACCAGCCTCCTGCTGAAAAAGTTTGCTGACCTCTGGTGCCTTAAACCTACAGTTAATCCAGTCTTGACTCTTACTCCAACTGAGAGTCACTTTGGAGAATTAAGTGACAAAACAGTCGTACCTTGGTTTTCGAACAGCTTAGTTCTTGAACCTTTTGGCTCCCGGACGCCTCAAACCCAGAAGTGAGTGTTCCGGTTTGTGAACTATTTTTGGAAGCCGAACGCCCTGCAGCCAATCAGAAGCCGTGCTTTGGTTTCCAAACATTTTGGAAGCCGAACGGACTTCTGGAACGGATTCTGTTTGACTTCCAAGGTACGACTCTACAGTATTTCAAATAACTACATCACACCATTTGGGAATCTTTACCCAGTGCCTGCCACATTTTTAATATTTTACATGGTGTAAAATATTGGTATGGTCAAGCTAGGGGAAAGCAAGCACCGTGGAGCAGATTTCAATCTTACTATAATTCGTAAGATATTTACACTTGTATCCAATCGTATCCATGTGCAAATGGAGTGGTTTTCTGTTCATACAATGGGTTTCCCCTTCTCTTGCCCCCTGAAGCCTGCCTGTGCCCCAGAATCTGCTTAAAAAGAGTGTTGGTAAACCTTACAGTCTGAAGGGTTATGACGGGTGCATGAGGGAGGAGAGGGTGAAGAACTCCTGGTGTGCAAAGTTGGATTTCACTCTTAGAGCCACAAAGGAAGCAAATTCTCCCTTCAGTGAAATATGTATCCAACTCACTGTTGCAGTATCTGAAGGGCTCACCAATGGAGCCTGATGATCACATGTATATGCTTCTTTATAAATTACTTTTATAAATACAATTTTATATATACTTTTATATATTTATAAATACTTTTATACATACAGTTTTTTTAAAAAAAAATGAAAAAGAGGCTGGATTCTGGACAAACGAGAAAGTCAGGGGGGAAAAATAAGGTAAGCGTTTCATGAGTTTCCTAACATAGGGTTGCCATGTGTCCACTTTTTCCAGGACACACCCTCTTTTTTCTGTCCTGGTGGATTTTTTTTTAATTGCCAAAATGTCTCTGGCTATACTTTCTGGATGAGACATAGACATAGCTGGTGGTTGAATATTTCCTCTTCTCCTGGCCCCCTCAGCAGTATATCACGGCTTCTATAGCCTACATAGAGTAGGGGTATTTAAAATGAGAGTCCTCTTTTTGGCTCTTCAAAATATGGCACCCCTACCTAACAGAAACCACCACTGTCCTTGGGTTAGCCAAGTATTCACACTATGTTCATTACAAAGTCAGGTTGCTGAACTGGTTTGCTGCTGACTTTCAAAAAACATTAATTAAATCCCGTCCACTGTAGCCACTTGAATTATTAATGCATCAACACAAATGAGACAAGAGGTGGCACAATGGGATTGTTCTGAAATTTAAAATGTAATCCTGCATTGCCTGTGCACACATTACTCAACCCTTTGGCAGCTCCACTGGAAATTTAGCTGCTGTGCTTACTTCTGAATAGTTACAAGCCATTCTTTTACCAGTGACTAGGGGAACAACTCCCAAGAGATAATGCATTTCTATGCAACAGACTTCTAGCGTATCATGGAACATAAGGTAAATTTCCTAGCTGAGAATGCGGGTTCTCTATCATAGAGAGCACGATTTGCGGTGGGGGCTAGCTAACCACTCCTAAGTCTGAAGGTGGGGGCATGAGTGGCCACTGTCTGATTGGTCCTGGGCTGTTGTTGGGCAAATTAGTATGTTACAAGTTGTAGGTCCAACCCTGGGTTATAAAAGCCTAAACACATGGTTTCTCTTTCTCTTTGGCTGCGTTTCAGATCCCCACCCTCCCTCCGCTGTTTTCAGGCCTCTGTGTTGACATTGCTGTACCTCTCATAGGGTCGCCTGTATTCAGGGGCCTGGTAGGAATTTTTTTCCATTTGGCTGATTGGCTGGTGCCATCTGGTTTTTTGCCTACTGCATAGCAAATTGTCACAACTTGTAAGGTTGGCGGTTAGGCATTGGTTATTTTGGTTGTATTAAGGGATATTGTTGATTGTGTTGGCCCCAAATTAATGCCTGTGTGGTGGGGGAAATTCCAGTCAGGAATACAGGGGCTCTATGCAGTGTCCGTAACCTCAGGTTGGGGGCCAGGACCGCATATTGAGCCCCTGGGAGCCTGAAGGGAGAGGGGAGAGTTCATGCATCTGGGTCCCCGTCTCTCCCTGCAGGATTTCCCCTTGTTGACAAGGCAAGTTATTATTTCTGTCCTTAGGTGACAGTGGAGAACCAATGCCTACGCAACCACTCACATATTTTGTATTTAATAAAAGTTGCGGCCAAAATTCATGCCAAAAACCATTAAACAAAAATTCTGTCTATTTTGTGAGTTATTAGAGGGGTGGTTTGGGGACCTCCACACACAAATAATTCACCCCCAGAGAAAACACCACTGAAAATGCATCCATTGGAGATGATCCACCGTTCTGTGGGGCTTCAGTGTGCATTTGGAGATCTTTGCATTCAGGAGCTTGCTTGATCACTCATCGAAATCAAGGAATACTCTATACACAGCATGGGGAATTTCTGTGCTATGTGGATCTTTCCTTGACTCACAGATGAGAACATCTGTCACAGTGGCCGGAGCGGGCTACTTCAGAGTAACGACTCTACACAGCTCTGCATTTTATCTTTTATTGGTGCTGCGGTATTTACAGTGCTGAAGGCAATGCTATTTACAAGGACACATCTTCTCAGCTTGAATCAGAACCTCCGAATGGCGTTTGGCACGTTTTTCTCCAACATAACAACTTTGGTAGACCCATCCTCTTCCCTCTCCGCTTTCTGCGCAATTCCGGAGTTGGGGGGATGGGTCTGCCCCCCTTGCTTGCCCCTTCCTGTCCCACCTGGGACCCTGGCTCCGCTACCTTGTCTGAGCCTCGGACACGACTTCCTGCTTCCCCACTGGAATCGGAACTCTCCCTGCTTTCCCCTGCGCTCGGGGATGGGCTTGAACTCAGGAGGGGAGGGACTTCGCGATATCCCCTGTCCCTCACAACATCTATGCACTTACTGAAGTCTCCAAATTATGGATGGATGCACAAGTCCCCAAGTTCATTTGTTCATTACACATTCATTCACATAAGAAAAGCTGTTAATAATGGAACCACAGAGGGAATAAAAACATGATGCTTTCAGCACAGATGTTATAGATCCATATTGGTAAGTGATGGACAGTGGTACCTTGGTTTACGAACTTAATCCGTTCCGGAAGTCCATTCTTAAACCAAAGCTGTTCTTAAACCAAGGCGTGCTTTCCCATAGCGGTGGGGGACTCATTTTACAAATGGAACACACTCAACAGGAAGCAGAACATGTTCTGCTTCCAAGGCAAAGTTCACAAACCAAAACACCTACTTCCGGGTTTGCAGCATTCTTAATCCAAAATATTCATAAACTAAGCTGTTCTTAAGCCAAGGTACCACTGTATATTAAGAGAGACAAATGTTTATTTTTTAAACAAACAAACAAAAACAAACAAACCACACACTCTTCTCTGTTTCTAGATGTCACACGAAAACAGAATCCAAACCAAGACTGAATCTACCAGTCCAACTGATCTGGGCAATTGACTATTTGAGGATGAAACCTTAATTCTAGGATCAATAGGACCTACTCCTGAGAGGATATGGTTAGGGTTGTGTAGTCTTTCATCAATTACTTATTAAAACTTTGAAAGAGTGATCACAGCTGCTGCTGATGTTGTAAACTGAAATATACTCAGAGTCAAGAGTGAATTTCATGCTCTTTATTCAGCTCATAGTCATCAAGGAGGAGAAGAGAAGACGAATGGCTCTTTTCCCCAAACCATCTGCTTATATACATTATTTACACAATGGGCCTTGCGTGATTGGCTACTTCAGGGCTACACCTGTGGGCCAATTATATTATGGATTGACTTCTGCCTGCAGCCTGATTGGCTGCTCCTACAGGCCAATCAGGTAGCAGATTCACTTCTGCCAGCCGCCTGATTGGCTGCTCCAGCAGGCCAATCAGGTTGCGGATTCACTTCCACCTGGAGTTGGATTGGGTAGCTCCCGCTGATTGTGAATCCTATTGTTCTAGGATTCAGCTCAGTACATAACACCCCTCCCCTCTAAGTTCCAGTCCTGCCCGGGAAGTTGCATTCGTAGTCCCCAAGGTCTGCTGGCCGCCTCCGTGTGCGTTGTGGCCTGGGGTGTTCCTTGGTCAGGGGTTCTGGTTCTGGCTCGTGTTCCGAGGCTGCTGGCTGTGCCAGGGCTGTCTGGTCTGGCGCCACTGAACCACTAGGTTGTAGCTCTGGTTCCGGTGTCCTTCCAGCCTCGGGGCGCCCCTCTGTGCCTACTGCTTCTGCTTCCCCTGCCCACCCCTCTCGCTCTACAGGCCTCACTGCCCTGCTGTCCCCTTGGGACCCCTCTGTCCCGCTCTCCTCCTGGGTTCCTCCTGGGAATCGTCGCCGTAGCTGGTCGCAGTGGCGGCGCCAACATTGGCCCCCTTCCGTTAGTACCTCGTACGACACGGGACCGGTCACCTTGGTGACTGTGGCGGGTACCCATGCTGGGCCTGCCCCAAAATTCTTTGCATACACTGGGTCCTGGGCCACAAATGTCCGGGGGTTCCTGCCTTTCCCCTCCACTACCTCATCCTGAGCTCTGTCGGGGTGAAGTCGGTCCAGTCTAGTTGCAAGGCGCCGGCCCATGAGTAGTTCAGCTGGGCTCCGGCCCGTCGTTGTGCTTGGGGTGCTGTGCTGTGCTAGAAGAAATGCGGCAAGGCGGTATTCCCAGTCCCCTTGTGTTATGCGGCGGAGGCTGTCCTTGGTGGTCCGCACCATGCGCTCCGCTTGGCCATTGGTGGCAGGGTGGAATGGTGCTGAGCGGATGTGGCGGATGGCGTTCTGCGCTGTGAAGGTCTGGAACTCCTCTGACGAGAATGCGGTTCCATTGTCCGAGACGAGGGTGTCAGGGAGCCCGTGGGTCGCAAACAGCTTACGTAGTACCCGGATGGCTGCCGCCGTAGAAGTGGACGGTACCAGTGCGACCTCCAGCCATTTGGTGTAGGAATCCACCACTATGAAGAATGTTTTTCCCTGGAAGGGGCCAGCGAAGTCCACGTGCAAGCGTGACCATGGATGTCGGGCGGACTCCCAGGGCTGGACTGGGGCCCTTGGGGGATCCGGGCGGGATTCTTGGCAGGTCTGGCAGTGTTGGACCCAGGCCTCTATCTCTCTGTCAATCCCCGGCCACCACACATAACTCCTGGCAAGGGCCTTCATCCTCACTACCCCTGGGTGTGTCTCGTGTAGTGCTGTGAGGACCCTTTTGCGGAGGGGCTGGGGAACAACGACCCTGCTTCCCCATAACAGGCACCCCTTGTGGGCCGACAGTTCATGTTTGCGGTTTGTGTAGCCAGCGAATTCTGGCCCGGGGCTGCTGCTGGGCCATCCTCGCCACACCCAGTCCAGGACCCGGGAGATGACCCTATCTTTTGTGGAATGGTGCGCAACTTCTTGTGCCTGAATGGGTCGGTCGGGAAGCAGCTCCAGGGTCATAACCTCTTGCGCAGGCGCTGGGTCAGGGCCTGTTTCTGGTAGTGGTAGCCTGCTGAGTGCGTCTGCGTGGCCCATCGCCTTCCCAGGGCGGTGGATTAGTGCATACTGGTAGCCGGCAAGGAAAATTGACCACCTGAGGACACGTGGAGACAACACTTGGGGGGTCTGCTTCTCGGGGGCAAACAGGCCAAGCAACGGCTTGTGGTCAGTCACTATGGTAAAGGGCCGCCCGTACAAGAAATCATGGAATTTTTTTACGCCCTTCACGATTGCCAGACCCTCCTTGTCAATCTGTGAGTAGTTTCGTTCGGCTGCAGCAAGCGTCTGGGAGAAGTATGCCACCGGCACCTCTCTTCCATCCGGGAGTTGGTGTCCCAGGACAGCGCCGATGCCATAGGGAGAGGCGTCGCATGCCAGCACCACTGGCAGCCTCTCGTCGAAGTGTGCTAAGACCGAGTTCGAGACGAGCAAGTCCTTGACTGCCTGGAATGCGGCCCTTTGTCGCTGGCCCCACACCCAAGGGGCCCTTTTATCTAGGAGTCTGTGTAGGGGCTCCGCTACCGCTGCCTTATGGGGAAGGAAGGCATGGTAAAAGTTCAATAGTCCCAAGAATGACTGAAGTTCGGGCTTGCTCTTGGGCGCTGGGGCCTCACAAATGGCCCGTACCTTGTCACCGGTTGGATGGACCCCTTCTGCGTCCACCTTAAATCCCAGAAAGTCCACCTGCGGCACTCCCAGTAAACACTTTTCCCGCTTCACCTTGAGGCCCGCCGTCTGGAAACGGTGCAGGACGGAGCGGAGGCGGTCCTCAAATTCCTCTGGTGTGGGCCCGGCGATCAGTACATCATCGAAGAAGGGGGTGACGCCAGGAATCCCTTTAAGGAGAGAGTCCATTAGATTCTGGAATATGCCTGGTGCCACGCTAACGCCAAATTGCAGCCGCTTAACTCTGAATGCCCCTCTGTGCGTCACAATCGTCTGAGCCTCTGCTGTGGCTTCGTCCACAGGCAACTGTTGATACGCTTGGGCCAAGTCCAGTTTGCCAAAGATTTTTTGACCCAGCCAGGGTGGCGAGGACATGGCTGACCACTGGCACTGGGTATGCATGGGCCGTGAGAGCCTTGTTTATGGTGCATTTGTAGTCTGCACAGATGCGGACCGAACCGTTAGGCTTGACGGGTGTGACAATTGGAGTTTCCCAGGGGGCGTTGGGCACCGGCTCCAGCACTCCTTGCTCCACGAGCCGGTCCAATTCCTCGTCTATGCGGGGTTTCAGGGCGAACGGGACCCGGCGGGCCTTGTGCCTGATGGGTCGTACAGCGGGGTCCAGCTGTAGGGCAATGGGGGGTCCTGTATATCGTCCCAATGCCCCATCGAAAACCCCTGGAAACTCTTTGCATATGGCGTCCACGTCCACTTGTAAGCTAGTGCGGTTCACCCCGGTAACGGCTAGCCCCAGAGGTCCAAACCATGCCAGTCCCAGTAAGCTAACGTAGGGGCCCTTAACTACCAGCAAGTCCAATTGTTGCTTTCGCCCTCGATATTGCACCCTGAAGGTCCCCACCCCCATAGTAGGGACCTTACGTTTCTGGAAGTCCCGGAGGGTGAATGGGGCCGGCCTTAGTTTGGGACCCCCATTAGGGCACAGTTCCCTTAATGTTCGGGCCGAGATTATGGATAGAGTTGAACCCGTGTCCAGCTCCATGCGGCATGGGGCTCCCTCTATCTGTACCTCTATATAAATTTTCTCTGTGCTGGGATGGGGCAACTGGAATACCTGGTAGTCCGTGATCTCCGTCGAGTTGCCTTGGTGCATGGTGCCGTGTGACCTGGGGCTCCTGGGTCGGTCATCTGATGCTTGTCGACGGGTGAGTCGAGCCCGACACACCCGGGCGATGTGTCCCAATTTTCTGCACTGCCTGCACTCTGCGTTGCGGAAACGACAGGTCCTCCTCTCGTGGTTCTCCCCGCAGCTTGCACAGTTCCCTCCTTCTCGTCGAGGCTGCTGTGGTGTGTGTGCTGCTTGAGTGCGCCGCTGTACTCGGTGTACTTCCTCCCTGTCAGATTCGGATTCGTCGGTGAGGTCTTCGTGGTAGACCCTCGGTTGGGATGGCGGGGCCGGTCGTGCCTCTTGCGTTGACCTCTCGGCGGCTTCGGTTGCCAGGGCTTCCTCCAGAGCAATCTGGAACGTGAGGTCTTTTTTGGCGTAGAGGCGTCGTTGCAACATCTCGTCCCTCAGGCCACCGACGAGGCGGTCACGAAGCATGTTCTCCAATTCTGAGAAGTTGCATAACCGGGCGGCTTGGCGGAGGGAGGTCACAAACCCAGTTATGGTTTCCCCTGGGGCTTGCCGCTTTGCGTAGAAGGCATTTCGGCAAGCTACCACCGAGGGCTGTGGTGAGAAGTGCTCCTTCAGCCGTTCCATTATTGTTTTGTAAGAGACGGTAGCGACATCTCTAGGTGCAAGGAGAGCCCGGGCGATTTCAAACGTCTCCTCTCCACAGACGCTGAAGAATGTCGCCCTCTTCATGGCATCGTTGGTGACTTCTTTCGCTTGCAGGAGGAAGTTGAAACGGGCGGCGTACCCTTCCCAGTCTCCTGATGCTGGTTTGAATGGCGAGAAGCTGCTGTCGGTTGCCATTCTGGGTTCCTTGGGTCCTGGAGCTGAAGCCTGGATGCACGGTGCGATGCAGCGGTGCAGCAGGTGGCGGTGCTGCGGTGCAGTGCGTGGTGGCGGTCAGCTCAGCAGGATCCCATCCTCGTCGCCAGTGAAATATACTCAGAGTCAAGAGTGAATTTCATGCTCTTTATTCAGCTCATAGTCATCAAGGAGGAGAAGAGAAGACGAATGGCTCTTTTCCCCAAACCATCTGCTTATATACATTATTTACACAATGGGCCTTGCGTGATTGGCTACTTCAGGGCTACACCTGTGGGCCAATTATATTATGGATTGACTTCTGCCTGCAGCCTGATTGGCTGCTCCTACAGGCCAATCAGGTAGCAGATTCACTTCTGCCAGCCGCCTGATTGGCTGCTCCAGCAGGCCAATCAGGTTGCGGATTCACTTCCACCTGGAGTTGGATTGGGTAGCTCCCGCTGATTGTGAATCCTATTGTTCTAGGATTCAGCTCAGTACATAACATAAACCATATGGCCACTTTAAGGCAACAAACAACAACAACAACAACAACAACTTATTATTTATACTCCGCCCATCTGGCTGGGTTTCCCCAGCCACTCTGGGCGGCTTCCAACCAAATATTAAAAACAGTACAGCATCAAACATTAAAAACTTCCCTAAACAGGGCTGCCTTCAGTTGTCTTCTAAAAGGAAAATAATTGCTTATTGTCTTGACATCTGCTGGGAGGGCGTTCCTTGCTCATTGACTATAAGGACAGGTCCATGAATCCAGTGCACACAGTCCTATACTTAATAAGGAGAATGTTATATACTATAAGGAGAATGTTAGCCGCTTTGAGACTCCTTCCGGTAGTGATAAAGAGGGATATCAAATCCAAACTCCCCCCCTCCTCTTCTTCTTCTTCATACTGTAGTAGTATACTTGTAAGCTGTATACTCACACAGAACATATGTGTCTGCATCTGTTGAGTAGGAGACCTATGTAATCAGTGCTGATTACAGCAGCAGGGGACAGCAGTAACTATGCAAAGTTAAAGTAGGTTGCAAATGGCAAAAAAAATTCACTGGCTACAGCTTCTAGAGTTTGATATTGCATAGGGCTAGAATTGAGTCACTGGACAGCCTGGCTGCTGGCGAATACTGCTGTCCAAGCCCAAATGCGAGGATGACATTGCTGGGAATGTCAGCAATCTTGGGCCCACCATGGCACAAACTGATACTGCACAACCATCCTGAAACATGAGTGCAGGTGCCCCCAAAATGACAGCCCAAGATCCCTCCTAGGGACCCCTCCAGTGAGGAGCAGGAAGCTGGCTCCTCCATTTACCTATGGATCCAGTCCAATCCCTCCAGTGCTGGCAATGAGAAGTTCTGAGGGGGATATAGAGTGATGCACTTAAACCAGTGTTTCTCAAGCAGTGTGCCTCCAGATGTTTTGGGACTACAACTCCCATCATCCCTAACTAGCAAGACCAGTGGTCAGAATGATGGGAGTTGTAGTCCCAAAACATCTGGAGGCACACTGGTTGAGAAACACTGACTTAAACAACCATAAAACAATGTTGCTTTGAGAAAGTCGGAAACCTTGAATCACTGGGCCCAATGGCGAATGTGTATAAAATTTTGTCCTGGCCTCATACGCTATGGAAGGGTGGGAGTTCTGACAACCACAGTGTCAAAGCCAAGCCTCCTATTTATGTTCTAGGCATGGACCAGTAGGAGAACAGTCCACCCCAGGTCCATTCCAAAGCTACCTTCCCAGAAGCTACCCTGCACAATGCAGCTGGCAGGAAGCTGTCCCAGTAAGCTGCTGACTGCACACCAATATAGATTCCACTCATTCTTATGCCCCCTCCCACCATTGCTTCGTTAGCATTCATTTTTGGAGCATCCTGGAGTAAAAATTGCTTCTGCAGTGTGCTTTTAAGAAATAAAAATCAGCAACGGAAGAGGGCACAGTTTGTAAGTTCAGCAAATTGAGAATAACTGAGCAATCAAAACTTCGTTTTTGTAGATGCTCAACGGTAGCTGCAGAGGTCAGTGAAGTCAAGAAGGATGACCAGGTCTGGCACTGTCATGTGTTAGTAGTGAGACCAGCTCAGGATCTAACATGTCCTGGACCACCTCAACCCCTTCCCACTCACAGAACACCCCATTTCAGGGATTTGCCTTGGCTTCTATCAGTAGTGATCGCCTCCATACCACAGTGAGAAGGATTTTGATTGCCCTGTTAGTGTAATTTCATAGAATTTGGACTTGGAAGGAACTCAAAGGGCCACCTAGCCCAACCCCCTGCAATGCAGGAATATTTCTACTTGCCACATTTGTTATCAATACGGAATATGATTATGATCCTTTCAGCTTGCTTTTAAACAGAATTCTTCCAACTATAGGCCATGCTGGTGACCGTATGCAACGGCAGCTCTATGTTAAGACCTCTGACTTTCCAAATATCTCACACATCTCCTTGGGTAAGCAAGGTTGTATAGTAAAAGTTCACACATATTCATAATGCCATATGCTGAGCCAGCTACTTGCCATCAACACACGATGGTCTGTTCCGCGTCGTCCCGGCCACTTTCCCAGGTAGACAGGAGCATTTTACTGTTTGTGATCTCTCTTCAATCCGATTCTTATTACAACATCTGTGTGCTGCTATGACTTCACATGTCCCTCCTTCTGGCAAGAAAGAGAGAAGATGGACACCATGATTAGGATGGAATACTCTGGATAGGTAAAACAAAAAGAAAAGAAACCCCAAACACCTGAGCGTGATACTCTCTGTCAGTCTTCACCCATCTGGTTCCCTCCAGATGTTTTGGCCCACAACTCCCTTCAGCTCCAGCCAGAAACATCTGGAGGACACCTGGTTGATGAAGGATGTGTTATATCTTGGTAGGGGGAAAAACCCAGAATTTTAAAATGTTATCTGTCTTGACCTCAACACAAAAGACGACAGTGGCGACACGTGGACTAATTAAAAATGAGGGCATAAATGTATATCTTTGTGTATATCTTTATAAGTTGCTGCGAAGCGATATTCAAGAGTACAGTCCATATAGTATCAAAATAAAATTCATCCAGTGATATAATTTGAATGCTTAGCGATATCTGTCAATGCAAATAATAGCAAATCATAGACAGTGATCCAGATAATGACACTGTTTCGACAAGGTCTTCCTCAGTGTTCAACTAATATATATATATATATATATATATATATATATATATATATATATACACACACACACACACACACACATACACACACACACACATATATATAATATCAAGGACAATAACCAGCATGAACAAGGTTCTCAATAATCAAAAACACAAATTTTCATCCAATACAATAAAGGTAAACAACACAAAAGTAAACAAAATAAGAGCATACCTCAGAAATATATACAGTCAACTTCTAAGGAGCAGTGGTCATAAAACTATGTAACCACTGCTACCCAAACCAAGGTGTTAAAAGTCTAATAGACACCAAACCGACCACAGGTGACTCTCCTGCTAATCATGAAGACACAGAACATTTAAAGCTACAGACCAGCTCTGATTTAAGATACAGAAATAAAGATGCATGACCATACAGTTAAATAAAAACAATTCAGGTCCAACTCAGAATTCAGCCCTTCTGGATGGAGCGTCTTGAACATAAAAATAAACTGGGATTCCTTTTGACTTAACCGTTTTACATAGTCACATCTGGTGTTTGCAACTCTCCATATGAAGAACTATGAAGAGTAAATCTGAGTCTGAATGATTTTTGGATAAAAAATGTTCGACAAGAGGTGCCTCCAGAACCACATTTCTAAGATATACATTTATGCCCTCATTTTTCATTGGTCCACGTGTTGCCGCTGTTGTCTTTAGCCTGCAGTTCGCAACACAGGGGTTAGTTGATTTATTGTTGACCTCAACACAAACATCTCATGACACACATTTCTCCAGAGCTCTAGATCCAAGAAGAGATGCAGAGCGGGCGAGAAAGGACACTACCCCCCTCCAAGTTCATACAGCTGCCCATTGCAGTGCCACATTTGCATATAATAGTGACTTGTGCCACTGCAAGTGAACTAAGAGCTGAGCAGCCAACTTCCCAGCAAGCTCACACTTCTCGCTTAAGGTTAGATCTGGCCTCCCAGCTCTATTGGTTTCAAACACCAATAGCACAATGTGTTGACATGCAAGCCTTATTTTGCAAACTTAAGAAGTTTTTGATCTCACACTTGTATGTGAAATACAGGAAAATTAAGCAGGGCACAGGGTTTTTGCACCATCCATAAATTCTTTGTGACCCAAGTTCAAAATGCATTAAGCACATAATTGCTAGGTGATTAGGAGTTCGAATATGCTCTGTTGCAAGTATTTGCTTGCATCGTTGGTTTGCAGCACTTAAAAAACAACAAAAGACAAATCTGCAACACGTACAAAATGACCTATGTACACAATGACCACTTAATTTGCAAACAAAATGAATTTGTCATTGAAGTTGCTGAAAAAGAAATTGGATTCATTTACACAGTGTTTTTTTTTCTGGGGGTACGCAGGGGTACACATACCCTTAAATATTTTTTGAAAGGAAAAAAAAGGACTGCCTTTATGTAATTAATTAAAATGTAGTATCTTCCCAGGACACCTTAAAAATAAAACTGCATCAAATATAAAGCAATATATATAATCATAAGAGCTACAGTACAATGGTCTTTTGAGGCTGCAAGGGAGGAATCACTCTGTCGCTCAGGTCCTATTTGCAGGCTTCCCACATCATCCGGCTGGCCACTGTGAGAACAGGGTGTTGGACAAGGTGGGTCACTGGCCTAATCCAGAAGGACTCTTGTGTTCTTATGCCAAATCCTGCCATTTCATTTCAATATACCGACCGCAGACGGTTGTTGCAATTTAAGAATACAGTGGTACCTCTGGTTATGAACCTAATTCGTTCCGGAGGTCCGTTCTTAAGCTGAAACCGTTCTTATCCTGAGGCGCGCTTTCGCTAATGCTGGGACAAAGTTTGCAACCAGGAGCAGCTACTTCCAGGTTAGCAGAGCTCGTAACCTCAAGTGTTCATAATCAGAAGCGTTTGTACAGAGGCAGAGAGCAGATGGGGGCGGGGCTGGTGCGCGTTCTGGGGGCGTGGCACGTGTTCTGGGGGCATGGTGCGCCATCCGTGGGGTCGTGGTGCACATTCTGGGGGCGGGGACCGGGCGCCCAGCACGGGGTGTGTGTGTGTGTCGCAGCCACGATGGCACCCTCGGGATTGCGCTGCCCGGGGCGGAGCGCCCCCATCTCCCCCCCTCTTCCTACGCCCCTGCATTTGTAACCAGAGGTGCCACTGTAAAGAAAAGAAGCCACCATCTTCTTACTAAAAGAAATCTTCAGCAAAAATGTTTTTAGAGCCTGCCTAAATGATACCAGTGACTTTTGTTTTTGTGTAAGTAGCTTTTTATTTATTTATTTATTTATTGGTCATTCTCCCTCTGTGTGTTTATCTTTCAAAATTAAAAAGTTTGGAGGCCAGTCTTAGTGGGGGGGGGGAGGCTTAAAAATTTATTCTAAGCTCAAACTAGGGAACGTTCAGCTGGGAAATAAGCCTTCACTAACATTATCAGATTAGGGAGCCAGGTGGCGCTGTGGGTTAAACCACAGAGCCTAGGGCTTGGTGATTAGAAGGTCGGCGGTTCGAATCTCTGCAACGGGGTGAGCTCCCGTTGCTCAGTCCCTGCTCCTGCCCACCTAGCAGTTCGAATGCACATCAAAGTGCAAGTAAAATAAATAAGGACTGCTCTGGCGGGAAGGTAAACGGCGTTTCCGTGTGCTGCTCTGGTTCGCCAGAAGCAGCTTTGTCATGCTGGCCACATGACCTGGAAGCTGTCTGCAGACAAATGCCGGCTCCCTCGGCCTATAGAGCGAGATGAGCGCCGCAACCTCAGAGTCGGACACGACTGGACCTGATGGTCAGGGGCCCCTTCACCTTTACCTAACATTATCAGAATCAAGAAGCTGACAACTACTCTTCCCAGACTCTAGGGGCACTAGAACTCATTTCTCGCATCTTTTAGAGTTGGAGCCTCTGGCATTGCACATTGTTCTGAATGCAAATTTAGAAGGATTTTCTAGATCAGGCACCCCCAAACTTCAGCCCTCCAGATGTTTTGGACTACAATTCCCATCATCCCTGACCACTGGTCCTGTTAGCTAGGGATCATGGGAGTTGTAGGCCAAAACATCTGGAGGGCCGCAGTTTGGGGATGCCTGTTCTAAATAAAAACTGATTATTAATATTTCTCTCAGTCCTGTAGTGCAGTAAATGTGCTGCAATGTGTTTGGAAGCTTTGTTCTGGTGGGGAAAGTGCTGTTGTGCCCGGGGCTTGCATTTAGGCTTCCAATGGACATCTGGTTGGTCAGTGTGAGATGCTGGAGTAGAAGGGGTCAGTGGTCTGATGCAGCCTGCTCCTCTTGTATTCTTAAAATGACTGTGCCCTCAATTAAAAGCATCTCAGTCAAAATTCCAAGAGTCGCCAATCTCTTCCTGTTCCCTTCTTGCTATGAGAGACCTGAATGGAATAACAGGGCATAACGGTGATGGCCTTTTGTCTAGCTCTCTGCACTTTTGCCTCAGAAAAGAGCTGCGTCAGGGCCGAGTAAATATGTTTCTGCACCATACAGGAAACGGCTCCTCTTGATGAGAGGAATTAAATATTAACAATGGGGTCCATTGTGCCTTCTTCAGCTTGCAAGCTCATCAATACTGAGCCCCAAGAGTACATGACCTAAGGTCTTTTACCTTAGCAGACATTAACCAGCTTTGATTGACTCATCCCTGAAAGCCGAAGGTTTGAATATTTAAAATTGCATAAAGCTTTCCCACACATTAAAGGGTCATTCTTAGCTGTGAGTCTCCGTGTGTGACATTTAAAATGGCTGGATTGGCTTCAGGTACTTTTTCAAAGGCTACTTTGTCAACAGAATATTGCATCAAAATGAGGTGTGCGGGGGACCAGTCTGGTGATTGTGACACGAATGGCATTGGGGAGATACTCCCTAACAGATACTCTTTGCCTGATTGATTGAAATGTGTGCTTTGCAGCCTTGAACTAGGAGAGCCTCTAGAATCCTCCTTAGTACAAGTCCAGTTTAGAAATGAAGAACCCCCCAGAAGAGAGATCAGAAACCCTTGAAATTACCCACCACCCACAAAGCAGATGGAGAAGACAAACAAGTCTCCTCATGGTCTTCTCCCCTATGGTGAGATGGATAATATTTCTATGCAAATTATAGTAATTTAAATTTCAAATTTTGCATCTGCACATATAAATCAGTACTTGGAAATTTTATGAAAATCTCTGTCCCTGCTTTGACTTCTTTCCCACATTTCTGGCTAACCCCAAATTGGCCACAGTGAGTGTTTCTTATTATTGCACCTTTCATTCAAAGATGGAAACTGCACCACCAGACTCTAATGTAGCTCTGCTGTCCATCACACCTCCAAGGAGCTTTAAGGTAGTGTGCATAATTCTCCTCCTCCCCTTTTTACCCCCATGACAACCCTGTGAAGTAGGTTAGGCCGAGAGTGAGTGACTGGCCCAAGGTCACCCAGGTTGCTGACTGGAGATTTGAACTCTGGTCTCCCAGGTCCTAATCTGACACTCTAACCTAGGCATCCCCAAACTGCGGCCCCCCAGATGTTTTGGCCTACAACTCCCATGATCCCTAGCTAACTGGACCAATGGTTGGGGAAGTTGGGAATTGTAGTCCAAAACATCTGGAGGGCCGAAGTTTGGGGATGCCTGGCTTAGGCTGAATCTAAATATGTAGCTGTGATCACTTTGGAAATGAGATGCCAAGCCAGAAGGGGGTCTAAAGAAGAAAAAGTTGTTGGAGTATCATGCTGAATGCCTCTGTTGAGGTACGGGGTTGCTTAGCTATGCACCTGTGTTGCTTAGGTATGTTTAAATATTCTTTCATTTCATTTTCAATGCCTCCGGTCTCATACGCGTTTGTTTGCAACAGTGACGGAATGCAAAGCCTATTGTAAAAGAATGCACTGACACAGATGAAGGGGCAAAATAAAGATTTTATAAATGTACATTCATGTTTATAGACTTTTAAAAAATGGATTATTGACTCGACTCCGTAGCACTTTCCAAAGAGTCATTATAGTACCTGTCATAAATGCATATTTAGGGACCTGTACAAAAATGTGCATTTATTGACCTCATAGGTTGTAACCACACTAAAAGTTTAAATCATTGTCACGAATGACAGGGAAGGCGCCTTTGAGCATTTTATGGTCTACTGAGCCATTTCAGCTTCTGGCTGTGTTTTGTAACTAAGTTGGAGACCATCTATTGACTTTGGTCGCTTGGGTGGCAGGGGGCAAGGGGGGGGAGGCAGTTTGGCCCTTACAGAAGATTCATCGGAAACATGTTGAAAAGTATAATGACTTTTCATAGAAACTTGGCTATTCATTACATTGTACCCCTGGGGACTGGGGATCTTCCCTCCATCTCACACACTGCACAGAAACTAGCAAACTGGTGTCTGTGATTGGAAAAGGGACATTAGAACTGACACACCAGGTCAGGCTGAAAGGCCATCTAGTCTGGCATTCTGGGTGGAATCCAATTGGTGCTCTGGTACTCAGCTTTTGGTCCAGTGGGCATCTCTGTCAATGGGAGAGGAAGGGAGGGTGTGTTTGCCAGATCTTTTGCTCATATTCACGCACCTGCCCCCTCCATTTACACACACACACACACCTGTTCTGGAAGGGGAAAGGCATTAGCAAAAACATAACATTCTGCTCTTTTTCCATTTGCAGAGGCATCTGCTAGAATCAAAAGCCCTACCCTGGGTGCAAGGATGCCAATTGGATTCTGCCTTCTGTTTCCAATGATATGCCTTTACAAAGGTTGTGAGAAAGGGAAGAAGGTAGTGCCTATTCCCTGTTCTTTGACATCAGCTACCGGTACGTTTGCTGGCATATGTGTGTATGTGTACCTAATTGCATGCATTCAGTAAGGTGTAATTTGTTGAGAAAGAAAGGAAATTTCTGTGGCTATGTGCAGAAATGTGCAAGTGTGTTTGTCTTGGATCATCCTGCTGGTCATTTTCAATCTGGTGATGTTGTCTGTGTGAAAATTCACCAACACTGCCCCCTCTCCCAATCATCTCACCTCCGATATATTTACATTGGGGTGATTGTTCCTCTGTTTTGGGGAGGTACTCATAATAAAACACAAACATTAAAAAACTTTCCTATACAGGATTGCCTTCAGATGGCTCAAGAGTCATACCCTCCAACATTTCTCCAATGAAAATCGGGACATCCTAAGGTAAAGTAGGACATTCCGGGATCAAATAAAAAACCAGGATGGCTTCTCTAAATCAAGGACATCCCTGGGAAATAGGGACACTTGGAGGGTCTGTGGATACCTGGTCTAGATGCAATCATATTCCACTTCTGCCTCCTTTCTGTCAGTTCATGCAGGCGTATCCAACAATTTCATCCTACAAAAACATTTCCCCCTTCCTAATTTGGCCACTTGACTTTCTATCTTCTGGAGTAATTTCAACACAGATATTTTTCCTTCTGCATACTGTGTTTGTTCAGATACTGAAACAGAAGAATGAGGGTTATACACCCACAAGTCCATCACTAAAGGACGGACCATTTCCTGAGAATGATTTTGTTTTAATTGGAGGTGAAGACTGAACACCTGAAAATGGCAATGATGCCTCTGTTACAAAGCCCCACCACACAGTGAAATATTTTACCCCTAAATGAGAACCTTCTGTGTGCAGCTGTGATATAAAATATCTCATCAACAGAAGGTTTGGAGCACATGCCTAGCTGAAGCCAAGAGTCATTTCCTCATCATATGCATTTTTTACATCTCCCGCTTTGGTTCAGAGCTAGTAACAGCAGCATATTTTGTATTTCAGAATTATAACATGCCCAGTCTAGTAGCGGAGCCAAGCCTGAATGGTAAGCAAACTTTTCTCCTATATTTTTTATTTTTTAAAAAAGTCCTGATTTGGGTGATACACTGTGGAAGTCATTAACTATGACTCAGGTAGAAAAAAAAACATAGAAGTTCCTCCTCTTTTTTTTTTTTTGGACAGTGATGGCAATTTAATAGCATTTGACTCCACTGAGTTACATGGCACTTCCTGCGGCAATGAGAGAGGTTGTTTATCAAAATGATAAACAAGTTTTCATTTTCCTTCCTTGGCTGCATGAATATGATCAGAAGTCTAAGGCCATCAAGAATTCGCTTATTCTGGCCACCAGGCAGACATTAAGCTATTCAGGACCATCTGTGCTTGAAAAGAGTTCCACTTAATGGACCTTCCTAGGGCAGGTCGGTCGTAATGAAGGCATGCGGGTGAGAGAGAGCGCACAAGTTGAAGCAGCAGCTAGTTGAAGCTCCTTGAATTTATAAGTAGAGGCCGATGGATTCAAGAGGCAAAACATGCTTTCCAGTTGAATACTCATAAAGTATTATGATAACCCTTGATTCCATTTGTTTCAGTTCTGACTTGGATGCATCACATTAGCAGCGATGCAATAGCATGGGTGGATTTTATCTTAATCGGTTGTACTTATAATACTGGAGGGAGGGGAGAAATTAGAAGAATAGCCTAGCTCAGAGTTAGGTACAGTGGTACTTCTACTTACGAATAACTTTACTTACGAATGGAGTTCCGTCCGCCATCTTGGATGCGGTTTAGATAGGATTTTGTCTACTTACGAATTTTTAGATAGGGTTGCTTCGACTTACCAATTTTTTCTCCCAATGCATTCCTATGGGATTCGACTTACAATTTTTTTCGACTTACGAAGGTGCGTTTGGAACACATTAAATTCGTAAGTAGAGGTACCACCATAGATGCAGAGCCAGTCCTACCATTAGGCAGGTTGAGACAGGTGCCTCAGGTGGTGGATGCAGAGGGTGGGGTTCAGGAATGAGGTGGTGGATGGTGCAATGTAACCCAGTTTGGGTCCCTTATAGCTTGCTGGCTTCAGAAGAAGGACGTCCCATTTGTGCATGACTAATAGTAAGTCTGTTCTGTCCCGTTTCAAATTGCACGTGTAGATTAAAATTAAAACGTCTGGAGAATTCCTTAAGGGGAGAAAGCCCAAGTTACTTACAAGTTCATAAAATGGTCCAAGAGCTGCCATTAATTTCCCCATCCAACACCAGCCACTCTCCCATTGTAACTCCCCTCGCCTTACCCCCGCAAAAGGGCTCCCCACAATCAGCTTCATATGCATGTAAACTCACCAAGATATATAAGGTTCTGGAGACTTTTACTGGGGAAAGTGGTGAGCAGAGGAAAGGCTAAGGCAAGTAAGAGACCCCTCCCTCCAACTTTCCCATGCATTAAAACATAAGTGTTTGTTTCTTGGAAAATTAGATGGAAACTCACTAGGTACTTGCAAAATGGGATCCATCCTTCTGCATCAATAGTCCTCAGCAGCCTTAATTCCACAAATATTAGCCTACATGGCTAGTAGACCAAGCTGCATAGTATGCTAATTGTACACTAAATTGCACACTAAATTAGAGTGAAATTGAACCCAATATTGATTTATGCAATACGTTAATAATTGCCTCGCAGTCTCTATCACCCAAACCTTTGCGCTACGAGAAACCTTGAATTCTACCATTTCCTTATTCCTTTAAGCCTGTTAAAGTAATCAGGCTTCAGCTATGTCACCGCCATCTCCCTCATTAGGAGGGAACATGCTATTTTGACTAGTACGGAAGCTTGTGATTTATTTTGAGTTCGCAAGACATCAGTTGACGCCTCCACAAAAGATTAGCGTCTTTAGACTTCAAGTCTATGTTCAAGCAACACGACAGTGACACAGACAGAGATTTTTTTCTGTTCATATCATGTTCAGCATGTGCTCTCGGGAAGCAATATGCAATAATGCAATTTTACAGACAGCTGCTGATCTCATGTCCTTTCATGAACACAGTAGAACAAGGCAAGGAAATGCCGAGAAAGATGTTTTGACAGTGGAATCGCGCACTGGAGTGGTTATGTTAGCAGGGTAACCCAGCTTTTCCTCCATTTGTGCATGCATGCAATTGCTGACACAGATTTGGGCATGTGGGTTAGTTGTGGGCATCTTCTGAAAAATGCAGGATACATAGCAAATGATGGCACACTCCCCATGAGTGTCTGGCAAGTGTACTACAACTGATATTAACATGTACTGTAAATAGCACTGCCAAGACATTGGCAACAAAATACATATTGTACAGATTTCAATTCTGTATCGAATACAGAAGCAGATCTGAAAATATCCAAAGTAACCTCAGCGTGCGACAGACAAGGCATGATTGATGGAAGAGGATGGGGCTGCTGCCAGTGCAGTAACAATTTCAGCAAGCGTGAGCAGTCTAATTAGGCCCCCTGCTTTTTATTTCTGTTTTAAAAAATGGAGCAAGTTGCCTTAGTAATTTTTGATTAGTATATGGGATATAAATATTAGGGGCATGCACCAACCACAAGATTCTGTTTGGATCCTGATTTGGCGCTTTGAAAAGCTATCTGCCTTGCTCAGAGGTGCTTCAAAGGTTTTGTGACTGAGCCTGGGGTATGAGAAGTAGCACACACATTGGAGAGCTGATAGCCTGTGTATATAGAATCATAGAATTGTTGGAAGGGACCATGAGGGTCATCCAAGTGCCTGCAATGCAGGAATCTTTTGCCCAATGTGGGGCTTGAACCAACAACCCTGAGATCAAGAGTCCCATGCTCTACCAACTGAGCTCCCCAAATCTGCTTGACCCCCCCCCTTTCACTACTGGGAAATACATTTTTAAAAATGGCTATAAAATGTGCGAAAGTGAGTGAAACTTGCAGACATACCAGCTCCTCCAAAACCCAACCAAATTACAGGCAAGAAGGTTCAGGGACTTTTGTGCTGGACATATTTGGTTATTATTATTTTTAGTAGAAGGAAATGTTCATGACTTTTTTTAAAAATTGGAGGCAGAATTGGGTAGAATTTGCCAGCAAAATTGTCCATTAGAGAGGCTTAATGCTGCCATTTTTTTTCAAAAAAAGGGTCATAGAATCATAGAATCATAGAGTTGGAAGAGACCACAAGGGCCATCCAGTCCAACCCCCTGCCAAGCAGGAAGCTACAACAGTCTCTTTGTAGGGACAGTCATTGAAGTTTTAGGGTGGGTTAAAAAGAAATAAGTTTATATTCTCTAAAGTTGTGTGAGCAACTGGTGTGAAAACTGTAGACATGAGAGAAGTGACCCCGTATATTATTGCCAAATTGCCGACAAATTGGTCCAGGAGCTTTCATGCTAGGCATCTTTAAAACTGATTTTTGAGGTGATAAGAGCTAAGAGATTTGCTTTCCAGGTGAAATAATTCTCTCTCATTACCGTCAAACTCAAGAGTTTTCTCTGTGTCTTCCACACTCTGTTGTTTGCCCCTTCCCCCATCTATTACCCCTAGTGTTATAGTAAGCTTAGAGACATTGCTTTGCCTTTAATCAGGTACTTGACTGCAGCCTTTTTTAAATGTTTGAATTGAGACGTCACAAAATGCTTTCGCTCAGGCTGCCTCATTTATATCTAACAAGCCCCCAAATCATAGAAACACAGAAGGAATCAAGTCCAATGCCCTGCAATGCAGGAGTCACAGCTAAATCCCTCCAAGACACCCCACTTCACATCAGGATTTGATATTTATGTGCTTTATGCCATGATCATGAAATTCTCTGAGTGTTGTTTCTTACATGGCCAAGATGGAATGATCAATGCATAATAAGAAAGTACGGTATCGGTTGGCTGCAAAAGTTTGCAGAAATACAAAAGCATCATTAGCAAAGAAAATAGGGTAGGAGACTCCAAAATTAGCCTCTGGGAACTGAGCGCTCTCACTGTCTGCAACTGTAATAAAGGTTGCACACCACCGTCAATCTCTGCTGAGTGGTAGGAAGATTCTAGGGGGTTCCAGACGCTCACCCAGGGATGTTTCTGTTGGGAAATTGAGGCACGGTGGCAGCTAGTATGTTTAGGAAATATAGTTAATTTAACACATATTTGCACCCTGTCTTTGGTAGAGGGGGTGCAGAAATGTACACGCCAAGAGTGTCTCTCATTGCCCCTCTCATAGCTTCAGCAAGCTTAGGTCCAAAGTATCAGTCAGTCCTGGGTCCTGGCCTCTCGGTGCAGCCTCCCTCTGCCTGCTACTTACTTCTTGTTCCCAGAACACCTTTAGATTAAAAAGGGGCACCTTTTTCTGTGACATCACACACACACACACACACACACACACACACACACCACATCACCTTGGCAGCCTCCCAAATTTCCTGTCTATGTCTACTCCTCAGTGCAAGGTTTGCTGGAGGGGAGGAAGGAAAACTTTTTTGCTTTGTCAATGGCCCTTAACAGCCCAGTACCTGGCTCCCTGCTGTTTCTCAATGGCTCTCCGCTTAGCCTAGGGCTTGCCAATCAGAGGGTCGGTGGTTCGAATCCCCACCACGGGGTGAGCTCCCGTTGCTTGGTCCCTGCTCCTGCAACCTAGCAGTTCTAAAGCACATCAAAGTGCAAGTAGATAAATAGGTACGGCGCCAGTGTGAAGGTAAACGGCGTTTTTGTGTGCTGCTCTGGTTCGCCAGAAGTGGCTTTGTCATGCTGCCCACATGACCTGTACACTGTACGCCGGCTCCCTCGGCCAGTAAAGCGAGATGAGCGCCGCAACCCCAGGGTCGTCTGTGACTGGACCTAATGGTCAGGGGTCCCTTTACCTTTACTGGCTCCCTGCTGTTTCTCAATGGCTCTCCACTTAGCCAAGTTGGTGTATAAGCTAACCCAGGAATTTCTTGTCTGGCACAGTCCTTTGGCTTGTATTTCCCCTTCATATCCCAAATATTATCTAAATACTTTTGTTTATTAAATTCTCCCATTCATTAGCAGTCTCTGGCACCCTAGATATATGACAACATGTTTGTTTTTGGTCTCTCTCTCTCTCTGTGTGTGTGTGTGTAAAAATAAAAGAGTGGGGGAAGATGGCATGGAATGTTCTGGAAAAGGGCACAGTTGGCCTGAATCCTGGAGCATTCTGCACTGCAACATCTTGTTGCAGGTCACACCTGCAGTGCACACAAATAAACGGCAGCATCTATGTTCATGCAGCAGCTCATAAGATTAGGCAGCGATACAACATCACCTCATCCAAACACTCAGTCCTAGTCATAAAACTTAATCCAGTTTATATATAACATTCTACCATGATGACAGCAGAGATAAAGCTGCAACTGAGGATTTGTAGCGCATAAAGGCCTATTGTCAATTCACCCTGTTCTTTAAGGAAAATGATTCACTCCACATACTGCAACACCCCCCCCCCTTTTAGGTGTGTGGTCATTTGCTAAAACACATATTCATTCATTTTATTATTAGCAGAATTTTATGAATGATCCATATCGCGAGGGGGGGGGGGGAATGAGGTGTTTCGTCCTTTGAGAAATTCTTCTCCACAATGCTGCTGTTTAAATGTCTCTTTGCTATGGGTCATTAAGCTTGGCAATGGAATATATATATATATATATATATATATATATATATTCTCAGTGGAATGACTAGACTCTCTAGATAGGTAGTCTTTCTTATCATGCTAAAGCTATTTGATGACAAAAAGGGCTTAAAAGAAAATCCAAAGAGTACTACTTTCTTTTTCTTTTTTTTGTGGGGCGAGCTGAGGATGGATAGGAAGACGCAGTAAGCCTAAGCAAAAACAAGCAGATGAAAGGCATGTGCACATAAATCTCCTATTTGCTCACAGCATAAAAAATAACAACTCGCTCCTGGCAAGATATAGAGGGGGCTATAAATGATTGCTATAAAAACAACCTAATTAACACCTGGATTGGTTCTCCTGGGTTGCAGCCAGAGTATGGTTCTCCTGATTTTGCTTGTCTTGATGTTTTGCTGCTTCAGGTTATAGGAATAATACGGCATTTGCGAGCACCCTGTCAAATTGCTTCTGAGAGCAGAAGCAAGGCAGGCCCAGCATCCTGCAAACAGGCCGAGCCCATTTTTATCCCCCTTGCTGCCTCATACCCTCCTACATGTCAAGACAAAAAACAAACAAACCATGTTTTCTGGTGCGTGATCACATCCCTGAAAGAGCATGGTACCCCAAAATGCACATTTTGGGGAGCAAAGTGAGATCGTGGCCCCGACCAAAAACATTTTTTGGGGGAGGGCAGATCACTGAGTGAGACTGCAGTGCCCCAAATAGCCATATTGTTTTGTTTTCCCCAAAACAAGCTGGAATGTGTCCAGAAGAGGGCAACCAAAATGGTCAAAGGCCTGGAAACGATGCCTTATGAGGAACGGCTTAGGGAGCTGGGTATGTTTAGCCTGGAGAAGAGAAGGTCAAGGGGTGATATGATAGCCATGTTCAAATATATGAAAGGATGTCATATGGAGGAGGGAGAAAGATTGTTTTCTGCTGCTCCAGAGAAGCGGACACGGAGCAATGGATTCAAACTTCAAGAAAGAAGATTCCACCTAAACATTAGAAAGAACTTCCTGACAGTAAGAGCTGTTCGGCAGTGGAATTTGCTACCAAGGAGTGTGGTGGAGTCTCCTTCTTTGGAGGTCTTTGAGCAAAGGCTTGACAGGCATATGTCAAGAATGCTTTGATGGTGTTTCCTGCTTGGCAGGGGGTTGGACTGGATGGCCCTTGTGGTCTCTTCCAACTCTATGATTCTATGAAATGGGTGCTGGGCTCTCTCGTGAAAAAAATGGGATGTCCCAGTATTATCAGGACAGTTGAGGGATACTGAATCCTCCCTCCGTCCCCATCAACAGCATAAGAGAGGCTCGCCTGGCGCCATCATTACATATCTTTAGACACGAGGCAAAAACATTCATCTTTCCCCAATTTTATGGCTATTAAATAATCTGTGCTCTGTTAAAGTGTGGGAGAGAGGACTGTTATCATTATGATTATTTTACTATTAGGCTTTCTGTCCATATGCTTTTTACTGATGTTTTTATTATGTTTTTATCATTGATGTTCTGTAATGTGTTTATAATGTTGTACACCACCCTGGGATCTTTTGAGAGAGGGCAGTATATAAATTGCAAGAAGAAGAAGAAGAAGAAGAAGAAGAAGAAGAAGAAGAAGAAGAAGAAGAAGAAGAAGAAGAAGAAGAAGAAGAAGAGAAATAGAGACCACAAGGGCCATCCAGTCCAACCTCTGCTTAAAGACCTCCAAAGAAGGAGACTCCACCACACTCCTTGGTAGCAAATTCCACTGCCGAACAGCTCTTACTGCCAGGAAGTTCTTCCTAATGTTTAGGTGTAATCTTCTTTCTTGTAGTTTGAATCCATTGCTCCGTGCCCGCTTCTCTGGAGCAGCAGAAAACAATCTTTCTCCCTCCTCTATATGACATCCTTTTATATATTTGAACATGGCTATCATATCACCCCTTGACCTTCTCTTCTCCAGGCTAAACATACCCAGCTCCCTAAGCCGTTCCTCATAAGGCATCGTTTCCAGGCCTTTGACCATTTTGGTTGCCCTCCTCTGGACACGTTCCAGCTTGTCAGTATCCTTCTTGAACTGTGGTGCCCAGAACTGGACACAGTAAGTACTCCAGGTGAGGTCTGACCAGAGCAGAATACAGTGGTACTATTACTTCCCTTGATGTAGATGCTATACTCCTATTGATGCAGCCCAGAATTGAATTGATGCAATTGCATTGATGCAACTCCTATTGATGCATCCCACTTTGGGAGAGATCAGCTGGTTTACAGATCTCCCAAGTCTGAAGTGCCAATCAGCTGATCAGCCCTTTAGGCAGGGACTGAGAGAGCATTTCAAAGCTCCCAGTTGTGTGTTGTTGTTTTTTGCAGCCACACTTTTACCTACCTTACACCTGATATCATACAGGATATCAAGTGTGGGGCAGGTGAGAGTGGCTTGGGGAAAACAGCCCCCTGGGGCAAACTGTGACCTGAGTCCGACCTATTATGGTCCTGGCACCAGAGTTCCCCCAGCCCTCTCTTCCATATCACTGCAAATTCTGGAACACAATCCGTATAATCTTTTGGTTTATGAACACACTGCCGTCATTAAATCATTGAGGGATCAAAGCCTCACAGCTGTAATTCGTCAAGCATTAAAAACAAACAAGAAATGGCAACTGAAAATGGGAGTTTGCTAATATCCAGACTGAAGAAGCAAGGGAGGGAAGAGATCTTTGATTTCGGTGTTTATAATGATAACTCGAAAGTGAAATAATCCTAAGGGTAGTGTCTCCTTTTGTGGAGAGGAAGAGAAGCATAATATTATTATATGCAGATTATGCTTTGATGAGATCGCCAAGAGATAAACACGTCCTGTGATAAGATTGTTCTGTAAAGCAATTAGCCTATGAAAAAGTCTTTGAGCTGCTTATGGAGGAGACTAACAAGGTTTAGGGGAATATTTCTGCTCACAGCTTTACACTTGCACAAACTTGGTGGTGTGTGAGTGTGTTTTAATAAAGCAGTCAGATAAGACCTGTAAAAATAACAAAGTCCATAAAGAAGGCACCGTGACAAGGAGCCTGTGATTTTAGAGATACTGATGACAGACTGATATACGAAGTTGCTAGCAGTGCACAAGTTAGCATTAATCTTCCAAAGAATGTTAATAAATAAACTCTAACAAAAGGGGCTCAGAACTGAAAGTCCTTGGTCAATACATCAAAGAGAGGCGAGAGGACTGAATCGATGGGCTCCCTTGTTAAACGTGGCAGGAAGGGTTGGCTGTCTTGCTTTGTGGCTTAATCATATTGTAGGATTGGTGAAGTGATTGTAAATCAAGGCATTTGCAAAACAAAAAATATAGAATATAAGTAACTTACAAGACAAGAATCAAGGATGGAGGTAAGCACAGCGAAATCTGGAGCGTGTCAGCGACAGATGTCTTGGCAATATCTATGTGAGTTGTATCAGAGTCAACCCATTCCCACAACAGCCTCTCCCTCTCCTCTCCCTGTGTAAGGATGAGGGAGAAATTCGATTCAAGCTGGATTTTTCAAGTTTGCACTGAAACAATACAAGAATCAAAGCAGAGCTGTCCTCTGAATTCTGCAATGCATTTATCCAATCAAGCCAGGTTAAAGAAAAAAATGCACATATTGGGGGAAAGAGTGCACAATGTTTTGTTGTCAGAAAAGAATGAGAGCTATCCAGAACTATTCCTTGTGTGCTTGCTGGGTTCTGCAGACACAGCAGCTATCCAAGCAAAACTAGCTAAGGATGCATTACATCAAAATAAGATCTTTAGGATGCAGCTTCCCTATCAGTCTCTAGGAGAAGGTTTTCAATAAAAGCTGGCCTGACAAGTGTCTACAGGATAGCAGCACCCAGATGCATTTGGCAATGGAGAGTCAAAATATTCCATTAAAAAGCAAGGCTTGGACGTGCACCGTCAATTGGTGTGAAGGTTTTGGGTAGTCAGGAAATTGAGGAGAGAGTGGCAACTTTTCAAAGCCATTCCGCGAGTTTGCATGCATACAGTGAAATGCAGGAGTGTCTATCTGCCAGCAAAATGGACACTGTTGGTGGAAGGGGTCTCCCCTGCTTCATAGGGTTGGGGGAACCCCCTGAGCAGATTTGGGTGAACAAGGTGGGGTCTGAAGGGAGAGGACAGGAAAGGGATTTCTGTTGCATCAGCAGAAGTCCATTTGCACAATGATGGATGCTACTCATAAAAAGTCACATGAATACTGGCTTCCAGTGCACTTTTCCAGACACAGTCTTTTTTATCCAGCATTAAAGAAGGAAAGCTTGTACAGGTTTGTAGGGGTGCAGTTCTATGAATGCATATCTGGGTATTTGCCATTGAAATCAGGGACTTCATTCCAAGTAATTCCAAGTAAACAGGATAGAATTGCATGGCAAGGAACCTTTCAGGTATGTCAAAATACCATTTCCCCTCCATATCAAAAATGTTTTAAGGAGGACATCTGCCTGAGCCTCTTATCCAATAAGCGCTGGATAAGACCTCTGGTGTGTGTGGACGTGTGGATCCAGAATTGGCCTTCACAGTCACCTACAGACTCATTGTTAAAACCGTGTTTATGGAAGATAATCTTACTCGGCTATGAGTGATTGCCAAAGAAGGACTGGGGAACATCCCCCTGGTGTTGAAAATAGGTTACTTTGGCACCAATGGTCCCCTTTCCTTTCTGCCATTGGACCCACTCCATCTTCCTTATCCTCTTGCATAGGCTCACCTGTAAAGACACAGGTGAGGCAGATGCATTGTGCCAAAATATAGCTAGCAAGGGAAGGAGGAGGGAAACCAGTTGCAGGACCTTCTTGAAATTTCCTATTTCCAGTGACAACATGTATTTATATTCATCCATCTGTTTTTTTCTAGACAGCTTTCTGGAAAGAAATCAATACCATTTCTGTATACAGAAATATAAAAAATACCAGACTGTAGGATCCAGTATTAATGACTGGGAGCAGCCCAAGCAAAGAAAGGGGTTCTCCGTAAATCTCAGAAGCACACCACTGTCAATCTCTCTAATATAACAGGGAAGGAAAGTATTCTGAAGGATAAGCGCTAGCATGGAGAAGTCCATTTCCATGTTGCTGAACAGGTGAAAGTCTGCAGGTTGTGGCAACAGCCAACAAGACATCATCCTAGGGACTTAATGATCTAATGGGTCTATAAGGGGAAGGCTTTCCTCCACCTCCCCTGTGCTTGCTATGGGTATGTGGGGCGAGGGGAGACAGGAGGGGGCAGGGAAGGATGCTCATGTGATGGTGCATGGAGCACTGGCCATATTCACATTTAAGGACATCCCCTCAGAGAACTATAATTCCCTGAATGGTTTAGCAACCAATCCCTCTTCATAGGGAAATCTTCTCCTTCATGCCCCTGGAACGGGGGTGATAGAATTATGAAAGCAATGCCAAGAGAAAGTTTTTAAGAAGACAAATGACCATAAGGGATCAAGTATGATTTTACCAGTTTTTACATGTTATAAATATGTTTTTATTTTATTCTTGATGGCATTGCCTTATCATTTCCATGTTTGCCATCATCGGCTCCATTGAGAGGAGAAACAGGAATTAAGGGGGGGGGGACCCAAACAAATAAGGAAGACCTCCAACCTCCACCTTCTGCCCTGCTGGCATGAGTCAACAGAGCATGGGGAAAGGTGATTTGTCAGCCTCAGTTTCTCCCTCTCTCCCTACTCACCAAAACTGCTAAGAACTGTTAAGTGAAACATGATTCAAAATACATCCGTTTCCTTGCTACCTATTTTCTTCTGTCAAAGTTGTAGATTTCCTATCCTGAAGAGTGTGAAAAGTTTTCACAAAGGACAGAACACTGAACTCAATTATTTCCAACCAGGTTTGATAACAGGAGCAGGGGTGGGCAGGGAGGGAGGAGGGGGACAGAGACAGTGGAAAATGACAATGAACAACAAAATAAAATAAAAAATCCTTCCAGTGGCACCTGAGAGACCAACTAAGTTTGTCATTGGTATGAGCTTTCGTGTGCATGCACACTTCTTCAGATACAAGATTCAGAACAACAAGATTTCAAAGGCTTATTGTGGAGGTCGCCAGAGAGATAAACTCGCCATTCCATCTTGCCAGATTCCATTCAGGCCGAAAACTTCAGACAACTGTCTGGCGCTTCTGGATCGACATTTGCATACACGTTTGTTTGCTTTTCAATATAATTAGCTTTTAAAGTCTTACAGGGGAACTGAACAAATGCATTGTATAGCACCCCCAAACAATGCAACATGATGTGTTTGCATTTGAATTAATTTGCTGCCCGGTACTGAGGCCGTATCTGCTAAGCGAACGCTTAATGTTGAACATTAATTATACAAACAAAAGAAATGGTGCAAAGCCTGTTGTCTTAGTTTGTTCTC
Source organism: Zootoca vivipara (assembly GCF_963506605.1). NCBI lineage: Eukaryota > Metazoa > Chordata > Lepidosauria > Squamata > Lacertidae > Zootoca > Zootoca vivipara. Next base: position 27,515,594 of record NC_083277.1, on the reverse strand, counting down.
CCCAGATTAAGCATTGTTTGTGTTGGAGGTTTTCCACCCTAAGTAAATTACTAAATGTGATTGCTTGGGAAAGTTGATTCTTAAGATGACGTAAAATGTGTCCTGATCGATGCCTTGTGCAAACTAGCTCCCAACTGATGCTCTTCGCAGTCCAGCTGCTGTAAATATTCCTCTAATTGTGGCTCTGAGTTATTTCAGATGTTTTAGGTGTTACCCTGATGGAGTGATAATCACAGCTCCCTGGTCTCTTCTGCCTAGTTACCCAGCTCAGCAATGCCATCTTTCCCATTCAGTGCAACATCACTCATCTTCCTTTACTGCAAGGCTGACTAGCAAATTAATCGGCCTCACAGCTCAACAGGGTTCTCAGAACCCATTCCAAAGTTACATTCTTTGTTGAACAGCATGTAAGAAAGCTGATGCAGAATGGCCCCAAATGGCACATCTTTGTAACGTCTGGCAGGTCTGGAGAAGGTCCTGTGAAACTACATCAGTTGCAGTTCTACAGTAGATTGATAAAATCAACCTTGAAATGTTCTCTCTTTGAAATGTTCTCTCTTTGCTTAGAAATAAGTCATTCATTGCTTTCCTCCATGTGACTTCTACAGTCAACATGAAGTCAGCTGGAATGATCTTTCACCTTACAAAACAGGCATCCCCAAACTCGGCCCTCCGGATGTTTTGGGGGCTACAATTCTCATCATCCCGGACCACTGGTCCTGTTAGCTAGGGATGATGGGAGTTGTAGGCCCGAAACATCTGGAGGGCCAACTTTGGGGATGCCCGTTCCAGAATATGGCTGTGCCAAATGGGGAAGTAGGACTCCTATCTCCTCTCCTCCTTCCTTGGGGAGAGGAGCATAGCAACAGACTCTGGGTAAGGCATGAGCCCACCAAGAGGGTGGGGGGAACCAAACTCAGAAGGGGAGGGGTACAGATCACAGGGAAGAGATACAGCCTCCCTGATGTAGTGAGCATCTGCAGTCTTGCATGTCACAAGTGTGTCCGGAGTGAGCACCATAGCTGCCAAGTTCTCCCTTTTTTTAAGGGAAATTTCCTTATGCTGAATAGGCTTCCTCGCGAGAAAAGGGAAAACTTGGCAGCTATGGTGAGCACACCTTGCCCCATCTTTAAAAGGTGGGTGGGTGGGTCAAATCATTGGGACAACCCCATCACTTCCATGGAGCTGTGAACTCATGCCTGATCTTGAACTCTTTAAACATGGACTGTTGCCTGTAGCCTGGCTAGCCTCCACTGTTCTGAGCTGTGACTTTCTGAGACTCATTACTTGTTGCTGAGCTATCTTCTGTCCTCTCCATCTATCTTCTCTGCTTTATTCAATATCTCTTCCTTACTCTCAGGTAAGAGCCTCTGTCACCTTGGTTTGGGCAGGAGCCAGAACAGATGCTCTCATCAGCATTATGGTATTTCTGTTTCATAGGGCAGCCCTAAGCAAGTTTATTTAGATATATAAGCTCTATTAAGCTCAGTTTCGCATACTCCAGAGTGTTTAGGATTGCATGGTAAGGTTTTTTTAAAAAAACAAACAAACAAACAAAAAACCTCCAATATTATACACCAAACATATACACCCAACTACTCTGCTTGTGTTACTGTTAAGCACCTTTCAGCAAGCATTCTAGTTTTGTTTTGTTGTTTTTTTTAAAAAAAATTCATATATATTATTACTGCTACCGCTCAGCAAATGTAATCTTCAGCATAGCAATCGTTCAGGAATGCTTGCAATTCAAGGCCATTGTCAGAGGGCCGTGTATTATATCTGAAGTGGCAGAGTGTGAATACTTGACATGGGGCTTTTTGTGGAAGAAGCTTTATTCATGCCAAGCCTCTTCTGCTGAATACCATCTATGCCTATGAGGTATTGTGTGTCAGGAAGGGGTATGTCAATGCCTTTCCATAATGCTGCTTGATTTCTGATGCCAATCATCAAAAGGAAAACAGAAAATAAGTAAAACGCTATCGCCCTTGTAGATTTCCCCACCGAGATAGGAGATGTCAACCCTTTCCCCATACACCATTGCAGGGCAAATATCTATGTATCACATCTATGTATTTATCTGTGAACATGCACAAGCTACTACCTGTCCACTTTATTCACCCCAAGTCCAGCTTTTTAAAACGAACAACGACAAACCAGCTAAGTATGGCACAGTGAGAAAGAGGTGCATTGCATGCAGGGCTGGTTTAACCATCACATTAAATAACCCAGGTGGCGCTGTGGGTTAAACCACAAAGCCTAGGGCTTGCCGATCAGAAGGTCGGCGGTTTGAATCCCTGCAACGGGGTGAGCTCCCGTTGCTCGGTCCCAGCTCCTGCCCACCTAGCAGTTCGAAAGCACATCAAAGTGCGAGTAGATAAATAGGGACCGCTCCGGCGGGAAGGTAAACAGCGTTTCTGGTTTGCCAGAAGCAGCTTTGTCATGCTGGCCACATGACCCGGAAGCTGTCTGCGGACAAATGCCGGCTCCCTCGGCCTATAGAGTGAGATGAGCGCCACAACCCCAGAGTCGGACACGACTGGACCTGATGGTCAGGGGCCCCTTTACCTTTAAATAACCCAGAGACGAAGGCCACACACAGACTATGCTGCAGCTAGCGGAGGATTTGTAATACATATAGAGAAAGCTGCTTTCCTGTCCTGTACTTTCAACTACTCTCCACCTCAGGGTAACACAAGGGTCTGTTATTTATAAGGCAGAGGGCAGCAGTCAGGAGAGGAAGGAGTGTCTCTATGCATCTGATCTGTTTTGGACTCAGCCTTCCAATGAACGCATGGAGGTGGGGATGAGCACCTGCTTGAACTGGGGCTGGTGTGGGGACCACCCCCTCTGCCTTATCCTAAATTTCTACAGCATTAAAGAAAAAAGTTTTGAATTGAAACTGGCATCCTTGTTAAATGCAGTGGGTTGAAGAGAAGCCTTACGCTATCTTCTATATGAAGTTCCATATTCAATGTGGCGGTTTAGAACAGGCATTTTATGAACAAGCGAGCAAACAAACATATATCTCAGGCACCCCCAAACTTCAGCCCTCCAGATGTTTTGGACTACAATTCCCATCATCCCCGACCACTGGTCCTGTTCGCTAGGGATCATGGGAGTTGTAGGCCAAAACATCTGGAGGGCCGCAGTTTGGGGATGCCTGATATTTCTATAACACCCATCAGCTGAGCTTTCCTTTCTCTAACTGGAAGCCTTGCTCTTAAGATTCTATTCACCTCAAAGATACAGTATCACCCCAGATATTTGTCCCAGCCCTGCACGTTCAACTATCCTCACATTCTCCCTGTGAAAACCCCTAGCACTAAGATAACACTGAACCCCTATGGATTCATGGTGTTTATGAGGATTCCGAAGCATTTCTCTTAAATAGCTCTGTTAAGGAACTCCATACCTGCCGGGTTTAGAGCATCCCTGTTTTTCACAGGGTCTCATTACAGTATGACACACTAATATCTCTGAACTTCACTTCAGAGCTTATCAGCTGCGACCAGCTGCTGTTTCCTTCAACTCCCAGATAGCAGTGTTTTGGAAATGTGTCTCTTCTGGCTTAGAATTATTATTGTTATTATTATTATTATTAAAATTGGTTAGTTGCTTTATCTTGCCCAAAGCGATTTACAAACAGACAACAAATATGGATCTCAAGGGGCAGCTCACCTTTCCACAAGGCAAACATGGTGCCTTTAGATCAGGCATCCCCAAACTTCAGCCCTCCAGATGTTTTGGGCTACAATTCCCATGATCCCTGACCACTGGTCCTGTTAGCTAGGGATCATGGGAGTTGTAGGCCAAAACATCTGGAGGGCTGCAGTTTGGGGATGCCTGCTTTAGATGCTCCTTTCTAGCTCCGATTAAATGAGTTTCCATTGTGAGCAACACAAACAGTCTGGTATAACATGTGAAATAAATTAATGCATGCACCTGTGATACACATATTTTAATGTGGTATATTTCACATCATATTTTCTCTTTTATGTATCTCCGTTGACCTACTTTGAAGGGGCAAAGATGTGCATGCAATGCCAGGGACTGGTCTGAAGAGGAGGGCTGGGAATTGGCCCCCTCCTTCCTCTCTGCTTCTTTCGGAGGAGGGGAGGGAGTGGGAAGAATCGACCCCCCCCCCCAACCCACTCTCCAGTAGCTGCAAGAGGAAACGGAGACAGGATTGAATTATGACAAGACACAGAGCTGCCAAGTCATGAGGTATTGGGGGAAGGAGGGGAAGTTGGAGAACAGATAGCAGACACATCCTTAGAGAGCCTGGGAACTACACACACACACACACACACAGAGAGAGAGAGAGAGAGAGAGAGAGAGAGAGAGAGAGAGAGAGAGAGAGAGAGAGAGAGAGAGAGATCTCCAAGATCTTGTTTCTTCTTTGATCCTGGAGGCTGGGGAAGAGAAGGAGAGAATCCCTCGAGTCTAACATGCAAGCAGGGGTTGGTACCTGAGTACAGACCAAGAGAATGGCTTTTGGATGGTTGATATTGGGACCCTACCGTACAAGCCCTTACATCCCAGTGTCAATATGGTGACTGGAGTGGTCACGTAAAAAAAAAAAAAGATTATGGGGCTCATGGACTTTAAATTGGCATGTAGAAGAAGAAAGGTATAGGAGATCTGTCCTCTTTTTCACCTGGCTGCCGTAACAACAACTCATAGTATCACACTGTTAGTCATTTGGCAGTTTTCCTACATTAGTGCCAATCTGTCTAGCTAAAGTAATTTTAAATAACAGATTTTTTACTTCTTATTGGCAAAATGATAAAATGGATGCTATTATATGCAACGAAGAAGGGGGGGGCAAAGAAAGGGTGAATTGCAGTATGCTATTATTTCTCATGGACTTTGCATCTCTTGATTTAAAAGCATTAGAGGTTATTGTTCAAAGCTTTACAAATAGTAACTATGGTTTAAAAAAATTGCTGTTTTCATTAGAAGATAATAAAACTTTTTTTCCCCACTTCTCTTGTGTTTTGTTGTCAACACGATAATGTACAGCACAATGATTTCCCATTCAGCATAAAATGCTAGGATTTCCATATAAATCAGGTTCTTTTTAACGTCGTCGTGTCTTAGCATGATGCCAAGCTGTGAATTTAAGTAGAGGCATGTGTCATATTTGTTTGTATAGACTGCATTTCAAGTGACTAACGACAACAATATTAGCAATATAAATTTGACAAATTTCAGCCTACCGAGTGAGCTGTTTTGATAAATATTGTATTAAGTGACAACCCTGCTGAGTAGCTAATGAGGTGGTGGTGCCCTTTTCCTTCTATCTGCGGACCCCCCTTTTGACTATCGGTTTTTATTGGGTGACAGCTGAAGTTGGGATCTTGTTATTGATGGAAGCTGCGCGTTAGCGGTGACAGTGTGGCTGCTGGGGTAGGACTAATGGCTGACTTGTGTCACTTATTACAGAGAGAACAAAGTAACAAAGCAGAAGCCAACTGCTGAAGCTAAGACTGCATCTTCTACTGTTTGAATGGCATTCTCCAAAAATATCATTTTCAAAAGGGCATTTTCAAGAGCGCTTAACACACACAAGCATCCCAACCTGATTTTGTAAATGAAAGGTATATTTCAAAGTTGACAATGCCAGCTGCCTAGTCTATTAAGCGTGGGGGCGCAGAACCTGCTGGCTAACTTCTGGCTCATGCAAGATCTCAAGATTTGGGCTAGTTAAATTATTATTATTATTATTATTATTATTATTATTATTATTATTATTATTTGCATTTAAGAATGACTTCCTATGAAGCACCTGGATGCAATTTTACAATACTTTAAATACATATGTAACACAACTGCACATATAAAAAGAATGACAAACCATTATGTATATGAAAACCCTTTCAAATCCAATATAAATATCAACAGAGAGAGAGTGGGAGAGAGGGAGGGGGAGAGAGAGACCCACTTAGGCTTGTAGAAATCATTCAGTTGAAATGGTAATAAAGACATCACCAGATTGATATATAATGGGAGGATGTTACAAAGGACCCGAGTCATCTGAAACATGGCTACTGGATAATATGGTCTCTGAAAAATATCCCCTCCAGTGAAGAGTGCAGAAATTGGTTGGGAACATACAGTAAAGGATGAAAGATTATCTTTTAGATATCCTGGTTCCAATTCTACAGGGCTTTATACAACCATACCAGCACCTTGAACCTAGCCTGGTAGCTACTTAGAAAGCGAGTCTGCTTTCTAATTTATTAGAAAACAAAAGCAAAAACCATTTTTTAATAGTTCACTGTAAATGGCCTAGAACCAGGAGGGAGAATGTTGCAAAAGGAACATAAGCTGGTCCATTTTCTTTAGACGAGATGTGGGGCCCCCCAGATATTGCTGAACTATAATTCCTGTCATTCCTGGCCACACTTGCTGGGACTGAGGGGTGTAATCAGCCCCCTCGGGAGGGCCAAAAGTTCCCCATGCTTGGTATAGGCAGTTCAGTCAACACTGTCTGTCTTGGTGTCCAGATAGGGGGTCTTTCAAACCCTGCCAAACCCGAGACCTTTCTGCCTATGAAAGATGCAATCTGTTGTTGAACTATGGCCATTTCCCAAATGACGGAGACTTGGGAAAGCTACCTTATTAGACTAGACTTTAATATTTAACTTATGTGGCATCTGCTCTCCAATGTTTCAGTTGGGGCTCATTCCCAGTCCTACTTGGAGAAGCCAGGGATTGAACAATGAACCTACTGCGTACAAAGATGATATTCTGTTACTGAACTACAGCCTTACATCTGCACATATTTTTGGGGACAGCTCCCCCAAAACCACAATAAAACAACTGAGATTACAAAAAAATAAAAAAAAATAAACTGCAGCAGCAAGTACTCGAGCAGAATTTTTTTAACATTAGTTTTAAAGGAGGAATTAAAAGTGACACAAGTTATATAACCCTAGGGTAATATGAAAAAGGACTTTGCAAGGTATTGACAGAAGAGTCGGCAGCAGGTGAGCTTCCAGGCAGTGGAAACAGTCCAAGGAAGTTCGCTGTAGGTGAACGCGGTGCAAGCGCAAGTTTGGGATGATAGAATGGACAATGTTTCAGGTGTGTATGACATTTTTTAACCATCCCCTATGTTAAAAGCACACTAATAGGAAACTAGCAAAGGAAATTGAAATCAAACCAACCTTCCTGACATTTTTCTTTTTAATTTTTTTACGATGGGGTAGCTTGGACAGCATTTAAATATGGTAAAGGTACCCCTGACCGTTAGGTCCAGTCGTGACCAACTCGGGGGTTGCGGCGCTCATCTCGCATTATTGGCCGAGGGAGCCGCGTACAGCTTCCAGGTCATGTGGCCAGCATGACTAAGCCGCTTCTGGCGAACCAGAGCAGCACACGGAAACACCGTTTACCTTCCCGCTTGGAGCGGTACCTATTTATCTACTTGCACTTTGATGTGCTTTTGAACTGCTAGGTTGGCAGGAGCTGGGACCAAGCAACGGAAGCTCACCCCGTCGCAGGGATTCGAACCGCCGACCTTCTGATCAGCAAGCCCTTGGCTCTGTGGTCTAACTATGGTAGCCATGCCTATAACTGGGAGCAGCTCCATCCACCCTACACCCTCAGCATTCTGTGATTTTGCTCCTACCTTATTCAGCTGTATGTGTCGTCCCAGCTGGTTAAAGGACCCAAAAAGGACCCTGTTTTGCATTTACAAAACAGACATTTTTACCAGAACCTTTGGCTCCCCAAGCCATCCCTGACCCCCCCCCCACTCTTCCACTCCAGGCCCACTCCATTCCCACCTGCTAGTCTCCCACAGTTTTTAGAGGTCATCTGATTTCTCTTCTGAGCTACTAAAAAGCAATAAGTCATCTTGCTGAATGGTGCTGGCTAAGGTCTGGGCTGCTCTCCACAGTGTTACAGCTCCCAGCATCCATCTCTGCTGCCTTTGCCTTCAGTAAATTTCCTCTAAATAAGCCATTGTTTGTCTGGCTGAAGACAGTTTTCTGCATGGATGGCTTAACAGGGCAGCAGAGCATTGATTTATGGTGTAGAAGGGAGGCTCTTTCCACAACGAGAGGGCTGGGGACTGTACCTTTTTTTTTTTTTACTGTCTGTTGAAAAGTCTGAATTAAAGAAAAGACAGATCCCAAATCTGGACTCTTCTTGATTTCTTCACGTCGTCCTTCATCTTTCGTCCAATTGTGTCTGGGAACCACACAGCTAGGTTTCCAGTTTGGATAAATTGAGGTTGATTGGATAAATTGAGATAAATGGGTCTGTGCATCTTTCCCCACAGGTGATATAACATGCTTGGAAGACTCAGGCATCTGGGAATGTTCACCCACCCATAGTGAGGTTCATGAGCTAGTTTTGTATGTATAATATACGGCAGAGAAAGCAAGCCCAAATACAGGCAGCTGCATTTGTCCTTCCTCAGTTAACCTTGCGTTTGCCACCTCCTCTGCCAAAATTTAAACTTCTTATTCCTCCTCTTCCTCCTCGTAGTTGTTATTTGTGCCCTATACCCAAAGGTCTCAGGGTGGTTACAACCAGCAGCGTTGCTAGCCTTCTGGCTGCCCGGGGCAGCAAACCAGAAGGCACCCCGCTGGGGGCGGGGCGTCCGTCACACGCATGTGTCAAACGATGCAAAGTTTGGGAAGCCAGCATAAATTATTCCACTTATGTTATGTCAGTGTAAAGTACAGTACTGTACACCACTATACCAGATCCAAACTCAGTTCAGGAGTGAAAGCTTTTTGGAAGTCCAACTGCACCGTTGTGCAATTATGTCAGAATCTTTCATCAATGATGTCACCGTTCTAAACCTTTTGGAATCTTTTTTAAAGCTGATCATAATATTGTCCCCACAAACAGAATTCTCCTGGAGCTGTTAAGAGTGGGGAAAGCTGCCCCAAATAAATCAAAATCAAGCAAACAGCATGCCTACAGCAGAAATTCCAGTCCCATTAAAGCATGGAGGAGAACCATTTAAAAAAACCATTACACATGAATTGTAATTATAGCTTTTGTGCCAGAATAGTCTACATTATGTTTGCTCCACAGAAGAGGAAATAAGGAATATTAACTCCCTCTGCATGTTGAGAGAGAGCAAGAGAGAGGTGCCAGATAAACCTACCAAATTTCTGACCCTACACCGAGAGCTAGGGCAGTGTGCTGGAGGAGGGGGCAGGATTCCCTGGGCCCCATGGATTGCAAGTGGATTCAGCCCCTCCATTCCACCCACCAGAGGACACAAATTTGCATAAAAGCTAGCTATGCTTATGCATGTGTTCAGCCACATATTTAGAAATAATTGCTATAATTTCAGTAGCAATACATTACATTATGTCTTACAAAAGTGGAGAAGACTGTGACCAGGTCAGGGGCCTCTTACCCTTGTTCTGACTAGTGTTTTCAGGGCGATCTCAAAGGTACACAGTACCAGCACCTCTTTGGGTTGTTGTTAAAAAGTGTGGCACTTACTGTAACAACTTCATGGCGAGTACCGGCACCTAATTTTCTAGGGGGGTGGGGGTGGAGCACTGTTTTCAACCTCTGGTAAATAAGGCAGGGGTGTGAAACTTGGAGACACAGTGAGGGTGGAGTTGGGGCAGGCCCGGCCCTACGTGCAGGCTGGGTGGCGCAGGGCACCATGGCGCCGGCCCGCCAGGAGGGCCCCGCGAGCTGCGCCCACCCGCTGGCCGACCGGTCTGCACGCAGCTGCACCTGCCCGCCCACCTGCCGCGCAGCAGCACCTGTTGCACCCGTGCTGCGCGGCGCCCACCCGCCCACCGCTCTGGGAAACGGGGTGGGAGGGCGCCGGAATGGGGCGGGAGGGCGCTGAAGGGATCCGGTGGGCGCCGGAGGATCCGGCACACCACGGCGCCGGGAGCGCTTAAGACGGCGCTGAGTTGGGGAATCAATCAGAAGTCCGTACATAAGCAATAAGATGACTGACAGTGGGTAAAACTTTTCCATAATTATATTTCCATTCTAGAAAATGGCTTATCTACAGTCCACAGACCTAATTAGCTGCGGTAGGCCTCTGAATTTGGTCCATGAAGCCATTTGGGGGCAAACCATGCCCATCTAACATCAAGCAGGAAGATCTGTTATCTCTAATACAATGACTAAGCGCTTAGATGAGAGAAAAGGGATGCTGCTATTATTATCATCTATTAATTAAATTTCTACACACCCTTCACCCAAAGATCACAGGGTGCTTTACAATATAAAACCACAAAACCTTATCTCTGATCTTAGCGCTAAGCACCACAGCACTAAGACAGTGGGACCTCGACTTACGAATTTAATCCGTTCTGAATGCACACTCGTAGGTCGAAAACTTTGTATGTCGATTTTCCCATAGGAAAAGCGGTTTCCCATATGAATGCATTGGAAACGGAAAAATTTGTAAGACGAGGAAACCGCATCTAAAAATGTGTAAGTCGAGGAAACCGCATCTAGCCGCGAATGGGTCTTCTGTTCGGATGTCGAAAAAATTGTAAGCGCACGGCCACTTTTTCTGCTCGTAAGTCGAAAACATCGGATGTCAAGTAGTTCGTAAGTCGAGGTCCCACTGTAAGTTATCACCATTCTTCACACTGTGATGCTTAGCACCCGCTCACTCTTTAAAAGGCACCAGGCAAAGCTTTCTCTCCAGCCTCAGCGCTGTGGGACCTGTGGACCTCCAGAACTTCATTAGCCTCAACCATTGGCCATCCTGGCTGGGGTTGATGGGAGCTAGAGTCCAAGAACATCTAGAAGGCCATAACTTAGCCATCTCTTGTTTATATAGTTGTCAAAAGATACTTGTACTGCTGACGAAACTAAGCAGCTTTGGCCTTTGTAATTTGTTTTGGGGCAGGCAACAGTCTAGGGTAGATGTTCTGGACTACAACTCCCATCAACATCAACCAGTGTCAAGGATTGGACTCAAGAGGGCAATATGGAGGAGGAGGAATGGCGGAGATCACCCCCCTCCTTCTCCTGGCGCTGCAGGAAAAGAGGGAGGCAGCCTTGATTTACAACAGGGGTTTGAGGGGTTTGAGGAAAGTCATAACTCAGAGACAGAGAAACAGGAAAGTTGGGCAGTGACAGAAGAAGGGGAGGGCTGCGGCAGGGCAGCTAATGATACGTTGCCACTGGAAAGTATTTCTGATTCCCCTTCTCCCATGACTCGGCATCTGTTAAGAGTGCAGGAACAACGGAATCAGAGATATTTGACCCGGGGGGGGGCACCGTAAGGGAAGATGCTGTTGCTAGGAAGGAGGGAGGAGGAGCCCAGTTTGGAGCAACACCATTGTTAAGGCTTGTTGTGTTATTTTGTCTCTCGCCATTAGGATTGAATAAAACTCATTAAAAAGGATTCTACCTTGTTTTCTCGCTGCAACCAGGGGAGGAATAGCTTTCCCAAAGCCTTGACATCCAGTATGGCCAATCATAGTGTCATAGAATTGTAGCATTGGAAGGGACCCTGAGGATAAGCTATGTCCCATATGGGGTTTGAACTGGCGACCTTGGCATTACGATGAGGGATGATGGGCATTGTAGTCCTTCAAATTCTGCAGAGTACCAGGTTGCCGAAGGCTGGTCTAGGAGCTTTCCCAGCAGTCCAAAAGCAATGTGCTTTGGGGCAGGGGAGGGGCAGGGGTCTAAAGTATCAAAATATTGGGAGCTAGTGTTGTGCAGTGGCTAGAGTAACAGACTAGGACCTGGGAGGCCTGAGTTCAAATCCCCTCTCAGCCATGAAGCTCACCGGGTGGCCTTGGGTCAGACACAGTCTCTCAACCTAACCTACGTCACAGAGGTATTATGAGGATAAAATGGGGAGAGTGAGAACCTAGAGTACCTTGGAGGAAAGGTGGGATAGAAATTAAACAAATAAATAAACATCAAGTCATGGTAACATTAGTATTAGTTTCGATGCATCATGACTTTTCTCAGTGCAACTTTCAAATTGCAAACTTGTTTTTAACATTCTTTTGATATGCTTTAACTTTTCAGAATAGCTCTCTCTTTTTGTCTTACAGGCTCAGACAATATGAGATATCATTATTGGTTTCAAAAAAATCTCAGCAGATTACAAGACATCCCCAGCACTCAATGTAAAGTGCAGATTGGACCTTTGTGGGGTTTAAATCGGTGAACACAAGGGAAGTGGATTTTGCAGCTTGAAGGATATTTGCCTACAGCGCAATTCCAATAATGGAAGTAATATCAGATCATATAAAGTTGAAGCTTTCACACTACAGAACTGAGAAATGATGGGAGAGGTACGCTGGGAATTTCCCCATCAGATTAAATATTTGAGAAGTGAATGTCTGAGACAATCATAATCCTCTGGAAATTACCTTGCTATCTTAAGAAGAGGAAGAATAAGAGACACTTTTCTGTATTACAATTAAGACATGGAAATCTTATTTTCAGTAAGATTTTAAAGAGAAGTGGAAAGCATTTGGGGGTTTAAATTTCAGTTATGTTAGGCTTAGGCTCAATTCAGAGATCGTGCCATGTGATCTTCAAAGCAACGTTTTGCAGGTTAGGTATGTGCCATGGGTTCATGCACACACACCCTCCTTGCCGCTTCAAATGTATGGAATCTCCTAGTTTGTTCTCACTTGGCTTGCTCTGGCATCTCAGTCAGGTAAACTATCACTGCTGAAATGCCCAGTTCATGCCATTGGCCATGGAGTGCCCGTGATGTCACAAAAGGACATGGTGGCTAAGGAAACAGAGGCAGCTTTTAGTGGGAGTTCCCAGAGTTCTGCAGGACTGTTAAGCCACTCTGGGAATTCTAGCTTTGTGTGAGGAACAGGGGTCTCCTCACAACTCTCAACTCCCTTAAACTACACTTCCCATAATTCTTTAGGGGGAAGCCATAGCCAATGGCACCTCAAGTCTTCATATTCCACAGCATGATACTTGCTATCATCCTGCTCTGCTAGTTAATTCTCCCCCTTCTTAATTACTAGGTTCACATGCAATCCTTATAGCACAAACCTAACATTGTCTACTCAGAAGAAAGTCCAGTTAAATTCAGTGGATCCTACTCCCAGGTAAGTGGGGTTAGGATTGCAGCCTTAGATATCTTTGAAGAGTTACAGGACAAGACAAAATATATATAGTCAAGAAATTTTCCTTATTTATATTTATTGCTACACAACACAGAGTACTAACCACTATACGATCACGGCCATTTATTGCTTTGCACAATTCAATAGAATTTCTGTTTTAGGAATTAAAAGAGACTTATTTGACTAACGGGTTTATTTAGTTTATTGAATCCTTAACCAATTCTGGAATTTGTGTGCAAAAGAAAGAATGCCTCTTCCTGTGAAACACACTCCCAAAATAAAAATATATAGTAAATGGAAATCTGCAACTAATGGATTATGGCTGCATAGAAGTGTGTGGCAATGAGGGTGGTGTCTGCCTTCTGTGCTAGAATGACTTGTTTTCTGCAAGACTTTTATCAGGTTTTTAGAAAAAGGAGCCTATCTCCTTTTTCAGAGGAGGCAAGAAATTGAATTTATTTGTAGCCTAGGGATGCAGAAAACTACCACATCTAATCTACGGCAGCTTCAGAGTTGAAAAGCAGGAGATTCCCGAGACATCACCATTCAGCCGGGCATCGGAGATCATGGATGCCGTTGTCATTTTGCCACTTTTGGTTAGCCCCCAGGATGGGAGATCTTCCCTACCCCACATCCCTCTTATGGCACTTATTTCTGTCTTAATAGCAAAGGACGGCAAAGTGTCTCATTGGCTTTCAAAACGTTGAACGCATGTAGAGTTCTAAATGATTTATTTCTGGCTCTTCCTGCTCTAGCACTTCCCCCCACCCCCTTTCCAAATATTAAGATATATGTAATCGACTCTGGCAGTTCACTTTGCAAATGTAATAGAAATAATTATAAGGAGGTCCAAAGGTTGCCAGCAAAGGAAATGTAACAAGATTTTTATTTTTTTTAAATGACTATTGACTTTTGTGGAAAAAAATATGTGGAACCTAAGGATACTGCAGATCAACTGAAAAAAGAAATTAACGTTTTATGCTGCATCTCTCCCCCCCCCCCTTTTTGGTCCCAAAGATATTTTACAAAGGCAGATAGGGCAATGCAAGCCTATCAGTTTTTCCAAGCCTAGATCATGAGAAATATTTGCAGGAGCAGGACAGAAAGGAATGCTTAGGAGAAATACCTGTACATGGGATTGGGAGACATCAATACAGATTAACCAATGTCCAGAACTCAATGAGCCACAAATAGAGAGCAGTTTCAATTGAATCATGTAGCTCAGTGGTAGAACAAATGTTGTCGCTTGAGGCTCAGGTGGGCTTGGTGGCATGGAGGGCCTTCCATCAGCTTCAGTTGGTGGTCAAGCTGTGCCTCTGTCTAGACAGGGATAGCCTAACTACTGTTTTCTATGCTCTGGGGAGCTCGAGGTTAGATCAGTGCAACAGGTGGGGCTTCCTCTTTGGCCAGTTCAGAAACTTCAGCTGGTGCAGAATTCACTGGCCACGTTGCTCACTGTGGCAAAATGGTTTGAACAAAGCAACCTTAGCTGGCTCCCAATTTTAGCTTCTAGGCCCAATTCAAAGTGCTGGATTTGACCCATAAAGCCTTGAATGGCTCAGGACTGCAATACCTCTGGTTTCCTCCACAAGCTTTATACTTCGTATGATCCCTGACCAGTGACCATGCTGGCTGGGGCTGATGGGAGTTGTAGTCCAACGCACGGCACCAGGTTGTGAAGGTTGTTGTGGGTATGCATCCGATTTTCTGAGGCAACTTACACTACATAGCTACCACGACAACATTAGGTCCATGCAAAGCAGTAACTTCAAATGACTCAGGCTGCTGCCAAGGCAAGGCAAGGCAAGTCATTAAGGAAATCAAGTTTGACCAAGAAGACAGTTATATGGCCAAGGTGGTCAGCAATTCAGCAAGTGAATATACGCAACAATGGAGACCAGCAGACATCAGCAAAGGATGGGGTGAAACAAAGATGAGACAAGTTTAATGGAAATAGCAAGATGGCAGAAGTGGTGATCCAAAACTGGGGCACTTCCAGCAAAAGCAGGAGTGCAACCAAGATGTGAGCCTGAGCAGCATTGTTTTGGAAGCTGATATTTGCTGCCCTACAGTTATAAGAAGGACCCAGGCGGCGCTGTGGGTTAAACCACTGAGCCTAGGGCTTGCTGATCAGAAGGTCAGCGGTTCGAATCCCTGTGACGGGGTGAGCTCCCGTTGCTTGGTCCCAGCTCCTGCCAACCTAGCAGTTTGAAAGCACGTCAAAATGCAAGTAGATAAATAGGAACCGCTACAGCGGGAAGGTAAACAGTGTTTCCATGTGCTGCTCTGGTTTGCCAGAAGCGGCTTTGTCATGCTGGCCACATGACCTGGAAGCTATACGCCGGCTCCCTTGGCCAATAATGCGAGATGAGTGCGCAACCCCAGAGTCGGTCACAACTGGACCTAATGGTCAGGGGTCCCTTTACCTTTACAGTTATGAGAGGGGAAAGTGCCACTCCGCCAGTGTAGGCCAGTCTGTGTGGTTAATAGGGTGATGACTTTTTTAACAACCTCATTTCCCTGTATCATAATTTGATGAGCTTTCATTAAAGATGAGATAAAATCTTACTTTCAGAGATTTGATTAAAAACACCTCACGCACAAAATGATTTAAAAATTTTTATTTATCAGTTTTTTGACCATTTTTGAAGTCATTGTAAGCAGATATAAAATTGAACCCAAGCTTTAGAGTCACATATATACAACATTATATAGGCTCATCAAACATACAAGGAAGCTTTTTTTAGATGCTGTAACAGTATAGACACCGCTAGAGGACGATGTTTTGCTACCTCCCCTGTAGGTTCTTTTCCCAGCATGCCCGGCAGGGTCTGCTGGCTGAGTTTTGAGGTCCCCAAAAGGGGCTTTTACCTTGCACAGGTGTGACATTTGTATACCCTACATTGCTAAGAACACTCCCAATTGTGGAATGTGGTGCTGTGTCCAAATTTGATACGAAATATATATAGAATTGTTAATACAATTTTATGAAATGGTAAAACGGCATACAAAAAAATTAAAAACGATTTGTGCGTAACCTTTTTAAATATTTCAATGGAATATACCTCATTTTAGTCATTAATAGGCAAAAGTTCGTCCATCTGTGCTACAGGAAATAATTTTTGAGAAAAAAATGAAAAAAGTCATCACCCTAGTGGTTAATGTTCCTCAGCTGGGCTTGGTGGGACTCGGGAGGAGGGCAACAGCTTGAAATTGCATTTGTATGCAGCAGTGAAGCTGGTTCCAGATGCTTCCTGCCAAGCTAGCAATGGCTCAAGGACTGCTGCTGTCCGGCATCCCCCCATGCCCACCTGAGACAAGTAACCAGTATAGATCTTTAGCCAAGGAAAAGCAGAACATCCCTTCAATGTGTCTCTAGAAACCGGCTAATGTATCCCTTAGCCGTACTTGTACATATGAAGTAGCATGCACTTGGCTAACTGTGCTTAAATAGAGGAACACGGGTCTGTAATGAGCAGAATATTGATCAGCTGGGAGGAGAGATTTGGGACAGTTAAAACAGTTGAGAGAAACGGTGGGAGCGCTAAGTATATCCCAAGCAAAAGGAAACTGAAATCTAATAGGGCTCGAGTAAAGGCTAATCTAGTTTGACAGAAAAATTCTAAGTGATTAGAAAACTAACCAAGTGGTCATTTAGGCCTAATGATGTTCAGAATGGGCCTAGAGGGCAGGCAAGAGACTTTCGTGCAGTGCTTCTCTCCTGTTTTCCAGCACAGGGCTCTTAAAGAATTGGAAAGAGATACGCTTGATTTACACAAAATCTCGGGGCGACAGTAAATAAATCAGAACTAGGCAATGAGGAGGAGGAACATGAACCAGGTGTTCGTAAAATAGGAATACAGAAAGCTCCTTGTGCTGAGTCACATCACTGGTCCATCTAGCTCAGCATTGTTATTCAGCATAGACTTGCAGTGGTGCTCCAGGATTTCAGAGAGGGTTCTTTTCCAGTACTACCTGGAGAGGCTCCAGAGAAGGTGCTGGGGAGCTGCTGAAGCTGCAACAAATCAACACGGATCGGTTCAGAAGCAGCTGGGTGTTTTCTCAATTTGGGGGGGGGGGTAGGAAGATGGACTTGCTCAGGCATTCCCAAACTTCGGCCCTCCAGATGTTTTGGACTACAATTCCCATCTTCCCCAACCACTGGTCCTGTTAGCTAGGGATCATGGGAGTTGTAGGCCAAAACATCTGGAGGGCCGCAGTTTGGGGATGTCTAGACTAGCTCATCTTATTCTGGGGCAATGTACCCATCACTGAATTGCAACTTATTACCAAACTTTAAACCATGGAGAGACCTGGTCTGAATAAAGACATTAGATTCTTATCTCATTATACACGATAAAGCCATTTTTAGCCATTTCACCCCTTGCTTTTTCCTGTAAGACCAATTGCAGTCGTTAACATTATCAACAGGTTTACCACACCTATCAGCCAATCACCCATTCCCATCACCCTTCTGAGTAATACCCCTCCCCACCCTCTCACTATATATAAGGGTCTGATGACTTCTGTTTCAGTGTATCTGAAGAAGTGTGCATGCACACGAAAGCTCATACCAATGACAAACTTAGTTGGTCTCTAAGGTGCAACTGGAAGGAATTTTTTAAAATCATTTTTTATAACTCTTCTGTTCAGTCTTGGTGCTCACTGAGAAAACTTCGCATTGAGTATGGTGAGCCAATTATTCAAATTTCCAGCTAGTGTGGTAACTTCTAGACAGACACCAGAGCGTATCTTCCACAGAGTGTGGAAGATACATTTCAGTGCTTTGTCTACAAATATTCAGCAGTTATACCAAAAGAGAACACTACAGTTCTCTGTAACCATGGTAACCTGCAGTCACTGCATTTGAAAGAAAAGTACCAAGCACCATTTGACTGAAATATGTGACTTTTTATTTATTATTGAATTAAAGGACACATTTCCACTTATATTCTTTATTATGATGGACAAGATGCTGTATCTGTTATTGCCTTGCTAAGTTTTCATTGTTTCCAAGCTTTTTATTTATAGAAATGTTTTACATTTTTGCTTATATGTCTGCTATGGCCTAACCTGATGAGAGTTACATGCTAATGAAAGAGGGAAAGCATCTCCGCAAACCTAGTTGTTTTTCAAAACTCCAACTCTTTAGCTGCCTCTTCTATTTTATTAGGATACAGCCGGACGGACTGCATCTGTTTTAAATGTACCATATAAACTGGGTTGCAGATTCTCTTCATAGCTAAGAATAGAATAATAATCACAGAGTTGGCCATTTCGTTCAACCCTCTGCACTGCAGTGATCTCAACTAAAGCATCCATGACTATTATTATTATTATTATTATTATTATTATTATTATTATACCCCATCCAACTGACTGGGTTTCGCCAGCCACTCTGGGTGGCTTACAACATATCTGAAAACATAATATAAACATCAATCCTTAAAGACTTCCCTAAACAAAGCTGCCTTCAGATGTCTTCTTGATATCTATTTCCTTGATATCTGATGGGAGGGTGTTCCACAGGGAGGGCACCATTACCAAGAAGGCCCTCTGTCTGGTTCCCTGTAACTTCACTTCTCACAGTGAGAGAACTGCCAGAAGGCCCTTGGTGCTGGACCTCAATGTCCGGGCTGAACAATAGTTGTTTATTTCAATTGATATCTGATGGGAGGGTGTTCCACAGCATAGCTGTCAAGTTTTCCCTTTTCTCGCGAGGATGCCTATTCAGCATAAGGGAATTTCCCTTAAAAAAAAGGGAGAACTTGACAGCTATGTTCCACAGGGAGGGCACCGCTACCAAGATACCGACTGATACCACAGTGAGAGAACCAGCAGAAGGCCCCCTGAGCAATGGGGGTGGAGACGCTCCTTCAGGTATACTGGGCTGAACCCATTTAAGGCTTTAAAGGTCAGCAGCACTAACACTTTGAATTGTGCTCAGAAACGCACTGGGAGCCAATGAATAACCTTTAGGACTGGTGTTATATGGTCCAGGTGGCCACTCCTGGTCAACAGTCCAGCTGCCGCATTCTGGATTAGTTGTAGTTTCCAAGTTGCCTTCAAAAGTAGCCCCACGTAGAGCGCATTGCAGTAGTCCAAGCGGGAGATAACCAGAGCATGCACCACTCTGGCGAGACAGTCCGCAGGCAGGTAGGGTCTCAGCCTGCGTACCAGATGGAGCTGATAAACAGCTGCCCTGGATACAGAGTTGACCTGCGCCTCCATGGACAGCTGTGAGTACAAAATGACTCCCAGGCTGTGCAGCTGGTCCTTCAGGGACACAGTTACCCCATTCAGGACCAGGGGGTCCCCCACCCCCACCCCACCCACCCCCTGTCCCCTAAGAATAGTACTTCTGTATTCTCAGGATTCAACTTCAATCTGTTAGCCACTATCCATCCTCCAGCCGCCTCCAGACACTCACACAGACCTTTCTTCTTTCTTTCTTTCGTCTGTCTTTTTATAATATGTCATGAAATATTGAAACGGAAAATTCAGCCTAGTGTTCATTGACTGCATTCACCACAGTTCTCAACTGTAGAAGGGGGGAAATGTATCCAAGTGTAGATTGCATAAATCACTCCAGCATGAAAAGGAAAATTCGGGACATAAAGCACAGCGTGAGCTATTAACACCTCCCCTGTTGTACACATGTGCAACTCTTCCCAATACAATCAAGTCTTTAAAGTCAATGGCTGTATTTCCAAGTGAACCAGAGGGAATAGTAAACAATTACCACACAACACTTTGCATCTATATTCTCTAAATGAATAGAAAAGTTGGGGGTTCTTTATTTACTTGGGCGAGGGGATATTTGCAATTGTCAGTGATGATAATGAAAACTTACTGTTTCTGTCAAGTATGTTAACCCTGCTAAATACAAGGAGCCTTATAAAAGCAGGTTACTATAGTTACCACCGTATTCTGGGGGTTTTATTATTTCCAACTCTAAATGCAGTATTTTTTTTTTTTTTGGTGTGCGTAAACAGCTGAACTGCATTTTTCAACTTGAATCTAAGGCGCCACAGGAACTGCTTTGATTTTAAATCTGCTGATCAAGCCCAGCACATTAAAGGTATAAGACACGAGGAGGAAAGGAGGACTATTCTCCAAGATAAAAATGAAAAGTGACAAGAGGATCCACTCTCTTTTGAGAGCTTGGAAAATATGAACAGCTCCTCCCATGATTTTCTACTGAAAATTAGTAAAGTAACTCATGATGCAGGAAATGCTCCAGATTAGCCAGATGCAAAGAAAGAGAGAGGATAATATAAGGGACATGAACACATTATGTTGAGTGGTTGGCATTCGCCCAAGTGTTTCTTAAAGTAGATCTATGGGAATGAATGGACCTAACATAGGCATGCTTATTCATTCAATGGGTCTACTCTTGGCATAATACAACTCAATCAGTGTACAATCTGTGCTCGCATGTGAATAATTGAGCCATATACTTGTACATTTGCTTCAATGGGACATTCACAAGAGTACACAATATTTGAGCAGCACAAATCAGCTAGTTTACAGAGCAGTGTTTAACTGCCATGTCCCATCAGTTCAAGGATTTTTACTTGTGCAACATGACTTCTCCTCTCTCCTCTCTCCCTGCTCCACTCACCCCTCCCCAAATCTGTTCCAGAAAGGGGGAGCATGTTCCGCTGTGAGAGATTTTTTCCACTGACTGTAAGTTCACATAACACTGTGTTGGATACAAGCAATGCTCTTTCACATCCACACTTGTACATGTGTAGAGGTACACAGAATAGATCTACAAGCTAACAAGTGAACAAACCTATTGACAGAATCATTCAAAATTACCCAACTGGTCAAGGCTTTCTAATTTGACAGCTCTTTTATGGCTCTGCCACAAAATAAGAGAGGACCACTGTCCTGGAGGCCCCATCCATTAGCATTTGCCTGATGAGGTCCTCCTTTGCCTCTCTTACAAAGCAGTTAAGAGCCATTCCTTCCAGTCTAATGACACCATGAACAAGGCCTAATTGATCATTTGGGAATTGCTCAGGACCGCCATTCCTTCTTTCATATGGAAGCGTAAGTTTTGGGGCCACAATCTGTGTCACACGCATGGATGGCTTAGCTGGGATTTGGAGCCTCAGAAATCCCTTCGTCCTCAAAGCTAACCCCTTATAAGAGTTTTTTTTTTTTTTAGAGTTCAGAGCTTATTATTAGCTTCTGATATGCACTTTGGCAGATGGGAAATAACGTCCGCTATCTGTGAAATAATGGTATTATTTTGATTACTGACTACTTTTGACTCATTTACAGTCATTCTTCCTGTCAAAGTGTTGCTCAGCACCAGGTTTTACCCACTTCAGAGGATGGTAAAAGCTCTGCTAAGGGTCAGGTCCCCAACGAAGTGGTTGATTCCGCTCCAAGGCTCAGGCCAATAAATCTTTGGTGTGAGGAAAGTGGGAAGCAAGATTGCACTTTCTCTGTCTGTCTCTCTAAATACTAGAAATTGGGATTCAATGAAACCAAATGCTGGAAAATTCAGGACAGACAACAGGAAGTACTTCTTTAAATAGCAAACTGTGGAATCTGCTCCCACAAGAGGCTTACAGAAATTTATGGAGGATAAAGCTATAAGTGGCTGCCAGCTGTAATAGCTATGAACTACTCCCACATAACCTCCAACATTTCTCTGATGAAAATAGGGATGTCCTATTGCAGTGTTGTTGTTGTTGTTGTTGTTGTTGTTGTTGTTGTTGTTGTTATACTATTTATATCCTGCCCATATGACTTGGTTGCCCCAGCCACTCTGGGCAACTTCCAACATATATAAAAACCTCTGTATACAGGGCTTCCTTCAGATGGCTCAGAGGTCGAATAATTCCATACCCTCCAACATTTCTCCGATGAAAATAGGGAGGTCCTAAAAAGAAGCAGGACATTCCAGGATCAAATCAGAAACCAGGGCTGCTTCTGCAAATCCTGGGATGCCCCTGGAAAACAGGGACACTTGGAGGGTCTGCTCCCACTGTCAAATAGGTATGCCTCTGAAGATGGGTTTCTGGGAATCACAAGTGGGGAGAGTGCTGTTGCACTCAGACTCTGCTTGTAGACTTCCCAAAGGCCCCTGTTTGGCTACTGTGCTGGATTAGAAAGCCCAGTGGCCTGATCAAGCAAGGTTCTTAACACATCACAGCAATCTGACTGTCATGAATGAGTCAGCTCCCAGGGAAGGGTTGCAGCCAACTGAAGAAAGTAGCCAGGAACAGAGAGGGTTAACTGCCATGCAGGATGAACAGGATGAGCATCGGCTAGTGCCAACTCCCCTGCCCCTTGGAATACTGGTTGATAAGGGAATGGCTGAGAGCCGGATAGAATGCAGCCAAGACTCGCCAGAAGCACAAACAGGAGGGAAAGAGTTAAGAGACAGCTTCTTGGCGAATGGGGAAGAGGCGGGAGCTGACCCACACAGCCCGAGGTCTCAGCGAATGGGAGGGTTGGAAGATAGGAAACAAAACAAAAAATGTAAGAAGCAAAAGTTCAATTGCTTCTGGTCATGCGGGAAGCAGTCTTCAGAAGGGTCATCATGACTGATGATGGCAGAGGCTGTGTTTAGCCATCTGAAGCTATCTGATTTGACAATAAAGCATCCTTTTTAGTTAACTACACTCACTGTGTTATCAAGCCGGGGACTGGACTCCTGACACTCACTTAGAAGTTACCAGAGCATAGACAACAGTAGTTAGGCTATCCCTGTCAAGATAGAGGCGTAGTTGGGCCACAAGCTGAAGCTGATGGAAGGCACTCTGCACCACTGAGTCCACCTGAGCTTCAAGTGACAACAAAGGATCCAGGAGTGCCCTCAAACTATGTACCCATTCCTTCAGAGGGAGTGTAACCCCATCAACACCAGGCAACCTTCCATCCACCCGGTCTAGGGAACTGCCCACTAACAGTGCCTCCGTCTTATCTGGATTGAGCTTCAGTTTGTTGGCTGTCATCCAGTCCATTACTAAGGCAAGTGCAGCACTTCCACTGCCTCTACTGAAGATGTAAAGAAGTAAAGTTGTGTGCCATCAGCATATTGCTGACAGCATACTCCAAACCGCCGGATAACCCCACTCAGCGGTTTCATGTCGATGTTAAACAACATAGGTGATAAAATTGAACCCCGAGGAACCTCGCGTTATCCTGCCTGTGGGCTGCCCTGACAGCTTTTCTGAAAAGCAGCCTCAAAAACCCTAGAAATCAATTTTTAAAAATGAATTTTTTTAAAAGCAAGAGTAGGCACTGCTACTGCAACCAGTCTTCGTATAATAATGGCAGCTGCTGGTCCTACTGACTTGGGTGGCTGAGCAATACCCTGTGGTTGTGGCAATCTACCAAGTGGCTGAGCAGAGAAGAACTTCCTCTCTACAGGTCACAGACAGCATATTGCCAAATGCCGCTGGAAACGTAGAGAGTGTTCTGATAGCACCCAAAGATCAAATTAACATACTGTTGCTACTCCTTTCTTGATCTGTGATCAAATAAGTGGAAATGGATTCTGTCATGAGCAAGAATCAAAATCTTGCTTTGTAGTTCTCTTTCATCCAAATCATTAACATTCATCTGCCTTTTGTCAGAGGGATACGTGTATTTGGTTAAAGTCTGCATCCCTAAACTATCAATTTCACGACGCTGTTGCTCTCCTCTGATGATTGGCTAAACCAGATAAGCAATCTGCCCTTGCACTGAGCAGAAATAATGAACATGGCAATACTGCAACAACCCAGAACACTGCAAAAAACTTGGTTTCTGAAGAGAATCCATATCCAATCTTGATCAGGCATACGGAGAATGCTGCAGGCATGACAAACAGGGTGGAACAAAGGGAGAAGAAAGACTGGAGGCAGGCAGGCAGGGTCAACTCTGGACCAGGTTCTGGACAAAGGCAGCCAAATGCAGGCTTTTGCAGACTACAGATATAGCTTAGGAAGCTGATGACTTGTTTTATATTCCTTGGGCCTATTACTCCATGCTAATGGATAGCCTTCAAGCCTAGAGCCCAGCACACCTGTGTCACTATGATTTTGTATTAAATTTGTCTTTATTTCCTAGCAGGCTCAATAAGACCTTCAATGGGGGGGGGGGGGGTTTGAGGATGCTGACCTCTCAATGGAACCAGCCTCAAGGATTTCATTCAATTTTTGGTGCCTGCTGAAAACCTTTCTATTCCTACATACCTATATACATACAGGCATTTGCAGGCAATTAAGAACACATCTTTCCACAATAGCTAGTTGATGGTCTCTGATTTTGCATTTTATGTTGTTTTTTTTATTCTTGTAAACACACACACACACACACACACACACACACCCATGTAAACTAGTGCTGATGGGCAAAGGAGTGGGATAACATTTTTGCCCAGAATTATTACCTTCATAAAGATATAGCTGATTACTGTGCGACACTTGACAGCAGAATAAATGAAGAAA
Organism: Zootoca vivipara; assembly: GCF_963506605.1. NCBI lineage: Eukaryota > Metazoa > Chordata > Lepidosauria > Squamata > Lacertidae > Zootoca > Zootoca vivipara. The sequence continues at coordinate 27,491,068 of NC_083277.1, read as the reverse complement.
GTTTTGCTATTCAATATTCACACATGAGCCCCAAAGCTCCGGTTCCATAAAAAGTAGTCCTACATTACTGGAATTAAACGATGCAGTTCCAGTATATCTGCATTTGAACTCAAGTAGCTCAGCACCATGTGCATAGTTCTATTTCTGCTCCTTACAACAATCTTGTGAGGTAGGCTAGGCTGAAAGAGAATGACAGGCCTACATTTCAAGACTGACTGAACCTATGTGTTTGTAGTTCTGGTTCACCTTCCTGTTGTGAACATCATTGGAAGATTCTTTCCACCTTACAAAGACACACTTTTGTCTCCACAAAGGCAATGGAGATGAAGAATGACCTGCAGTGAGTTTCCACATTCTTTATTTCTGAAACCAATTATGGTTGCTAATAGTCAACCAGGTTGCCCAATGAAAAATCATTTGTCATCACTCAAGCACTTAAAAGCAAGGAATGAATAATTAAGGACATCATGCATCTTTCACCAAATCAATGAAATTAAACAATAACAACAGATTAGTTACTGTTAAACAAAGAAACATTGTCTTAATCACAGGCTGTAATGGCTCCCTTTGTCCTTCAAGGGTATTTTATTAGAATTAGAAAGAATTTACAAGAATGTTTGCCAATGAAGAAACAAAATGAGACATTTCTCACTGAAATGCCCTAAAAGAAATTAGAATCATAATGCTTGTGTTCATAATCTATATTATATTTAGATAAAACCTGTTTTAATGCCACTTTGAAGTTTGTTATGAAAAGTACACCTGGGTAACGGCAAACTTTAGCTTAGCTCCCTACCTCTGCTAGACATTCAAAACCAGGCAACCCCAAACTTCAGCCCTCCAGATGTTTTGGACTACAATTCCCATCATCCCTGACCACTGGTCCTGTTAGCTAGGGATCATGGGAGTTGTAGGCCAAAACATCTGGAGGGCCACAGTTTGGGGATGCCTGTTCAAAACTATTGAGCTATTGGCACCCTTATTCTGCAATAGAACACAACAATATCTTATACTGAGTTCAACCATTCATTCACCCAGCTCTGTATTTACACTGTCTAGCAGTAGCTTTCTAGGGTTTCAGATAGGGGAGCAATCCCAGCACCACCCAGAGATGCTGGAGACTGAACATGATACCTTCTGCATGCAAAGCAGATGCTCCACCACTGACCTACAGCCCTTCCCTAAATGCTGTGACCAAGCTGACTAAGAGTTTTCAAAGATCTAAAGGCTCTGGGCAAGTTAACCCAGACGCCTAAAGCTCATGTAACGTGTTACACTGCAGCACGCAACCAGCGGCGGAGGAAGCCGATTGGGCGCTTGGGGCAGGGCAAACCGCAGGGCCTCCGAAGTCTTCCTGCCTCCTCCCACTCAGCCGCCCTACAGCTGGGGGGGGGGGAGGCAGCGGGCGGGAGGCAGCGAGCCCAAGCCATCACGTCTCTCCCAGGAAAGACACGTGGCTTGGGCGCGCTGCAGGCCCTGTGGTGAGTGCCACCCGGCATTTTGTCACCCCCCTCAGCAGTGACGTCCGGGGAGGACCACACCCACCGCACCCCTTGCTCTGCCCCTGCATGCAACAGCCATGGCGCCTCCACGTGAGACATTCTTGCACAGCCAATCCTATCCATAACGGCAAGACACACCACCCATCCTGTTAACTGAGTTGGTGGACAAATGTATGCCATCCACAAAGAGTTTGCCTTCATCCTATTACATTTGCCTCTGTTGCCCGCCTTGGAGGACAGGACCGGTATCTAAAGACATACGCTCATTTATAACTTGCACTACAACACCCATAGGCGGGGCAGGATCAGCATACCTTAAGCAGTGGACTGCTTAAATGAGCTCATGTCTTTAGCCACTGCTGTTGTCCTCCAAGGCTGGCAACAGAAGCAAACATAATAGGATGAAAACATCAATTTGCTAGCGCCCATGTACACACTCCTTTCATTTGTTTTGGTGTTGTTCCTCCGATCAGACTTGTTTGCAGACTGCTGAAGAACTAGAAAGCATTGCAAATGGCTATGGCAGGAGCAGGACGGCAGTGAAGCCCCTGTTGTCACCTTCAGCTATCTGGAAAAAACACACACCAGTGCTGTAGCCCTGGATGCTTAGAAGGACTTGCATGTTGCTTGGTAAGACAAATGCAAGGCTCACTTCCACCTCTGCATATGTGCAAACAAGGCCACCTTTGGGCATCTGAGGCAGACACCAAAACGGCACCGGGGAGAATGGATGAGGGTAAATCTGTATTAGGAACAAGGCGGAAAGAAAGGCCAACAGGGATCTGCTGCCCTGGTGGATTCTGTCACCAAAGGCAGTCAACCCACCTTGCCTCATGGGTGGGCCGGCCCTGAATAAAGATTGATGTTGTTATCTGCTGTTATCCTGTAGATCCTGATGCCTGAGGCAATTGCTTGCTTCATGGGTAGGCCAGCCCTATGTGCAAATAATGCAATGTATGAAATAAAACCAGACAAGCTTCCTTTGTTGCCTCATAGATTTAATCTATAATTCATTTTAGTACATATTTGAATACATATTTGAATACATACATATTTGAATACAATGGAGTTTTGTAAATCTAATTTGCACATTAGGGTGTTTTGTTGTTGTTGTGTGTGTGGATATTAAATTGTGTGAGTGACTCCACATTCACTTTAACAAGTAAAAACTAAGTGCAAACTCCTGAAGATAGGCCAGGATTAAGATGAATGTAACAAATCAGGGCTCAGCATTCACAATATACTTGTACTTCCCATGTAATATCGCTGGCTACTGCTGAAGCAAACGGGACATGGGTGTAGGATGGATGGAGCTGCTCCCAGTTATAGGCATGGCTACCATATTTAGACCACAGAGCCAAGGGCTTGCCAATCAGAAGGTCGGTGGTTCGAATCCCCACGACGGGGTGAGCTCCCGTTGCTCGGTCGCAGCTCCTGCCAACCTAGCAGTTTGAAAGCACATCAAAGTGCAAGTAGATAAATAGGTACCACTACAAGCGGGAAGGTAAACAGCATTTCCGTGTGCTGTTCTGGTTCACCAGAAGCGGCTTTGTCATGCTGGCCACATGACCAGGAAGCTGTACGCCGGCTCCCTCGGCCAAGAACGCGACATGAGCGCCACAACCCCAGAGTCGGTCATGATTGGACCTAATGGTCAGGGGTCCCTTTACCTTTACATTACTGCTGAAGCAATGATGTTTGGTTGGATGCAGCCAGAGATGAGGGAGAAATTCAATTCAAATGCACTTCCAGAAAAACACGCAAAACCAAAGTGTGGTCAACCTTCAAAATTCCCACTTCTCTCAATTTTGAAAAGTCAACTGAGGAATGTGTATAAAAATGGGGAAAGTGTTCAAACAAATGCATTCATTACTGAAAATAGTAGGGGAAAGTGCTTGCAAAAATGTGTCTATTGGGCAAAATAGCATATAAGAGTGTTTTATATAAGGATTAATTTGCATTAAGTTGCTGATGAATTTTCATAAGGGCTTAAAAATAATAAATTATCAAACTGACATGGAAATGTGGAGAACTGAAGTTAAGGTTAGAAAAATGAGAAACTGAGAGAAACCCAAGCAGACCAGATTAACCATCTCTCCAAGCTGAAAGGCTGTACTTATTCTAGTTTAGCATTTGCCTGCCACTCAAGGAAATCTATATTTTTATGTTGCAGCCACTGTGATGCACAGTGCTAATGAATGCCAGAAACTTGTTCTATTTATTCAGCAGTTCTAGCTCCTCTTGTTGTCACGCACTTTCATCCCTGCCAACTCCACATTTACGGAAAAGCACTGCTTATTTTAAATAGCTCATTTTAAAATATGCACATTGGCACTGTTTTAGGAATGAAACCCATCTTTACTCTGCCACAATTATGATAGCTCTCATTTAATGACAATGGGAAAGGTTGGAAACTTTTATCAGGCACTCATTTGCAGGGAATTATCAGAGTCTAAAATATAATTAATCATCTGTTGTCATGCCTCTATTATACAGCACCACTCTCTGGAGCCAATCTCTTTTATTTCATCTGCATTCATATGCCTCTGACCTTCCTTTTCTCTCCAATACCACAGACCTCAGGTAAATTTCAGCTGACTGCTCTAAAATGACTGGATATTGTTAAATCCATTTGTCAACCATATTATCAGCTTACAAACACGAGATCTCTCTGCAAATGTTTAGCATTTTCCACGTATATCGCAAGCACAAGCATTACCCATGGGTGGCATCTGTCAATGTTGACAAAAAAATGAAAATTTCGGAACTACTGTAAATAATAAAACAGTCCTAGAAAGATTATTTCTCTGGAGCATATGCTATCAACAAACATGATTTGCATTTTGCGCTTACAGCTGTTTCAACATGAGCTGTTTGCTGTGGTTCATTAAAATGATTTGATTTGTCAGATTCCAGGAGTGTTGCAAGTTCTTGTTTGTAACGATCACAGATACCAAAGCAGCGGTCGATCGGATTTACAGAATTGGATGAAATCAGAAGGTCCAAAAATGCACAATTAGCTATACATTTAACTGTGTAGCATATATACTGTACTTTGAAAGACTTGATTGCAAAAAGCATAACAAATTAGCAAGGACATATTTTTCATGAAAACCATCTGGAATTTTTAAATTTATTTTTTAAAAACAAGATTGACTTCTTTTCCCCAGCAGTTTGTTTCCAATGGAACCCCACCCCCCACCCCCGATGATGCAAATCTCTTTGATCCAGCAGAAGCTTTGATCAGCAGAATGGAGAAGGAAGGTGCCTTTTCCATATTCACTTTCCCCCTGCAGCCCACAATCACGCCCCCCCCCATGTGCTCCAGAGGATTGGAGAACTCTTCTGAACAGTATGGGAGTTCCAGGGGGAGGATGACTCAGCAAAAATAGCCTCTTCCACTGTTGGGAACCTCCACTGGATCAAAGTGTCTTCTATTGGCAGAGGGTTAGCGCTGAATGCAACTCAGGGTATGGTTAAAGCAAATAAGGGCTGCCCCAGACAGCCCCTAATTTCAAAATTTCACCCTGAAAGTAGAAAATAACCGAACAAAGGAAAAAAGAACAAGACAGGAACAGAAAATGTAATCTACAGCTCATTTATGTATTTGCTGAAATATTTATTATCCTGATCCAAGGGCTTTTCTACAAGGCAGTTTTACTGCTATTAAAACCCACAATAAAACTCCTCCATCTTACTGTGGATTTTAATTGTTGCAAACCTGCCTTGGCTGGAAAAGCTCTATGGTAGCATTTATATGGTCAAATCGACTCACCTCGTTAGATACAAGGAAGGTAGAGAAGGATTGCTCAAATTATTTGTGCAGGTGTAAGCTGGAATCAGTTTATAATATCTTAGAGCAGGCATTTTTCAACAAAATGTAGGTTGTGAAATTATGTTACCATAATAGGAATTGTTTAATTAAATAAGTTTATTAATTCTCTTTCTTGAGCTGTTAAAGCTGTTCTGTTTGGATTTTATTTGATATTGTCGTTATAATGGATTTAAAGATATAAATGGCATACCCACTGATATAATGGTTAGTAGTCTGACATATGGTTTAAGAATTGTTTTAGGGATGGGCTGAGCGGTTAATTATGACCTATTTTGGTGTTGCTGGCATTCAATCACATATCCATCTCCTCCTGTTCTATCCCATTGTGGGCATTTTATCCATATTTTTATACACTTCTTATGTAAAAACACACTTTTAACGTAAAAATATACTTTTAAATGCTTTTGCATGCATTTTGTAAAAATGGATTTTATGCATATTTTAAAATGCAAAATACATATCCCTGGGCAAACTTGTGTGCGCACCAAAGATGCTTTGCAAAATCAGGAGGAGTGAGCAATCTGACTGGAAGTTGCATTCTGATCCACAGGGGAGTTCAAGAGTGTCAGACTGAGTTGGTCTGCTGCAATAAAACAGAGCAAGCAAATCCCTCTCCAATCCCTAGCTGTGTGTCCTGTAACTTCACTTTGGTATTTTTAATAATAATAATAATAATAATAATAATAATAATAATAATAATAATAATATCATCCACATTAATATAGCAAAAGAAAAACGACTGCAAAAAACCAAAGCAGTAAACAGTCCAAGAAACTGATAAATCTGCAGGCATCAGAGAAAAGCAAGAATCAATGTATCAAATAGTATAGGAACCCCCCAACGTCCTTTGAAATAATGCTGCCATTGACAGTTTTTAAAAAATCACCAGGAAAGGATTGGGGTGAACTTTACTCGGGGGGGGGGGGGGGAGTTCCATAATTTTGGACCCACTTGAGAAGGCCAGTCTAAATAGCTATGTGTTGCACCACCCATGCACCCCTGATGTTTGAGGGGGAATCCAAGGTCTGAGGTCCAATAAAGCTTTTCGTGTGAGTATCTATTCACTTATGCCTCATCTGAAGTGATTTCTCACTGACAAGGGCTTCGTTTCCATCTTCTGTGGCCTATGATACAAATGGCTTTGCAGCTGCTACCGTGTCCCTTCTGATATCAAGACTGCAGCTGAAACAGGAGGCTGTGGAAAATACCCATGAGTAGATTTATGTAAGAATAATATCCTATCTAATAGGCTTGCTTGAGAAAAGTTTCACTTGTGCGTAGTGAAGTAGTTCACAATGCCATCTCGCTTTGTTCACCCCCCCCATTATCGAATCCATTCCATTTCACGAGCTCTTTCTCTTTTATAAGCTTGATGCTCAGGTCTCTCTCCCCCCCCCCCAAGCCAGAACCGACCAGTACTCAGTTCTAGCACCTCTCAGATGGGCACTATTGCCATTATAAGAGAACAAGGGAGGTGTTCATGGTGAGTTCTGGCACCTGTTTTTCTAGAAAATTAGCACTGTTGATGCTCTCTCATAAGACACCCCTATCCCACACAAACAGCTACCGTTCCCGGAGTGGTTTAACAAACAATACCTCTTCAGCCAGTGTGCTGTAGTGGTTTAAGAGTGGTGGACTCGTAATCTGGTGAACCGGGTTCGCTTCCCTGCTCCTCCACATGCAGCTGCTTGGGCTAGTCACACTTCTCTGAAGTCTCTCAGCCTCACTCACCTCACAGAGTGTTTGTTGTGGGGGAGGAAGGGAAAGGAGAATGTTATCCACTTTGAGACTCCTTAGGGTAGTGATAAAGCAGGATATCAAATCCAAACTCTTTTTCTTCTCTTCTTCGATGCATATATTAGTGAATAACACACACAATTTATTATATAAGGGGAAACTGCTTGCAAAATATGTGTGTATCAGTCAAAAATGCTTACAAAAATGATTATATCAGGAGATGTTTTCACTAAAATGTTGATTATTCTCATGAGGCCCTTAAAAAAGGAGATTGGAAGAGAAAGGAGATTTTTAGCCACTTTGAGACTCCTTAAGGGGAGTGAAAGGTGGGATATCAAGTCCAAACTCCAACTCCTCCTCCTCCTCTTCCTCCTCCTCCTCCTCTTCTTCACAGGGAACTCTGGAAATGGTAGCACTGTGAGGGAAATAGGCGTCACCCTGGAGCACCCTTAGAACAACCTGGAGCACCCTTAGCAAGCTAGAATTCTTTGGGGGAAGCCCTGTCTGTTTAAAGTGGTTTCATAGTGCTTTAAATAAATGGTGTGAATGTGGCCCAAGTCTGACAAATGGGACTAGAAAACCTCCTTTGAGTCTGCCCACCAAGTTGCATGCATGTGTGTCACATTTGCTTCTGAATGTTCAGCTTGTTTTTGTTTTTCCTTGTGGAACTTCTGCCAGGCCGGGTGATTCCTGATGGAGTTCTCCAGTGCAGAGAGTTCCTCCTTTATTAACTTCTGTTTGGAATACAGAACGCCGATAAGATGTTTCAGCAGTTTCTTAGATAAAGTGTGGCATAGTTTTCTGGCATATTCTGTGGGATAAGTTGATTGAAGAGGGTTCTTAATTCTAAGACCCTTAGGTACAATGTCCAGGTTTTTGCATTTAGATAGAAAGAGGATGTCAGTTTGTACCTGGGCAAGTTTCTTGGTGAGGTTGATGGACTTCCATTTCATGCGGCTCAATGTGGTGCCTTCCATAGTTCTGGTTACAGGTAGGTAGCCGTGTTGGTCTGGATCGAAGTAAAATAAAAAAATTCCTTCAGTAGCACCTTAAAGACCAACTAAGTTTTTATTTTGGTATGAGCTTTCGTGTGCATGCACACTTCTTCAGATACAGTGAAATGGAAGTTTCCAGGCACTTATGTAGAGAAGGGGTGGGGAGGGGTGGGGATGGGGAGGGGGGATCACTCAGAAGGGTGGTGGAAATGGGTGATTGACTGACTGATAGCTGTTGATGACCGCAAACGACTGCAAATGGTTTTGCATGAAAAAGCAAGGGTTGAGATGGCTGAAGATCGCTTATCATGTATAATGAGATAAGAACCCGATATCTCTGTTCAAACCAGGTCCCTCCATGGTTTTGAGCTTGGTGATAAGTTGCAATTCAGCAACTTCTCTTTCCAGTCTATTTCTGAAATTCTTTTGTAGTAAGACAGCTACTTTGAGATCTTGTATAGAATGTCCTGGGAGATTGAAGTGTTCTCCTACTGGTTTTTCTGTCTTCTGGTTCCTGATGTCAGATTTATGTCCATTTATCCTTTGGCGTAGGGTTTGGCCTGTTTGTCCAATATAGAGAGCTGAAGGGCACTGTTGGCATTTGATGGCATACACAATGTTAGAGGATGAGCAATTGAATAGTCCTGAGATGGTATGTTGGATGTTGTTGGGGCCAGTAATGGTGTTGTCTGGGTGTATGTGGCAGCAAAGTTGGCATCTGGGTTTATTGCAGGCTCTGGTACCAGTGTCCATGTTAAGTCTGGTGGTTGTATTATTGTGGGTGAGGAGTTGTTTAAGATTGGGTGGCTGTCTGTAGGCAATGAAAGGTCTTCCTCCCAGAGCTTGAGAAAGGGAGCGGTCATTGTCCAGGAGAGGCTGTAGATCTCTGATGATGCGTTGTACTGTTTTAGCTTGGGAGCTGTATGTGATGACTAGTGGTGTTCTGTTATTTTCTTTTTTGGGTCTGTCTTGCAGCAGGTTCTCTCTAGGTATCTGTCTGGCTCTGTTGATCTGTTGTTTAACTTCATCAGGTGGATATTTTAGTTCTAAAAAGGTTTGCTGTAGATCTCTTAGGTGAGATTCTCTGTCTGTAGAGTTGGAACAGATGCGGTTGTAACGTAAGGCCTGGCTGTATACGATGGATTGTTTGGTATGTTTGGGATGGTAGCTAGAAGCATGTAGATATGTTTGTCGGTCAGTTGGTTTTCTGTATAAGGTGGTGTCTATACGTCCATCCTGTATTTTTATAGTAGTGTCCAAAAAATGTATTTCTTGCATAGATTGGTTCATTGTTAGGTTGATGGTGGGGTGAAAGTCATTGAATGTCTGGTGGAAGGTTTCCAGGGTCTGTTGTCCATGTGTCCAGATAATAAAAATATTGTCAATGTATCGCAGGTACAGGAGAGGTTTGAGTGGGTAGGAGTTAAGGAAACGTTGTTCTAAATCTGCCATGAAGATGTTGGCATACTGTGGGGCCATGCGGGTGCCCATGGCTGTGCCGCTGATCTGGAGGAACAGGTCATCACCAAATTTGAAGTGGTTGTGGGTAAGGACAAAGTGGCAGAGTTTGGTAGCAAAGTCCGCCGTGGTTTTATCTGAAATGGTGTTCCTTATGGCTTGTAAACCATCATTGTGTGGGATGTTGGTATATAGAGATTCCACATCCATAGTGGCTAGTATAGTATTGTTAGGAAGATTGTTCAAATATTGTATTTTCCTCAGAAAATCTGTGGTGTCATGTACGTAGCTGGGAGCACTGATAGCATATGGTTTCAGAACAGAGTCCATATAGCCGGAAACACCCACTGTAATGGTGCCAATACCTGAGATGATGGGGCGTCCTGGGTTTCCTGGTTTGTGTATTTTGGGTAGAAGATAGAAAGTTCCTGGCCGAGGTTCCGCTGGTGTGTTTGTGAGGATCTGTTCTTGGATGTGTAGGGGTAGCTCCTTAATAATCTTGTTCAGTTCTTTTTTGTATGCTTGTGTGGGGTCTGAGTCCAATTTCATGTAAAAGGCAGTATTGGAAAGTTGTCTGTGGGCCTCTTGGATGTAATCAGTTTTGTTCATGATGACGACAGCTCCACCCTTGTCTGCCTCTTTAATTATAATGTCTGGGTTGTTCCTGAGATTTTCTATGGCTCTCCTTTCAGCATGGTTTAGATTTTGTTGTAAGCGATGGTGTTTTCTGGTCACATCCGTTTGGATTCTGTGGCGGAAGCATTCGATGTACAGATCTAGTGTGGTATTGCGTCCATCAGGAGGGGTCCATGTGGAGTCCCTTTTTGTGTAACTTCTTTTCGGTGGTAGTTGGTGGTCAATGTTCTGTTCATTGATGCGTTTGGAGGGTGATGGTTGTTCCCCAGTAAGTTGAGAGGTGTTGTGTTGTGGGGATGTAGTTTGTTCTACTTTGTCTTGTTCTTGTGTGTGATGAAAATACTCCTTCAGGCGTAAACGGCGGAAAAATGCTTCCAGGTCCCCGCAGAACTGAATCATGTGTTGGGATTTGGCAGGGCAGAATGATAGTCCCCGTGAAAGGACGGATTCCTCAGCTGGGCTGAGTGTTTGCTGTGAAAGATTGACAATGTTGTTGATCTTGTTTTGATTGGTGGCCTGTAGGTTGGAAAGGTTGCAGAGTTTTTTATTTTTCTGGTTCTTCAGTAACTCCAGTTGAGAGTGGTAAATGGTTTGTTTTTCCTTGTGGAACTTCTGCCAGGCCGGGTGATTCCTGATGGAGTTCTCCAGTGCAGAGAGTTCCTCCTTTATTAACTTCTGTTTGGAATACAGAACGCCGATAAGATGTTTCAGCAGTTTCTTAGATAAAGTGTGGCATAGTTTTCTGGCATATTCTGTGGGATAAGTTGATTGAAGAGGGTTCTTAATTCTAAGACCCTTAGGTACAATGTCCAGGTTTTTGCATTTAGATAGAAAGAGGATGTCAGTTTGTACCTGGGCAAGTTTCTTGGTGAGGTTGATGGACTTCCATTTCATGCGGCTCAATGTGGTGCCTTCCATAGTTCTGGTTACAGGTAGGTAGCCGTGTTGGTCTGGATCGAAGTAAAATAAAAAAATTCCTTCAGTAGCACCTTAAAGACCAACTAAGTTTTTATTTTGGTATGAGCTTTCGTGTGCATGCACACTTCTTCAGATACAGTGAAATGGAAGTTTCCAGGCACTTATGTAGAGAAGGGGTGGGGAGGGGTGGGGATGGGGAGGGGGGATCACTCAGAAGGGTGGTGGAAATGGGTGATTGACTGACTGATAGCTGTTGATGACCGCAAACGACTGCAAATGGTTTTGCATGAAAAAGCAAGGGTTGAGATGGCTGAAGATCGCTTATCATGTATAATGAGATAAGAACCCGATATCTCTGTTCAAACCAGGTCCCTCCATGGTTTTGAGCTTGGTGATAAGTTGCAATTCAGCAACTTCTCTTTCCAGTCTATTTCTGAAATTCTTTTGTAGTAAGACAGCTACTTTGAGATCTTGTATAGAATGTCCTGGGAGATTGAAGTGTTCTCCTACTGGTTTTTCTGTCTTCTGGTTCCTGATGTCAGATTTATGTCCATTTATCCTTTGGCGTAGGGTTTGGCCTGTTTGTCCAATATAGAGAGCTGAAGGGCACTGTTGGCATTTGATGGCATACACAATGTTAGAGGATGAGCAATTGAATAGTCCTGAGATGGTATGTTGGATGTTGTTGGGGCCAGTAATGGTGTTGTCTGGGTGTATGTGGCAGCAAAGTTGGCATCTGGGTTTATTGCAGGCTCTGGTACCAGTGTCCATGTTAAGTCTGGTGGTTGTATTATTGTGGGTGAGGAGTTGTTTAAGATTGGGTGGCTGTCTGTAGGCAATGAAAGGTCTTCCTCCCAGAGCTTGAGAAAGGGAGCGGTCATTGTCCAGGAGAGGCTGTAGATCTCTGATGATGCGTTGTACTGTTTTAGCTTGGGAGCTGTATGTGATGACTAGTGGTGTTCTGTTATTTTCTTTTTTGGGTCTGTCTTGCAGCAGGTTCTCTCTAGGTATCTGTCTGGCTCTGTTGATCTGTTGTTTAACTTCATCAGGTGGATATTTTAGTTCTAAAAAGGTTTGCTGTAGATCTCTTAGGTGAGATTCTCTGTCTGTAGAGTTGGAACAGATGCGGTTGTAACGTAAGGCCTGGCTGTATACGATGGATTGTTTGGTATGTTTGGGATGGTAGCTAGAAGCATGTAGATATGTTTGTCGGTCAGTTGGTTTTCTGTATAAGGTGGTGTCTATACGTCCATCCTGTATTTTTATAGTAGTGTCCAAAAAATGTATTTCTTGCATAGATTGGTTCATTGTTAGGTTGATGGTGGGGTGAAAGTCATTGAATGTCTGGTGGAAGGTTTCCAGGGTCTGTTGTCCATGTGTCCAGATAATAAAAATATCGTCAATGTATCGCAGGTACAGGAGAGGTTTGAGTGGGTAGGAGTTAAGGAAACGTTGTTCTAAATCTGCCATGAAGATGTTGGCATACTGTGGGGCCATGCGGGTGCCCATGGCTGTGCCGCTGATCTGGAGGAACAGGTCATCACCAAATTTGAAGTGGTTGTGGGTAAGGACAAAGTGGCAGAGTTTGGTAGCAAAGTCCGCCGTGGTTTTATCTGAAATGGTGTTCCTTATGGCTTGTAAACCATCATTGTGTGGGATGTTGGTATATAGAGATTCCACATCCATAGTGGCTAGTATAGTATTGTTAGGAAGATTGTTCAAATATTGTATTTTCCTCAGAAAATCTGTGGTGTCACGTACGTAGCTGGGAGCACTGATAGCATATGGTTTCAGAACAGAGTCCATATAGCCGGAAACACCCACTGTAATGGTGCCAATACCTGAGATGATGGGGCGTCCTGGGTTTCCTGGTTTGTGTATTTTGGGTAGAAGATAGAAAGTTCCTGGCCGAGGTTCCGCTGGTGTGTTTGTGAGGATCTGTTCTTGGATGTGTAGGGGTAGCTCCTTAATAATCTTGTTCAGTTCTTTTTTGTATGCATGTTGGTAGCTTCGAGGTTCATGTTGGTAGCTTCGAGAACACTGTCCAACCATCTTGTCCTCTGTCATCCCCTTCTCCTTGTGCCCCCAATCTTTCCCAACATCAGCATCTTTTCCAGGGAGTCTTCTCTAAGCCCCTAAAAGCGTTTGAGCCTTGAATAGCGCCTAAGGAATTAGGTGTCCTTGTGCGTGACCACACTATCTCCAGATTCAGCAATAACATTTTTCTCTTTTCCAGCTGCACACCAAGTCCAGATGATGGTGCTAAAGACAGAGGTACAATTATGGTGTTTTCTGCCTCATCAACAAAATGAAATATAATTTTGGAAGTCTTTTGTTTCCATTGCCTTTTTGCAGCTATGATGCTGTGCGATGGGAGGGATGAGTTTCACTTTTATTTTTGTAGGAAGTGGGGTTGTCTTGGGCTGTTCATCACTTCACGGTGATTTTATGCATTTGGCTTTTAAATGGCTGTGAAATAGTGGAAAGCCAAAAATTCTAATAAACAATCCCTGATTTGTATAATATGTCAAAATGTTAATCAAAGTCAAAGCCAGAAATCCTGTCCAAAAGCTTCCATTCTTCCTTATCTTTCTTTCCAAAAATAACATTTTAAATCAGACTTTCAGCTTTAGAATTCAGAGCACCAAGAAAAATAAAATAAAAATAAAGCAAAGAAAATTGACCCAACATGTTGAGAAAAGAGAATTGGCTAAAGCACACTTGTATTTCCCTACAAGGGTAAATAAGTGCTGTTGACTTAGGCTAATAACAACGCAGAATCAACAACAGCTGGTTTCTCCAATAGACAGACAGATGACTAATGACAAGTATCTCCCTTCAAATATTCCCGTCTCGAAACAGGCTTGTCATTTTACAATTTTTATTCATTCAGCTGTTGCTGTTCCTTTTTAATTTAGATATTGATGTCAATGTGCACGGGGACTTGCAGAACAGAGGAGATTCAGAGATAACTGTGCACCCCTAGTTCTTTCCATTCCAACAAGCTTCCATTATGCTCTGTTCTCTCCTTTCTTTTTCTCTCTTTTGAAACCATCTCCACTCAGTTGATGGCCAAGTTCAAAGGCAAAGGCTGTCAACACAGGGAAAGCCAACATTACACCTTCCAAATGTTGTTGGATGTAACTCCTATCTTTCTTGGCCATTGGCCTTGCTGGCTGGGGCTGATGGGAGCCAAAACCCTCCAGCACCTGGATGACACTAAGTTGCAACTTCTGCTTTAGCATCTCCCAACGGCTCAAAGCAGACTTCCTTCCATAACCTGGTCACAAAAAACTTTCTATGCAGGCAATAAAAGACTGGCAGTGTTAGGATTCCTGCTCTGTGTTTGCAGTCATGAGATTGTTGTCTATCACATGACGGTGTATGTTTATCAATCCACAGTGTGGGAAGTGACGCAGACAGGATGTTTGTGTTACTGTGTTCCGTGAAGTGGAGCTATTGTCCTTTGTTTCTTTCTCTGTCTGCTGTCTGATGAGAAAGAGGAAGGAGCTAAGTCAGAATGCTCCGAGTGTATTATATGTAAATCAAAGTAGATTAGCCAAAATGCTGTGCTACTGAGTTCTGTTATGCAAACTGCAAATACTCTGCAGGATCGTAAGTGTGCTGATGCCTCTTGGTATCAGTCACTGTGATGTTCGGGCTGAATAAAGCTTTTGAAGCTCCTGAGCAACAGACAAGGAGGGAGAGAACATGCCAGTAGGATGATCCTAACAGGCAGAACTGGTAGAATAGGGAAAGCTGCCAATGCTTTCTTTAACATATGAGGAAGGAAGAGTAGAGTAGCGATATGTAATGGAAATATCTGTCTCTATGATTCACTAAATGTAATTGTGATTCTGTCAACAGATGTAGCATGCCATTTTCAGAGGGTATTTTATTCCAGGCAGCAATTTTCAGACAATAAACCATATAAATTCCGACGCTTGAGGATGTTCAGGTTGTTCATTCACAATCAATGATCTTATAAGTTTGAGCTTTGTAAAAATAGTACTTGTAGAGATAGGTCTCATTTTGAATGGCAGACTCTTGTGGATTGACTGCCAGCGCACCACCTTGCTAAAATTACAGCTGCATCGTATATGCTGAGTGCCTTTGGCAATGAAATAAATAAATACATCATTGCCTGGTTATATGCAGCTAGGCCATGGGCTAGGAACTATTCTCAGAGACTTAAGATTAAAATGCATGATTTTATTTTGTTTTGTTTTATTGGAGGGGGGGGGAGAAACCCCACACATTTACTCCAAGTATAGATATAAAAGACCAATGCTGCTGTTTAAGACATGTTGGACAGGAATATAAAAAAGGTGAATGGGACCAAACAGGTGAGAACCTGACCCAATAATGAATGTCTTCCATCAATAGCAAGAGTGTGGCAAGCATCAGAATAGAACTCAGACTAGGCATAGCCAGAGGTGTCTGTTCAGTGCCCTGCAAGTCCTAACACTCAGCTGATTGGCCACTTGATGTTATTGGGACATCAGGTGACTGGCAGATGGGAAGCCCCACCCACCTGTCATATTTAGCACATGGTTGAAAGAGGAGACAACACTCCAAATCCAATTTTCCGCCTCCACCGTAAAAGATCTTCTGTATGATAGAGAGTGTTGAGCAATTTATTTATTTGGATTTCTACCCTGCCGATCATCAGTTAACAATCCCAGCGAGAAGGTGGCAGCATTAAAAGATCAAACAATGTGATCACAGATGGATAAACAAATGACACAGATAAAAGACCACAATTAAAACCAACCTATATAACTACTGTGCAAACTGTCTTGCAGCTATTCCAGGTGGTTCTGTCACTTCAGAGACCCAAGAAGAGTTATCTTTTTTGCCCTCCTCTGCACACATTCCAGCTTGTCAATATCCTTCTGAAACTGTGGCAGTCAAAAGTCATCACTAATATCTGGAATTGGGCTTGGAAGGAAATGTGCATTATCTTGGCTAGCTGAAACACTCACAACGCTTGGCAGCCTCATTGTGAAACTAAATGGAGTTTCCAAGGGTGGCCCCTTTATAGAGCATATTACGGTAATCCTATCTAGAGGCCACCAAAGTATGGATTCGTTCTCATCTGTATTGTACACACACACACACACACACACACACACACACACACACACACTATGTTGCATTGTCCATTTCTCAGTATAACTCACAGTCCAGCCCCAAGGATGGCTTCTAAGCTTCATGTGGGATCCTTTTTCTGTTGGATGCCTGCCCACCTTTCTTTGAACAGAATATCAGTGTAAGAGAATACAGGGAAACCTGTGCTTTGCATCTCAGAAGGGAGGTGAGACAAACAGGCAATCCAAATGTTATGTAAGCGAAGTTCTTTCCTGCCGGTGTGAGCATGGGAGGAGATGAACGCTGCTTGGAGGAGGGGGATGGGTGTGGATGTCCACGGTTTAACTAACGAACTCCATAAATATTTCCTCTCTGCTACTTATTCACATATTGATGGAGAGTGCAAAACTGTTTTTCATCTGCCCTTTCTCAAGGGCAGCTCCCTAGTGCCGTAATAATTGAAAATTATGAATTTTGTCTCATAATTAAATTCTACCCTTTGAACTTCTTGTAGACTATGGCTGCATATTAATAGCAACCCTCTTGCCTCACTGGTGGCAAAGAGGAGGCTGTGCGCCAACTGCTATGAGATAACGTAACGAGCTTTGACAGTTCTCTAATTACTAGACAACCCCGTCGTAGGAAATGCTTTAGTACAGTAGCAAGGCTCTCCTTCACACATAAGTCAAAAGGTATAACTAATTTGCTCGTTAATTGATATATTTATTGCCGCTTCCCCCCCAATAATAAGAATAAAAGAAAGGGAAATGGATTTCCCCATTGATTTTCCTGTTGATTCATTTCCAGCTATCTAAATGTGTGAAACAATTTCAGTGGTCAGTCGTTCTAAGGCATATGTCATAAAGTTGAACCTTGGCTCTCGAACTTAATCCATTCTTGGAGTCCGTTCGACTTCTGAAACAGTTTGAAAACCAAGGCACATCTTCCTATTGGCCACAGGAGCTTCCTGCACTCAATCAGAAGCCGCATAAGCCGTGTTGGACGTTCAGCTTCTGAAAAACATTCATAAACCGGAACACTTACTTCTGGGTTTGCGGCATTTGGGAACCAATTTGTTCGACAACTAAGCCGTTTAGGAACCAAGGTACCACTGTATTCAGTTTAAAAAATATTATTATTTATTAACTTTGTTTACCACCTTTCATCTGTAGTTCTCAGAGCGCTTCACAACATAAAAATACAGGATGTAAACACAAAATAAAAACAATAGCCACAAACATCTCCTTCATCATCCTGCTCCGATAGTCTGCAAAGTTGGCCATTAGCTGATCTTGCTCAATATTGTCTGCACCAGTCTTCCACAACTTGGTTCCTTCCAGCTGTTTTGGACTACAATGCCCATCATCTCCAGCAAGCATGGCCAATTCTCAGAGATGAGGGAAGTTGTCACTCAACAACATCTGGAGAGCTTCAGGTTGGGGAAGGCTGCTCTACGACGACTAGTAGTGGCTTTTCAGCATTTCAGATGGGTGTCTTTCCCAGCCTGCCCCAGAGATGCCCAAGAATCCAATACCTGGATTAAACCACTGAGCCCTTAAAAATATGTTGGACTTGAAAAAGTTCTTTTTAAGCACACAAAAACAGACACAACTTTATCATAGGAGATTTGCTGCTAAACTATATTCTTAAGTTCCCTTTAAGACATTGCACGATCCTTCAATAATATGCCCTTACTTTAGCTGATGTAATCATAGAATCATAGAGTTGGAAGAGACCACAAGGGCCATCCAGTCCAACCCCCTGCCAAGCAGGAAACACCATCAAAGCATTCTTGACATATGCCTGTCAAGCCTCCGCTTAAAGACCTCCAAAGAAGGAGACTCCACCACACTCCTTGGCAGCAAATTCCACTGTCGAACAGCTCTTACTGTCAGGAAGTTCTTCCTAATGTTTAGGTGGAATCTTCTTTCTTGTAGTTTGAATCCATGCTCCGTGTCTGCTTCTCTGGAGCAGCAGAAAACAACCTTTCTCCCTCCTCTATATGACATCCTTTTATATATTTGAACATGGCTATTATATCACCCCTTAACCTTCTCTTCTCCAGGCTAAACATACCCAGCTCCCTAAGCCGTTCCTCTTACCAGACCTTCTGTTACCAGACCTCCTCACTTGAAAGACAGCACCATTTAAAAACAACAACAACAACAACAACAACAACAACAACAACAACAACAACAACACAAGTGATTCATATTCTTTCAGGATATTGAAGCCCTCACATTATTTTTTAATGATACAGTTCCAGTTGTTCACTTCTATGTCTGCATGAGACTCTGGTGTCTAAATGAATAATACATACGACTAATTCTCCCACCAAGCCATGAACTGTGGTTCTCAGAGGAACGTCCTACAGTTCACCAATTCATCTGGGAATTGTATGTAGCATTCATCCAGAAAAGATCTGTGCCTTTTGCAGTCATCTGGTGCTTTTTAATATGAGGCACAGTCATCTCCCAGCATGCCCCACTCTTTCCTAGAAGTCTCTGTCAAAAGAAACTGCATGATCAGTGCTGCCTTTCAACACGTTTCTGATCTCTTTGGTAACTGCATTTTTTGTAGTCTGTAATTTTTGTAATTACATCACATATTGCATATTTCTCGGGAGTCTTAATAGTTTAGTGAAGTCTGTTGCATTGTGTGATGCATAATGTCTCGATTTTTTTGCAGCACAATAATGGGATTGCATTGCGAATTTGGGGGAAGAAATCCATTGGAGCTGTGGTTGCTTCCCATTTCCATTATTGTGCCTAGCAGACTTATACAGTGGTACCTTGGTTCCCGAATGGCTTAGATGTTGAACAAATCAGCTCCCGAACGCCAGAAAATCAGAAGTAAGTGTGCCAGTTTGTGAACATTTTTCGGACGCCAAATGTCCGACGCAGTTTCTGCTTGAGTGCAGGAAGCTCCTGCAGCCAATTGGAAGCCGCGCCTTGGTTTTTGAATGGTTTCGGGAGTTGAATGGACTCCCGGAACGGATTAAGTTCGAGAACCGAGGTACCACTGTATTACTTTTGTAAGTGTTCAGATGCTCCTAGCTAATGCAGAACTGGACACAATATAACAAGCCCTATTTTGCTGTTTCCTGTAACCTATGCATAAATTGCAATATAGTTCAAATCGCTTTCTTAACTGCCATTCATCTCTTATCAAAACAGAATGCTTAAAAATGTGCATGTGCTTAAACAAAAGCCAACCATGCCCCTTCTAGGACAGAAGTCTCTTTGATGCAAGAATGGGTTGTATTCCATGCTGCAGCTCCACCACCATCACCTGACTGTCCTCACTCACTGCCACCACCCAACCTGCTCCTGCTCCAGAGCGGTGGGGAACCCTCTGGAACAGTGTGTGAAGCTACAGGTGGAGGACAAACCAGTCAAAGCAACTCTGTTCCACAGGCAGGCACCTCTAGTGGGTCAAAGAGCCTTCCATCGGTGGAGGACAAGCATGGAATACAATCCATTATGTTGTCTGGTTGCCGGGTACAGTAATCACAGGGTAACTTATATAAAGGGAACTGTGCATAACTTCCAGCAAAAGGGACAGATACAAGGAAAAGAAAAGAAAAATGTGGGGATTTGTATAGAAAACACAGGAATCAGTTGCACCCCAGCTCAGCCTGTTTTGTCTGCGGCAGCTAGACTGGTGACTGGGAGTGGCCGCCGAGACCACATAACACCGGTCTTGAAAAATCTACATTGGCTCCCAGTACGTTTCCGAGCACAGTTCAAAGTGTTGGTGCTGACCTTTAAAGCCCTAAATGGCCTCGGTCCAGTATACCTGAAGGAGTGTCTCCACCCCCATCGTTCTGCCCGGACACTGAGGTCCAGTACCGAGGGCCTTCTGGCGGTTCCCTCATTGTGAGAAGCCAAGTTGCAGGGAACCAGGCAAAGGGCCTTCTCGGTAGTGGCACCCGCCCTGTGGAATGCCCTCCCATCAGATGTCAAAGAGAAAAACAGCTACCAGATTTTTAGAAGACATCTGAAGGCAGCCCTGTTCATGGAGGCTTTTAATGTTTAATAGATTATTTTATTTCATTTTTCTCTTGGAAGCCGCCCAGAGTGGCTGGGGAAACCCAGCCAGATGGGCGGGGTATAAATAATAAATTGTTGTTGTAATAATAATAATAATAATAATAATAATAATAATATCTATCTCCACGGTCCACTCTGAAGCAATATGCAAGAGCACAGTTCAAGGACACATGCCAACCAAACAAAAGCAGTTGAGGTAGACAGAGAACAAGACTGGTAGGGAGCTTGGGTGGAGTCTTGCAAGGCAAATGGATGGTCCTGGGAGGCCACAGACCACAGATTCACACACACACACACACACACACACAGTCAAAGATGGATAGAATCCATTACCCTTTTTTGTAAACTGCGTTGAGGGTTGTGTGTGTTTGTGTGTTTAAACAATCAAGCGGTTTATTAATTTATAAATAAATTAAATGGAGTCCAAAATATGGTGTTGCGTCTCTGTGGATCGTGTGTACCTGAACACACACGCTTTATAACTGTGAAGTCCTTACCGTAGATGGGGGGTCACTTGTTTAGTGAGCCTATCTGTGAAGAAGTCATGTGGCAGAAATATGCGTTCAGCCTATCTGAAAAATGGAACAGACCCTGAGAATACAGAAGTTGGCCATTCCAAGTTTAAATACAATTTAATCCTCAAAGTTTTGTTTAAGCAAATACTTTGGTAAAGCTACTAAAGGAAGAACGAAGCAATTAAGTGCTTTGGCTGAGTTTTACAGTATAGCTTTTAATGTGTCTCTGTGTTTAAACAGTCACTGCACAAATTATAGGCAGATTTTTTTAGGATAAGCTTCTTTTTAAAAAAAGAAAGTTCTTTGTTTAACCATCTCTAGATCCCATTAGCTACTACAAGTAGACATTACACTTCCTAGCCTAAGGCAAAAATGTGTGATGCACACTGCTTGGTTAACAAAGATACGCATTTCTGTAGTGGAAGAATGAAACGAGAGATAATTCTTAGGCTTACAAATAGGACGAAACAAGGTTTCCGAATGACTTCAGTCTGAGCTTTGATATTTTGGTAAAGAGCAAAATGGAGTTGCCTTCAAAGCACTTTGAAGTGGATTGTCACATGATCTAAGGAATAATACATTACAGAAGCAAAAGAGAGAGAAAACCCTTTGCTACCCCTTTTCATAAAAAGTATGTGCCACCCCAAATCAATGCGCTTTACTGCTGATAGAATTTTGGGTGGTGGGATGTGAGGGGATAGGGGCTCGAGTAGTTGTAATGGGAAGGGGGCTTGTGTGAGATGAAAAGGAGAGGGAGTCGGTTGGCCAGGTGTAAAGGGAGGTAGTTTGGTGAGTGTTGGCGGGCTTTGCAAGTAATGCAAGCAGAAGTTGCAACCATACAAGCACACAGACACACAAAATTCATGCACAATAATTAAAACAATTTCATATATAAAAACTATTCCAAATCCAATGCAGATGCAGATTGGGAGAAAAATCTTCTCTTAGAAGGCTTGTAGAAACGGTCTTCAACAGGCGCCCAGAAAATAATAGAGAGAGTCTGTCAGATATGTATTGGAAGCAAGTTTCAAATGGAAGGTGTCACCATCCTATAGGTGCAATTGCTACATAACAGACCACAGAGTGCAATGATTGGTTGGGTTGTTGTTGTTGTTGTTGTTGTTGTGTGGCATGATCTTTTAGGTATCTTAGTCCAAAGCTATAAAATACTTTCTCTGATTATGCTCAGGGGCGAAACCAGCCTCTCAGCATTGCAGTTGTTTAGGTGACAAGAGCAGGAGCATGCATTTGGGCATGTAGTCATCACCAGCTGTTTGTTATTCCAGTGAATGTAAGGGATGAGGTAATGTCATTGTCAGGATGCTGTCAGCGGCTCCCGGCTGGTTGCCCAGGGAAGTATAAAGACAAGGAAAAGTTTCTTACCGTCCTGTTTTGTTTCAATCTTTACAGAGAGAGGCTATAGAACCCAGCCTCTTGGATAATGGCATTGTCCCTAGTGAAACTCCACACACACACACACACACACACACACACACACACACACCGACACTGTCTCTCCCACTGCCTCATTCTCCATTCTCATCGTCTCCTCTATGGGTGCTGAAAAGTTCCCTCTGTCTTTGAGCTCTTTGCTCTCCTACTTTTAAGGCTTGCCGGGTTCTGGGAGATGGAGGGTCTGAAATGCTTTCTAATGACAACATGTCAGCCGGGTGTTGTTGCTCTGGCTATCCCATGATTTCCCAACTTTTCCCCTCATCTGTCTCTGAGCTGCGACCTCCCTCAAACACCTGTTGTAAATCTATACTGCTTTCCTCCTCCTCCTCCTCCTCCTCCTCCTCCTCCTCCTCCTCCTCCTCCTCCTCCTCCTCCTCCTCCTCCTCCTCCTGTTGTTCGGCAGTGGAATTTGGAATTTGTTCGGCAGTGGAATTTGCTACCAAGGAGTGTGGTGGAGTCTCCTTCTTTGGAGGTCTTTAATCAGAGGCTTGACAGGCATATGTCAAGAATGCTTTGATGGTGTTTCCTGCTTGGCAGGGGGTTGGACTGGATGGCCCTTGTGGCCTCTTCCAACTCTATGATTCTATGATTCCTCCTCCTCCTTGGAAGGGTCAGGATGGGGAGGCAGTCTCTACCACTCCTCTGCCCAGTCCCTGACAGTCATGTACTCATTGACAGAGCCCAGGATTTCCAATGAATTTTCACATTTCAGAACCAACATCCCGCACCCATTCTTATGCGACATCATATTCTCACAGACCTCTCACACCTATTAGGATTCCTATTTGATCTTTTCCTACAATGAGAGTAGGAATGTCAATGAATGTGGGTAGAAGATAGTTTGGGGGGGAATCAACCTTTATGTATCATCTTCCCAATTTGTTTAACAGGGGAAGAAACAAACAACGTGCCAGCCATTCTCACTGCAGTGATTTGACTCTTAATACCTGTGTATTAGGGAGGAGCAGGGGAAAAGAATCGTTCTTCAGACATATTGTGCACGCCTACTAATACTGAATTTGGATCTCTGCAGGCTTAACCCAGGGCTGTCCAACTCCCGTGCTTTAAAGGCAGAAATCTAAATGACTTGATGCTTTTGATCATGCCCCTTAGTACTGATTGGCTGGCATTACTCATTCCTTCTGGTAGATCAAGGCTGTCAGAATTTGGATGGAGTCCCTCGTGTATGGCAGGTGAACCATCAAAAGAAGGTTGAGACGTGTAGAAACCTCCCAAAGACTGTGATCTGATGCTTCCCTATGAAGCGTATTTCACATCATATTACTCTCATTGCCCTTGTGCATTTCCAAAGAGAAAGTAGCTTCTATAAAAATGCAGAATGAACAGCTACAGTGACTTTTGTAATTAATGGCGTGTTTTGCTTGGATTTCTGATTTCCAACAAACTTGGTGTGTCTTCTTCACATAGCTGCCAAGTTTTCACTTTTCTCACGAGGAAGCCTATTCAGCATAAGGGAAAATCCCTTTTAAAAAGGGATAACTTGGCGGCTATGCTTCTTCATTTCTTTCAGCTCACTCATCTATCCTTTTTAAAATGTGCTTAACTGCCAAATTACTAACCTAACAATATGAGCATCGGCCACAAACCTATCAGAATTCTAGCTTTTATTCTCATTATCTGGCATCAACATGAATAAAATTTAACATCAGGCTTGTAGAAAATAATGGTAAAAATATAAGATAAGTTATGAGTAACAATGAAAGTTAAAATAAATGTCTTGCATTACAACAGTAAGACTGTTCTCAGACATACACAAAAACCAGTCCTTCATGTTGTTCTATTAACATTTCACCATGCAGACATAGGCATGTACTTGAAACTCATTGTATACTTGGAAGGGAGGTATACCTGGAAGCTTCTAGATTGTAGATAGCCAATATGGTACCCCACATATGTTTTTGGACTTAGTGTGGCCAGTTACTATTGAGGATGGATACTGGACCAAAACTTCATCAATTGTATGATGAGATACTTGATAAAGGTATCATATCAACAATATTTAACTAAGCTTATATCAAAGTTATTCCCAAACAAGATAAGGATAACAGAAAATGTGTGAATTATCGCCCTATATCCTTGATTAATGCTGATACAAAAAATTTAACATCAACACTAGCAAATAGAATCCAACAGGTAATTGCGATGGTAATCGAGAGGGATCAGACCAGCTTTATAAAAACAAGACAAGCTGCAGATAACACTAGATTAGTGGTACATTTGTTTGGCTTAAATAAAAATTAAGATCAGTTTGTAATCGTATCATTAGATGCCGAAAAGGCCTTTGATAAAATTTATAAACAGTATATGGAGTTAGCTTTAATTAAATTTGGATTTCCCTTGGAGTTTATAAAATGGATCAAAGTAATGTACGAGGCACCCACATCTAGAGTCTGCCACCTTTCTGTTGGCTCAATGAACCAGACAAGGATGTCCACTAGGGTGATGACTTTTTTACAACCTCATTTTCCTGTATCATAATATGATGAGCTTTCATTAAAGATTAGATAAAAGCTTACTTTCAAAGAGATTTGATAAAAAAAAAAACCTCACGCACAAAATGATTTAAAAAATTTTATTTATCAGTTTTTTGACCATTTTTGAAGTCACTGTAAGCAGATATAAAATTGAACCCAAGCTTTAGAGTCACATATATACAACATTATATAGGGTCATCAAACACACAAGGAAGCTTTTTTAAGCTGCATTAACAGTATAGACGCCACTAGAGGACGATGTTTTGCTACCTCTCCTGTAGGTTCTTTTCCCAACATGTCCGGCAGGGTCATGTTGAGAGTTTTGAGGTCCCAAAAAGGGTCTTTTACCTTGCACAGGTGTGGTATTTGTATATCCTATGTTGCTAAGAACACTCCCCATTGTGGAATGTGGTGTTGTGTACAAATTTGATATGAAATATATATAGAATTGTTAATACAATTTTATGAAATGGTAAAACGGCATACAAAAATTAAAAACAGTTTGTGCGTGACCTTTTTAAATATTTCAATGGAATATACTTCATTTCAGTCATTAATAGGCAAAAGATCATCCATTTGTGCTACAGGGAAAAAAATTTGAGGAAAAAAATGAAAAAGTCATCATCCTAGTGTCCACTCTCACCTTTGCTTTTTAAAATTTGTTTAGAGCCCCTGGTTAACGCTATTAGACAACATCACGAGATTCACGGAGCAGTTCATAATTCAGTTGACTGACCACAAGTTAGTTTTATTTGCAGGCGATATACTTTTGTTTATTTCAGAACCTCAGTCTAGTATACCCATCTTGATGCAAATGATAGACGCCTTTGGTAAAATATCAGGTTATTCTGTTAATTGGTACAAATCAGAATTGATGCCAATAGATCAAAATTTGTTTACACACTCATTCAAGTAATATCAATTTTGGGTTTATTCCAAATCTATTAAATATTTAGGTATGCTAATATCAAGAGATATAACACGTGAGTTACAGTTAATATGAAAAAAATTAATTTAAAAAAAGGTTTCTTCAGATATTGATAGGTCGGAGTCACTGAACCTTACACTTTGGGAAAGGGTGAATGCTCTCAAAATGAATATTATTCCCAGATTCTGTCAAGTTCTAAATATTGGAATCCCACTGTTGGCCCTAATTTTCTGGTGTGAGCAACCCTAGAATATATGTAGATAGCACCTTTGGTTGGTTGGACAAAACTAGGATTGAAATATTTGAAATCTCAGGTGACTCTTGAAACAATTAAGTCGTTTAGAAGAATATGGAATATATTGGCTAATAAAAACAAATTTGATCCATTATCACATGCTAAACGTAATCTGTGGGGAAACCCCACACTAAGAATTGCAAAAAATATGGTGGTATGGAAAAATTGGATGGAAGCAGGTGTATTGACATTGGACCAACTGATAGCAAATAGAATCCAACAGGTAATATCTTCAATTACAACATCTCCTTACTTCCAAAATACCTGAAATATTGGAGCAATTGGACAACTCATTCAAAAATAAAAAGCCAGCAATTACTTTTTATACATATCTATTAACAATAGACAAGTTCAATATGCCGATTGTAAGAGATGATTGGAATAAAGAATTGGAACTTTCATTATTACCCAGACAATGGGAAAATGTATTAGCTTCAATACCTAAGGTGTCATTAGATTAGTCATTAGACTAATGCCACAAACGATCCAGGGGATGACAGAGGACGAGATGGTTGGACAGTGTTCTTGAAGCTACGAACATGAGTTTGACCAAACTGCGGGAGGCAGTGAAAGACAGGAGTGCCTGGCGTGCTCTGGTCCATGGGGTCACGAAGAGTCGGGCACGACTAAACGACTAAACAACAACAACAATGCCACAAAAAATAATATTTAGAGTTTCTTGGACGCCTTTACCGTTTTATAAAAAAGGGGTTAGGTAAGATAGCTCAGTGTTGGAGATGTGGCAAGGACAGCGACTCTCTGAAACACATTTGTACAGTGTTCTTTACTTAACAAGTTTTGAGAGAAAGTGCTGTACTCTGTAGCTATGACTGGGCAGAAAAAGTTAAATCTTTCAGTATGTACTTGCGGTATGAAAATTATCAATGGGACAATGGAAATTGATTTTCCATGCCCTAATGGTGGCCAAGAGACTGATGTTGAGGAACTGGAAAAATAAAGATATGGTACCCTTCAATCAATGGACTGACTAAATGACATCACTAGCAATTTATGAACGGACTGCTTCCAGGCACAGACTCTGTATGGATAAATACGTAAACATTTGGAATAAGTTTATACAAAATGTAGCAGGCTATCAGCATTTACATACGCACTAGGACAATAACACTATACCAATTTATACAATAATGTATGGGAATATCGTATATTGCTCCTTTTTTCATAGTTTCACTTTTATATGTATCTTTGTTGTTTTCTCCCTCTCACTTTCCCTTCTTTTTTCTGCATCACTTTATTTCTTTTAACTGGAATCACCTTAACAAAATATAAATATGAATACACATACCGGAACTCACAGAATGAATGCTGGAAATTTGCCTTTGACTCAAGCAACTCTCATTGCTGACATTATAAGACTTAAACTGTTACACACACTCACCATTTCCCACGATTCTCCCCAATGAAGATGGCTGGAATGAATATGACGCCTACTTTTCAAAGCACCCAGACTTGACACAGCTTAGCTCAAAGCCAGATCACACCAAACTTCATTCTTCCTTATCTTAATAAAGCACGCCAGTTAGGATGGATGGATCAAATTGCTCCCTCCTAATGCCTGATAATACCACCAAAGAGAAATAGACAAATAATATGAAATCAATGGCTGAATGGTGGAAATGGCCAGCTGTGAGCCATTGTCTAAATAACTATTGATGTGTGGTTTTTCTACCCCCACCACCCATGTCACTTCTAAAACCATTCAGGGTTTTTTATATTACCTTGAGATGCTTGAAAATCCTTGAGGACTCAAAAACCAGGTGTTTTTTGTTTTGTTTTTGGGGTTTTTTTGCACAGCCACTTCTGTCTCTGCTCACCAGCAAATACACACACACACACACACACACACACACACACACACACACACACACACAGACAACCCTTTCCTTTGGAATAAGGAAGGTTTACAGACAAACTATCTGAAGAAGTGTGCATACAAACAAAAGCTCATACCAATGACAAACTTAGTTGGTCTCTAAGGTGCTACTGGAAGGATTTTTCTTTTTATTCTGTTTTGACTACAGCAGACCAATACGGCTACCTACCTGTAACTAGACAAACACTTGTCTGACTCTACTCCAGGCATCCCCAAACTTCAGCCCTCCAGATGTTTTGGACTACAATTCCCATCTTCCCCGACCACTGGTCCTGTTAGCTAGGGATCATGAGAGTTGTAGGCCAAAACCTCTGGAGGGCCGCAGTTTGGGGATGCCTGCTCTACAGTGAGAATGAGATTGCTGAGCATCCTCAGGAGCAGCACTTTGTGCCAGCTTCATAGGCCAGTTTGTTTCCTCTACTGAATTTGATTTAGGTATTTATTTAAAGCATTGTTGTCACACTCTTCAACCCAATCCCCTCCCCATCTTTCCCCAAAAAGGTTCCTGGAGTAACTTACAAACATCAAGAATATGGCAGTTCCCACCCTCAGGCTTACAATCTAAAAGGCACAATACAAAAGGGAAAGGGATTGGGAGAGAGAAGGAAAGAAGAAAACCATGAAACCTATTTCGTAGCTTCAGAGTTCTCGTAACGACTAGCTAGAATGGGAAGGTCTCAAGGAGAGGAGCAACCAAAGATTGCTGGCCTTTTGACAGAGCTGAAAGAGAGGCCTTGCAGGCCCATCTTTCTCCCTCTCCTTTGGACTGATGCAAGGGCTGCTGTATATCACTGTTTATGGAGACCCCGATGGAGGTGGTATTTCAGCAGAGCTGTTTAAGGAGTCCCTGGAGTCCCCCGCTTCTCTTTGCCTTAGCCTGGTGGATGCCAGAAATGGGTCTGGAGTTGACTCACAGTGGACTGTGCCTTTTCAAGCTGAGGAAGTTCACCAACTGAACTCCCTCCACTCAAAATGTTACCAGCCTCATTACAGCGTACAGAAACTTTATGACTCCATTTGGCAATGCTGAACGAAAGCGGAAGGTTGGTGCCATTCAGGGTGTTTCTTGGAGGGAGGTTTTCTGGCAGTCACACATGCTACTTCATTGTGTAGAAGCTTGACTCATACATATTATCCTTAAATTAATACCCTTAGGCACTAAAGTGTGGCTGGAAATGGATGGCAAGATACTGAATAACGCTCCCCATTGACTGAGTTTCTGGGGAATAATCGATCCCTTTAAAGAGAGAACAAGATATCGCCAGCTCATGCTTCTCTGCGAGGCAAAGAATGATCTGCTGTTTAATATTTCAGCCTTCCGCTTGAGCAGAAGGGATTAAGAATTAACTATACTACCGGAGAACTTTGGGATGTTGATACGCCTTGATGATACATCTTCACTTTGAAGTTAATTGCTGTTCCTCATTTCCTGACCCAGAAAGAACTCCAACTGCAGTTGGTTGTACCCAACTATGCCATACTCGGAATAGACCCACTGATATCAATCAACGTAAATTTGTAGTGCACCTTTTCCAAATACGAATCCGTTAGACACAACTAGAGATGGAGAAATTTGTTTTGGTTAGAATTTTAGTGTAAACCTACCAAAATTCTCACTTTCCAAAACAATATGCAAACCCAAACACAACTATGCTTTGAGATTTGCACTTCTCCAAATATTGCAATGCAATTCTCCAAACATATCCCGTTTGCACAGAATGTGTGTTTTAGGGGAAAGTGTACATTCGAGAGAGGTGTAGTGGTTAAGAGCGATGGACTCATAATCTGGTGAACCGGGTTCGCATCTCCACTCCTCCACAAGCAACTGCTGGGTGACCTTGGGCTAGTCACACTTCTCTGAAATCTGTCAGCCTCACTCACCTCACAGAGTGTTTGTTGTGGGGGAGGAAGGGAAAGGAGAATGTTATCCACTTTGAGACTCCTTAGGGTAGTGATAAAGCAGGATATCAAATCCAAACTCTTTTTCTTCTCTTCTTCGATGCATATATTAGTGAATAACACACACAATTTATTATATAAGGGGAAACTGCTTGCAAAATATGTGTGTATCAGTCAAAAATGCTTACAAAAATGATTATCTCAGGAGATGTTTTCACTAAAATGTTGATTATTCTCATGAGGCCCTTAAAAAAAAAGTAATCATAAACGCATGCAGAAATGGAGAGAATTGAAGTGAATACTGGGAAACTGAGAAACTGAGAGAAACTGAAATTAACAGATTCACCCATTCCTAGATACAATACAACCTATGTAGCAACATTTTCATTTGTCGCTTTCCTCCCCGCTCCGCCTTTCTATTTTATTCACTCAGCAATGTGTTGTTGTTTTGTTCTTTTACAAAATATATTTCTGTCCCCATTATCTAGTTAGATTCTTGGCGGAAGGATTCATTTGATAAATGAATATTGCTGGAGTCTCCAAGTCATTTTAGGTCCTCGGTCATCCATCAGCTGCGGAGAAAAATGCATCAAGGAAAGAAGGTGGCTATTAAAAGAAAATTATACCCTAAGATATTTGGAAGCCACAAAGTAGACTTGTCATATTGTTTGGAAGCCGGAGACAAATACTTTTCAGATGTGGTCAAGGGCACGGAGGGAGGTTGCCGCAAAGCAATTTAGCAGATAAGAGCCAGCAAGGGTGCGCAAGTCATTGCAGGCCAGCTCATATGCTGCTTCTAAGCTGATTTGTGATGAGAGTTTGAGATTATATTAAGACATGTTGCAGTCGTTCACTAACACTAATATCCACTGTTCTGTCAAGGTCCTTTATTTCCCTGTCTTGTGGGTGGGTGAAGAGAGGCAAATCCATTCTTTATTTTTGCCGCTCTTCTTTACGGATGGTGTTGGTTTGTGACTGTAAATTTTGGTAATTGGCCCCTAGAACAGCCTCTTATGTGGTTAATTTCTTGGTGGTGGTTGTTGCCTAAGTTTTAGAGATAAACCTTACGAGGGCTCTTTTTAAAAAATGAATGAAGCACAGGCATCAGGTGACCTTGCTTACATTTGGGCTGGGTCATATTAGTGTAATTTCTTCACACTGGATAATGTGGTGGAATAGTGACTGATGATGATTCCGGGTTCATCATGGGTTAATCTGTCACTCCCATGATAGGCAGGTGTTCCCTGGGAGGCGGAGCTAGTCGGCGTTCTAAATGGAGGGGGAACAACCGTTGAAAGGCAGTTGGGGGTTGGCAGTTGGGGAGTGGAGGGTTAGAGAGGGAGCAGGAGGTTAGGCTTGAGTGGATGGGAAGAAAGGTTATAACCGTTATTATCAAGCTGCAGGAGATGTGTTAACAAGTCTGTATTATATGAAAAGAAGATATGCACTTTTAAGAACCAGAGAAATCCATGCTTTCAAGTTAAACAATAAAGTTAAATGTGCCTAAACGTTCGTGGACTCGGGCAGTGTCTCAGTACCCTCAGAGGTGTGACTAAGAGGCAAGAACAAAGCTTTCCTGTGGAAGAGGAAACTGTTTGCTTTTTCTTCTGTCATACAAAGGGCTGGTTAGTGAAACCAAGAGAGCCACATAGTTGCCAGAGGGAGAGACAAATTGTAGCAGTAGGGATCCACTGGAGGGAGACCCCCTGGTGGCAATAGGTTTTGAACACAGAGCCCTGAGGTACCCTGGAGACAAGTCCAATTTGGACACTGGAGGTTTATTCCTGTTTGTATGGAAGCACAGGGAAACCCTGTTGTTGAAGCAGTGAGGGGTGGGAAACGGGGAATCCCTCACAGATGGCTTTCTGCAAAAGATAGGAAGGGTCTCCAGGATGTTCAAAGTGATGTGAGTGTTTTGTGAATAGTTCTTATATGCTGTGGCAGTCACACATGCAAGTCCACAGCCAAACTGCAGCCATCAAGTGATGAGTGTGTTGCAGGGTGTAAGGGTCTTACAGGGTGGGATTCACCTCAGATGTGCTAGAGCATATCTGAGTGTGTAAAACAGCAATGGGTTTGTCCTCCCCTCTCCTCCCCCATGCCCCTTGACATTGGCTCTGAGAGGGGCATAAGAACCCCAGATCAGTGGGGAGGTGGGGATTGTTCCATATACCAAGCTGATAAGCCTGCAGAGATGGAACATTCATCATAGCTCTGTGTTGGCTTCTTCTCGCAGACTGGTTAATACACACTTGAGGTCAGGGCTGACTCACCCAGAATTCTTGTTGGGTGGGCAAGCTTTGGCTGGGATGAAAGTGGTATGGCACCCGTTGTGGCATGGACAGGAGCATCCTGTGGCATGTGATCCCAATGATGCAGAGAAAACTAGCAGAACCCCACGCAAGTCTCTCTTTTTTTAAAAGAGAGCTAGGATTGTAGCTTAGCTGTGCTAGAGCATATCTGAGTGTGTAAAACGTATCCACGTATGACAAGGGTTTTCAATTTACAGTAATATGCACCAGTGGTTCTAGGGCATTGAGATTCTGCAAAACCCCTTATGATATTATTTGCCTCATCTATCAGCACCGTTTTTCAGCAAGTGGAGGTGCTTTGAAGACGACTGTCAAATTGAATTTCTGGGGATCCCAGCCATGCTCAGAAGAGTTCCAAGGGAAGGCCAAATTGGCAGCTATGTTTTCTGGCCACTCACATTTGACAGATGATGTTGATGGGGAATAGGCTCCCTGTTGACAAAAGCAGTCACGGGAAGTGGATGGCCAATAGGAGACACTAGGCTGTCGCTCTCTCTGCAAAAAGAAACAATGCACCAGTGATTGTTTTTGCTCTGGTTCCTTTGTTGGCATCACCAGAGGTAGAAGAATAGCTTTGTTCCGGAGAAGTGACTTTTCATATTTTTATTATTATTTGTAAAATTATTCTGCACTCAAGAAGCCAGTTAAGAATCCAAATGCCCACATGGTTTCACTTCACATTGAAATCAAGGAATGCTTACAAGTGTGTAGGCTTTCGGAGGGGATTTCAAACTTATTTTAAAAGGCTTTTAAGGAAACAACCATTTACCACTCTCAACTGGAGTTACTGAAGAACCAGAAAAATAAAAAACTCTGCAACCTTTCCAACCTACAGGCCACCAATCAAAACAAGATCAACAACATTGTCAATCTTTCACAGCAAACACTCAGCCCAGCTGAGGAATCCGTCCTTTCACGGGGACTATCATTCTGCCCTGCCAAATCCCAACACATGATTCAGTTCTGCGGGGACCTGGAAGCATTTTTCCGCCGTTTACGCCTGAAGGAGTATTTTCATCACACACAAGAACAAGACAAAGTAGAACAAACTACATCCCCACAACACAACACCTCTCAACTTACTGGGGAACAACCATCACCCTCCAAACGCATCAATGAACAGAACATTGACCACCAACTACCACCGAAAAGAAGTTACACAAAAAGGGACTCCACATGGACCCCTCCTGATGGACGCAATACCACACTAGATCTGTACATCGAATGCTTCCGCCACAGAATCCAAACGGATGTGACCAGAAAACACCATCGCTTACAACAAAATCTAAACCATGCTGAAAGGAGAGCCATAGAAAATCTCAGGAACAACCCAGACATTATAATTAAAGAGGCAGACAAGGGTGGAGCTGTCGTCATCATGAACAAAACTGATTACATCCAAGAGGCCCACAGACAACTTTCCAATACTGCCTTTTACATGAAATTGGACTCAGACCCCACACAAGCATACAAAAAAGAACTGAACAAGATTATTAAGGAGCTACCCCTACACATCCAAGAACAGATCCTCACAAACACACCAGCGGAACCTCGGCCAGGAACTTTCTATCTTCTACCCAAAATACACAAACCAGGAAACCCAGGACGCCCCATCATCTCAGGTATTGGCACCATTACAGTGGGTGTTTCCGGCTATATGGACTCTGTTCTGAAACCATATGCTATCAGTGCTCCCAGCTACGTACGTGACACCACAGATTTTCTGAGGAAAATACAATATTTGAACAATCTTCCTAACAATACTATACTAGCCACTATGGATGTGGAATCTCTATATACCAACATCCCACACAATGATGGTTTACAAGCCATAAGGAACACCATTTCAGATAAAACCACGGCGGACTTTGCTACCAAACTCTGCCACTTTGTCCTTACCCACAACCACTTCAAATTTGGTGATGACCTGTTCCTCCAGATCAGCGGCACAGCCATGGGCACCCGCATGGCCCCACAGTATGCCAACATCTTCATGGCAGATTTAGAACAACGTTTCCTTAACTCCTACCCACTCAAACCTCTCCTGTACCTGCGATACATTGACGATATTTTTATTATCTGGACACATGGACAACAGACCCTGGAAACCTTCCACCAGACATTCAATGACTTTCACCCCACCATCAACCTAACAATGAACCAATCTATGCAAGAAATACATTTTTTGGACACTACTATAAAAATACAGGATGGACGTATAGACACCACCTTATACAGAAAACCAACTGACCGACAAACATATCTACATGCTTCTAGCTACCATCCCAAACATACCAAACAATCCATCGTATACAGCCAGGCCTTACGTTACAACCGCATCTGTTCCAACTCTACAGACAGAGAATCTCACCTAAGAGATCTACAGCAAACCTTTTTAGAACTAAAATATCCACCTGATGAAGTTAAACAACAGATCAACAGAGCCAGACAGATACCTAGAGAGAACCTGCTGCAAGACAGACCCAAAAAAGAAAATAACAGAACACCACTAGTCATCACATACAGCTCCCAAGCTAAAACAGTACAACGCATCATCAGAGATCTACAGCCTCTCCTGGACAATGACCGCTCCCTTTCTCAAGCTCTGGGAGGAAGACCTTTCATTGCCTACAGACAGCCACCCAATCTTAAACAACTCCTCACCCACAATAATACAACCACCAGACTTAACATGGACACTGGTACCAGAGCCTGCAATAAACCCAGATGCCAACTTTGCTGCCACATACACCCAGACAACACCATTACTGGCCCCAACAACATCCAACATACCATCTCAGGACTATTCAATTGCTCATCCTCTAACATTGTGTATGCCATCAAATGCCAACAGTGCCCTTCAGCTCTCTATATTGGACAAACAGGCCAAACCCTACGCCAAAGGATAAATGGACATAAAGTCAGGAACCAGAAGACAGAAAAACCAGTAGGAGAACACTTCAATCTCCCAGGACATTCTATACAAGATCTCAAAGTAGCTGTCTTACTACAAAAGAATTTCAGAAATAGACTGGAAAGAGAAGTTGCTGAATTGCAACTTATCACCAAGCTCAAAACCATGGAGGGACCTGGTTTGAACAGAGATATCGGGTTCTTATCTCATTATACATGATAAGCGATCTTCAGCCATCTCAACCCTTGCTTTTTCATGCAAAACCATTTGCAGTCGTTTGCGGTCATCAACAGCTATCAGTCAGTCAATCACCCATTTCCACCACCCTTCTGAGTGATCCCCCCTCCCCATCCCCACCCCTCCCCACCCCTTCTCTACATAAGTGCCTGGAAACTTCCATTTCACTGTATCTGAAGAAGTGTGCATGCACACGAAAGCTCATACCAAAATAAAAACTTAGTTGGTCTTTAAGGTGCTACTGAAGGAATTTTTTTATTTTACTTCGATCCAGACCAACACGGCTACCTACCTGCTACCAACATGAGTCTGACCAAATTGCGGGAGGCAGTGGAACACAGGAGTGCTTGGCCTGCTCTGGTCCATGGGGTCATGAAGAGTCGGACATGACTAAACGACTAAACAACAACAAAAGTCAATGCAGGGGCCTTTTTAGGGGCTTATGAGTCAAGGCCCCTTTCTCACTCAGTTCAGTTTAGAGTATCAAGTTTATGGCTCAAGAGATGCTGATACATCATGAAATATTTGATTATAATACAGTTCTTAGATGTAAACCTTGCAAAGATACAGGTATACAGAGGGATCCACTAGCATTTTACCATGTTTCCTTGCATTAAGCAAAACCTCTTCCCAGGCAATTAACCACGGACTGTTTCTAAGCCACCCAGTGCAACTGACATGCTAACTCTAAACAGAATCCAGACATGGCAGATGGGCTTCTCAGGACAAGCACTTGGTGCAATTTCACCAGTTTCCCCAAATTCGCCAATATCCCACCTTGTGCTCCTGGGAGGAAAGGTGAGATATAAATGTAATAACGAATAAATGCAATAGTAATAGGAGGGGGAAAAACCCCCACAAACCAAAGGTGTCTTTTACAAAAGCCAAATAAACAGCTGTCTCTCTGTGGAGCTTCAGGAAAAGGGGATAAATAGCCCTAATGGGGCACTTTCCTAGTGTGAGGCTGTATGCTCTGAAAGTGAGCTATTAAGGCATATTTTTGGATATATATTTTTAAGCATTTAAAATGTATATAAAAGCAGCGGGGGGCACCTTTAAAGTTATTTAGCATGAAAGTCCAATAAAAGCCTCCTTAGGTTTGAGCAGCGTGAGGCGATCTCTTTCGCAGTGTGTACAGTTAGCCAATTCTTAGAGTCAGGAGGGTTGGGAACAAAAGCGCAGCACTTAATGATCTGTGTCGAATCAAAGGAGAGATTGGGGGGGGGGCGGAGAGGGAGGAGTCACTTTGCCGCCGACTGCGATCTGCGTGTAGCGCAAGTTGAGCCCCCCAAACGCAGCTTTGCTAGCTGAGGCTGCCTAAGTGGGAGCACAAAGGAAAGAGAAGAAAGGTCACAGGGGAGCCCACATGCTTTTCGACACAAAGCTCCTTGATTAGGCATTCATTGTTACTGGATGATGGCTGCAGTACTCTCTGGAGTACGGGCTTCCCGTCGCTGAGGCACAATGGGAGCAGTCAGGTTTCGCCAGCCCTCCTATCCCCCATCCAAAGCCCATTCAGAAGAAGTCACTCCCATTGAAATCAAGGGAATCGACTGCACACACAATGGAACTGAGATTGGAGGGCGAGAGCTTTTCTTCTCCCCCCCCCCCACCCAGAAGTCTACAAGGAGGCTGGCACGCCGATGAATGCTATCCACAGGCAGGAAAAGATGTATTCAGTTTTGCCTTCCGTTAAGGACTACTTCAAATGGTATGTTTTTCCTGCACTTATTGTGTAGGCAAAAATAACAAAATCTGTGTACATTTGTTTATCCCAGTTATATCCTACCCTTCTTTCAAGGAGAATATAAGAAGAGCCTGCTCAATCAGGCCATTGCTTCATCTCGTCCATTTGATATCCTGCTTTATCACTACCCTAGGGTGTCTCAAAGCGGCTAACATTCTCCTTTCCCTTCCTCCCCCACAACAAACACTCTGTGAGGTGAGTGGGGCTGAGAGACTTCAAAGAAGTGTGACTAGCCCAAGGTCACCCAGCAGCTGCATGTGGAGGAGCGGAGACTCGAACCCGGTTCCCCAGATTACGAGACTACCGCTCTTAACCACTACACCACACTGGACAAACAGATGCCTGTGGAAAACCCACAAGCAGGATTCAAGCGCAAGAGCATTATTCTGTCCTGTGGCCTCCAGCAAATGGTATTCAGAAGAGTTGCTTCCTCCAACCATCATGGGTAGTAGCACTCAATTACCCTCTTCTCCATATCTAATTCTCTTTTAAAGCCGTCCGAGCAGCCTCCTGTGAACTCTGGTGTGGTGTGCATTTTGTGTGTGTTTGCATGTGCATTGATCAAGTTGATGCTCATAAGAGCCTTGTGAAGGTTGTTTTACATTTTATTGATGTACAGCAGGGATGTCCAACTCCCAAGAGACTGCAATCTACTCCTGGGGGAGGGAATGGCAGTGATCTACCCTTTTTTCCAGGGGGAGGGGTGGACAGACCAAAGTTGTAGAGCCTTTTGCCTTTTTTAGGGGAGCAGGTCAAAGTTGTTGAGCTTTTTTTTAGAGGGACGCTTCCCAAACTTGTTGACCTTTTTAAAAACAGTAAGTGTGCAGAATTAATGTAAATCGCTCACCGACAACACAGCTGCTAACAGACAAACGCAGTGCTACAGCAGACAACAAAGGAACGCACACTGAACGCGACACAGGGAAAGACCAATGGGTGCAGGGGGCGGAGACATGATTCTAAACAACACAAGTGATAAGGATCTTGCGATTGACCACGATCATCCAGGGATCGACCTGTCGATTGTGATCGACCTCTTGGACACCCTTTATGTACAGTAATCCCTCATCTTACATGCATTTGATTTGCACAGTTTCAACCATACACAGTCTGAAACAAGGTGGAGATCTTTTCATATTGGGTCTGCTTGGGTTACCCAGCTCAAGAAGAGCTTTTATGCTCTCTGCCTTGTCTAGTTCTGGAAGGCTCTGGGATGTACTCTCTCTTCCCCTTCACACACTTGACATAGGGTATCTCCAAGGGCTTGACTACATGTGATTTTTGCAGATATGCATAAACCTTGGGTTCGAACCTCTGCATAAAATGAACTACTGTATTACATTTTAGATATATATAAATAAAAATTAAAAAAATGTCTAGTAGCACCTTAGAGACCAACTAAATTTGTTCTTGGTGTAAGCTTTCGTGTGCATGCACACTTCTTCAGATACATTTTAGATATCACTTATTCCTCTCTCATGGACATCAAGACAGCCGGCCTAAGGTTCCCAGGAGGTATCTCATCTGATCAGTCCCAGGTCTGTTTAAGTTCTGCCATTTTGATTCAATGGGAGCTGAGGAGTACCTAGTTCAGGATGAATTGTCTCTAGAGATATGCATGTAAACGTTCCAGATCAGCCAAATGTGTAATGGTAAAGGGCATGGCAACAAATGTATGGCAGAATGGGATAGCCAGTCAAAGATACTGAAGGGCCATAGGGAGAAAGCTACATGCCAGAGACCTCTGGAAAGGGGGACAATGTGTAAGTGTTCAAATGCTATTAGTAGAAGCCTCTGAGCCAACTTGAATGCTTGAGTGTAAATGAGAACATAAGTATGGTGGGCAAAACAGAAGGCTAGTAGAACGGAGTAACTCAGTGGGATATGGTTGTCCTTGGATACAAATTCTATTTGGATACAAATACAAATTAAAAAGGGATCAGAGACACATGTAAGAACATAAGGAGAGCCTGCTGGATCAAGCAAGTGGCCTATCTAGTGCAGTATCCCATTCTCACAATGGCCAACCAGGTGGCTACTTTTATGCAGAAGCAGACTGTCTCCAATTATGGAGGCAGAGCATAACCATCAAGGCTGGTAGCCACTGGTCTTCTTTACCTCCATGGATTTGTCTAACCCTATTGTAAAGCCACCCAAGCTGGTACCATTTGAGAGATGGTGTGCCTCTGTATGTCAAAGAGGCCATCAAGTTCAATAAATTGGGAAGCCTGCAAGACAAGGACCACCTAGAGACCCCGACTCAAAGAAGATATTGCAGAATTGGAAAAGGTGCAGCAAAAAACAGCCCATACAATGGAGTGGTTGGAACACATTTCCTACAAGGAAAGGTTTCGGGCTTTGTAGTTGGGGCCCACCCCACCCCCTAGAAATATGTGTAAGAAATAATCTGCATTGTGGAAAATGTGTGCAGAGAGTTTTCCCCCCCTCTATCAGGTTTACAGAATTTGGAGACAAGAGTCCAGTTCTATGCTTTGTAGCATTTCTTGCTCCAGTAGGATCCACCAGTAAAATATGACATTCATGGCTGTGGATCACTTGACCAGAGAAGGGCGGAAAGAGTGAGCTTCTGGATCACAGAAAAAGAATTGAGATGTGTTCCTCTAACCTCCAAAACCAGTAGCATTCCTTTTATGGTAACATGCTTTCCCTGGCTGCCCCCCCCCCCAAAAAAAATAACCACAATATTTGGGAAACTCCGATGTAGTCTATAAATTAGTGAGGTACATTGTCCTTGGCTGAAAGCTTCCTGCCCATGCAGAACTCCTCCTGATTTATCAGTGGTAACTCTTATTGTGTGATTCTCAGCAAGAGTTGTTTATCCAATCAATATTATAAAAAAGAGTGGGCTTTAGCAAAGTGCAGTAGTGATCATCCTAAAGAGTGAAAGACAATTACAGCTGCCAGCAGCTTGGTGTACCAGCATTGCAAAGGTCACTGAGGAAATATATCTGCACATCTAACTAGCTGATAGAAGTTTCTTCTTCTTCTTCAATCAAATGTTTCTATTAAAGTAATATTTTCTGCCTCTCCCTGACTAAGCACCGTCATTTAGACAAGGGAAACCGGGCTCTGGGAGTTTAGCTTTGAATTTCTATTGGACAGTTGCAGCGTATATGGCTCCTACTGTAAATGTTTTGACCTACCAACAAAAACTGGTTCTACAGGGGTAGAACACACAGAAACATGTGCTGATTCTCTACGTTGTTAGCCCACCCTTTTCACAAATCTGTTTTTCTCATGGCGTGCAATGCCAGAGATTTCACAATTCCAACCACATCTAAAGCAGGGATGAGAAACTCTTTTTTTGTTGTTGTTTCTGTTGAGAACTGCCTACATTCAGAGATAACCTGCCATGGATGAGGCCAGTGGTGGGTGGCACAAAGTCAAAAATAGGAGCGGTCATCTCCCTCCCTGCCTGCCTTCCTTCCTAGAAGGTGTTGTTAGTGGCTTCAGGAAAAGCCAGGATATTGATTCAACTTCAAGCCATAGATCACACAGGGACCCCCGGACGTTTCATGGTCGATTGACCACGGTAACTCACTGCCACCAACCAGGTACTTCCTGGTAATCACTGGGTCCCGTCAGGGTTGTTAAAGTGAACACAAATTTCAGTTTATTTCTTACAAGTATAACAAGCATATGGTTTCAAAGATGCTGTTCAGTCAATATATTAACTTAGTTCCTATACCGGCCTATACTTCCACTCACAAGATCACAATTCAACCAACCGCCTCCCAGTTCCCAACCAGAACTGCCCAGGTTCTTATCTGTTCCTTTCAGATGCTGACCATCACTGACTCAGATTTACTTTCTCACACAGCTCAAACCAACCCACAGACTCCCCTCAGCTCAACAACCACAACTCTCTCTTCTCATCTCTTATCTTATCTCTTCTCTCATCATCTCATCTCCCTCTCTCATCTAACTCATCTCCTCATCTATATCTCAACTCCCCCCCCCCAGGCTTGTTTTATACTCTCGCTGACTCCGCCCCCTGGGTTCTCATTGGCTTTACATTAAACCCTTTCACATACATACTGGGGATTACATCACTCTCTTCCTAGGCAAACGCCACACATAGTTTCATATCCTGCCTTGTCCTGAAGCTACTAACCATGGTTTCCCAGTTCAGAGGAAATGGGGCACTGTAGTTAACTGAGGAGTTCTTGGCTTGTTCACTCTCACTGCAAAGGGAAGAGTGGAGAGCTGTCTGCACACCCACAAGGCTTGTTCATATGATCATCCAAACCAGCCCAGTCTCTGCCCAATTAAAAATGAGATGTATCAGATCTATCTATCTATCTATCTATCTATCTATCTATCTATCTATCTATCTATCATCTATCTGTCTAGAAATGATAGAAGTATTGGCTGTTCAATGCTTGTAGCTGCAGATAAATGAATTCATGCCACACTTCATGTATGAGAGTTTTCTATCTGGGTATTACATCCATGCAGAGAAAATGCCATGCAATCCTCAAACACAAATATCACACCATCCAACAAATTTCATCAAAGCAGACAAAGCTAAATTTACTCTTGAGTGAATTTCTAACAGTGATTTGAAACATGGAGTGGGAATGTAGCCTGTCAACACATTGCTTAAATCAGAATAATGCAAAATTTATGACAGGGAAGTGGAAACTCTGATATAGCAGCACCTAAATATCATGCTGAAACCACACTAAAAGATGGCATAGAAACAAATACCACTCTCTGTACTCTTTTGTTTCTGTTTTGAATAATTTCATTCAATCTGACAGTCATCTGTTTGCAAACTTTCTTTTCTGACTGAGGCCCAGTTCAGCTACAATATGCCACTACAACAAATCATGTTGTTCCCCCCCCCCAAAAGCAAGCAATTGAGTGCTGAGCTCAAGCACACATATCTCCTTTTTCCTCCCCTTGCATGTCTAGTTTGAGTGAAGAGTTTTTGCTTTCTTAAACCATAGTTTCCTGTGGTGTTTGAATCTGGAAAATGTTATGTCTTTCCAAACCAGGACTGCAAATCAGGATCAGATCATTGGTCCCAAGCACATTTCAGTTTCCCAGTGTGGACATCATAAATACAAATTATTTAAGAAATCTCCACAGCTGAGTTTATGAAAGGATGAAAGGGAGGCATAAGAAAGGAGCTTTCCACACATTGCTGCACCAGTTTTCTGGAGTGGCTTGTTACATCTGAACTTGGCCAGAGACAGAGAATGGAGCAATATATTACCATGAGTATTTTTGAAATTAAGCTACACAGGAAGTCTTGAAATGAACATTACATTATACATAATACTGGGTACAGGAACTTCCCATATTTTAACAAGAACAAGTTGTTGTTGTTGTTTTGTTATATTGGAAGATCTCTGATATGTTGTTCTGTGATATGATGTCAGTTTACTAATCCACATTAACTTCTTGACCTTTAGAAGCCCTTTTCTTTTCTTTGGTTTGACAAAGGTCAGTCTGGCAGCCATCAGAAGATTCTGTATTAAAAGTGCAACTAGATGAGACAGCAGAAGATCTGTGATCAAAACTACATTTTTTAAAAATAATTAAAACAGCTGCATGTAGCCCAAATTGTACACATATGTTTTCTATCACAGGTGCTTTATATTAGGAAAACAACAAATGGAGAGAGGAGGCTTAACCTTACGTGAACCAAGGACTTTGAACCTTTTGTAAACCAACATTTCCACACCTCTCATGAAATATCCTTTGTTAATCTGTTTCCACATTTTACCATATAACATTTACAATCTACAGTTTCTGCTTTTAGTAAAAGATAATAGTCTTTAACAAACACTTTATCCCCACCTTCAGGATTTATGTAATATATTTCAAATTTAGTTAAATTTCTAATAATGTTGCGTGGTTGTGTTTATGTGTGTTGTTTGGAATAGAAAGGCTCTTATTTGGGAAAACCGATAGAAATAGCAACTAAGCAGCATTCATTTTCTTTATTTTACCTAAACTGTGTCCAGAGTCAAGGGGGAATACATAAATGCAGTAAATATTCAAGACAGTTTGAAACAAGTATGTAGGTCTAAGAAAGTATCGAAGAGACACCTGAAACTCTAAAATGAGGATGCCTACTGAGTCTTTGCTGGAAGAGTACTCCACAGCATGTGATCAGTGACACAAAATGGGTTTCTGTGACATGAAGCAGCTTTCCTCCAGATTATCCTAGGCTCCTTTCAGAATACTTTTGTTGTTGTTGTTTAGTCGTTTAGTCGTGTCCGACTCTTCGTGACCCCATGGACCAGAGCACCCCAGGCACTCCTGTCTTGCACTGCCTCCCGCAGTTTGGTCAAACTCATGTTCGTAGCTTCGAGAACACTGTCCAACCATCTCGTCCTCTGTCGTCCCCATCTCCTAGTGCCCTCAATCTTTCCCAACATCAGGGTCTTTTCCAAGGATTCTTCTCTTCTCATGTGGTGGCCAAAGTATTGGAGCCTCAGCTTCACGATCTGTCCTTCCAGGGAGCACTCAGGGCTGATTT
Organism: Zootoca vivipara; assembly: GCF_963506605.1. Lineage (NCBI taxonomy): Eukaryota > Metazoa > Chordata > Lepidosauria > Squamata > Lacertidae > Zootoca > Zootoca vivipara. Next base: position 27,447,639 of record NC_083277.1, on the reverse strand, counting down.
CCTTAAGAATGGATAGGTTTGATCTTCTTGCAGTCCATGGGACTCTCAAGAGTCTCCTCCAGCACCATAATTCAAAAGCATCAATTCTTTGGCGATCAGCCTTCTTTATGGTCCAGCTCTCACTTCCATACATCACTACTGGGAAAACCATAGCTTTAACTATACGGACCTTTGTCGGCAAGGTGATGTCTCTGCTTTTTAAGATGCTGTCTAGGTTTGTCATTGCTTTTCTCCCAAGAAGCAGATGTCTTTTAATTTTAAGTTCAGAATACTAGAACACCTAAGAGGAGCAATGGAGTCTGGTATATTTCTAAAAAGATGTCAGAGAGCAACAGTGGTGAATGACAGGCCTTTCAGTACCCTGGACAGAGCACTGGGAGCTAGCAACTTCCTCCAACAACCAGGCTCTGGTCCCTTCTTAAACAGAGGAGAACCTTAAGCAGGCAATCATATGGCCTGGAAATCTCCTCTGTTGTCCACTGGGCACATTGTCTGCAGTGACAAGGTCCTGAGGGCAAAGATGTGGCATGATGGGGAGAAACAGAGGGTGAAGAGACGAGTCCCTTGAGACTTGAAGTCTCTGGAAATGTTGGCTCAGGATTTCTAGTTCAGCTTTGAGATACTTGATTGTTAGAGACAGGCACTGAGCATGAAGCCAGATGCACAACTCGGCTCTCCTGGCTCACGACCTTTTAATCCTTTGTGTTGGGATCCAGGCTACTAGAGTAGGAATCGTGGCACAAGGCCACTGGTTCTCCACTGCTGAATACCAAATGCTGGACCAGGTGGACATTTGGCCCCATCCAGCAGGACTATTATGTCACAGCTTAAAATTAGCCACTCTTTTAAAATATATATATAAAAGGAAGTGAATCAGTATGAGTCAGCAGGCTACAAAGAATCGGCAAAGCCTGCATGACTCATGAAACCTTTCACCTACATATGCCTGTATATATAGAGTGGTCACTGACTGTGTATGATGGGTTGGTCAGATGGTAGAAAGCTGGTTGCGTTTGATATGCATAAAAGGTGTCGGTCGTAATCGGAGAAGAAGATTATTTTTAGAATAAAAGCAGCATTCTGCAAAGTACTCTTTCTCAAGGACTCTTTGTGCCGACTACGGTGCGAGGACCAGGCAAAGGAGGTCAGAACCTTTTTCCTTCTTTTCTTCTTCAGCCAAAAGGAAGCACTGATGATACCAAACTTATGGTAAGAGTTTGGATTTGATATCCCGCTTTATCACTACCCAAAGGAGTCTCAAAGCGGCTAACAATCTCCTTTCCCTTCCTCCCCCACAACAAATACTCTGTGAGGTGGGTGGGGCTGAGAGACTTCAGAGAAGTGTGACTAGCCCAAGGTCACCCAGCAGCTGCATCTGGAGGAGCGGAGACGCGAACCCGGTTCCCCAGATTACGAGTCTACCGCTCTTAACCACTACACTGGCACACCACATTTAGTTGAAATAGTATTCAACTAAATCTTCGCATGAGTAGAATGCCTTCCACTTGCGCAATGGGACTTCCCTCCTTGCACATATCCCATGCTGTCCCCAGATTTTCTCTGGGGGGTTGGAAGAACCCCCAGAACAAATTTAGAAATTCTGAGGGAAGGAGGGGGGAGTCTCACTGCCACAAATGGAAGTCATGCTACTCACACAATGACTTACTTAATGCAAAGCTGCATAAGGTAAAGGGACCCCTGACCATTAGGTACAGTCGTGACCGACTCTGGGGTTGCGCGCTCATCTCGCATTATTGGCCGAGGGAGCTGGCGTATAGCTTCCAGGTCATGTGGCCAGCATGACAAAGCCGCTTCTGGCAAACCAGAGCAGCACATGGAAACGCCGTTTACCTTCCCGCTGTAGCGGTTCCTATTTATCTACTTGCATTTTGACGTGCTTTCGAACTGCTAGGTTGGCAGGAGCTGGGACCAAGCAACGGAAGCTCACCCCGTCACAGGGATTCGAACCGCCAACCTTCTGATCAGCAAGCCCTAGGCTCAGTGGTTTAACCACAGCGCCACCTGGGTCCCTAAAACTAAAGCTGCATACAACCCTAAAACTCTATGCCTTTAATTCAAAAAGAGTTAATTGTGTCTTTTATTCATAATGAATAAAATGCCATGCAAGACAGATTTTTTTTTTTGGTACTAATGTGTGCAGTACAATCAGGGTGTGTGTGTGTGTGTTCAAAAATAAAGCCGACAATGTAACATCACAGAGTGAATGAACAGGAGGTGTGTGAGGCTCCCTCATTTAAAAGCAGGCATACAGTGAACAGGCATATTTGTACATTGGAGGGGAAAGGATTTTAAACATGGCGTGGGAGCTCTGCAAGACAAATCTTATTAGCAAGCCGGTGGGATGCAAACAAAGTCTCTACCCTCTTGAAATAAAATAGTGCATTTAGCAACATCATTTTATTTGCATTTTTTTTTTATTTGCAGTGCCAACCAGAAACTTTTAAAATGAAAGGGCAGGGGGGAGCCACCAAGGCAGGCATTGCCGTTCTGAACTCCTAAAGCTGAATGCGAATGTTCCTGTTGTCGTCTTGCCAACGCCTCATACGCCTCTCAACAATATATTAGTGAAGTCAGTTCTATGGCATTCAGATTTTAATTGCATGGATACAACAATCTGGAGCACATCTTAAAAGGCAAAAGATTTGCACAATTACATTCGGATGCAAAATACTGTTTTGCCTTATTATGAGAAAATGAAATAATTGGCGAGAGGAAAAGATTGAGGCGCTGCAGTGGGTGGGTGAGATGAAAATGTGCTTCGGGGGGGGGGAGAGAACCAGGTTTATCTCATTTAAACAATTCCCAATTTGACAGAGACTCGGGAAACCCGCGAAATACACGGAAGCGGTGGGGGAGGCATGCAGAAGAGAATGATCTTGTGGCTGACTGATGTGCTAGGTATTTGGTCCTTTAAGGTAGCGCTCGAAAGCCAGCCCCTCCCATTAAAAAAAATATTGCTTTCCGAAGCAATCAAGAATAACTCCTGGAAGAGCCAAACCAGACTCTATCTTGTCCTTGAGGATATTAGCTGAGAAACGATTTTTCGCAAGCCATGCTGTAAGGCGAACATTGATCCTTCCAGCAGCAGCTTCCAAATCTTTGGGTGGGGGTGGTCCTTGGCTCACCTACCACAAGCATGGCAGTCTTTGCAACACTTTACATTCAGGCTTCTCATGTGCATGTATGACACACACACACACACACACACACACACACACACACATGCACCCCTCACACAATAGGGGCACATAGGGCATGCCTCTTTTACATGGTCTTCCAGTTTAATATTGAGCACATTGTTCTCAGTCTTGTCACTGCCACATGGAGTTAAATCAAGCCAGAATTTTTGGCAAGTGTGTCACATGTCAAGTCCAAAGTATTAGATATACAACGCCCAATGTGTGTTTTAAAACACATATTTATTTATTTATTTGCATGGATTTATATCCCACACATTCCTCCAGCCTAAGTTTAAATCCCCCAGGTTAGCCAACAAAGTAGTAAGATGCAATGAAGGCATGCTATAAATAGAAAGTAATGGACATAGGCATGCAAATGAACACAACCAGCTAAAATAGCAACTGTCAAATCAGATAGACATTTCTTTTTTTTAAAGGGGGGGGGTTCTTATGCTTCAATTAACCATTCTTTAGTTTTGTTAACCATTAATGTCTGGTGCTGAAATTATAGTAACAAGGGCACCAGGTGGGCATTCTGAAGGAAAGGAGCCACCACTAAAAAGGACCTGCCCCTCACTTTCTGCCGTGGCCACTGGGGAGAAAAAAAACTTCTGATGGATTGATAAAGCACTACTACATCCTATCAAGATGGTTGGGCACTAATATATAACCAGGAGTTCAGAAACAAATATAAGAAAAGGCATATACTTTCCTCCATAGGATCCTCTTCATTTCAGTTATAAAGGCATGCTGACTTTATAACTGTGTTAGTCAAGCAATGCCCAGGGACACCATTAGTCCCACCTTGCTTCAGGTCACATTTAAGATGTAAAAACAAGTATAAAAAGTAACAACCAGTGCTCTTGAATGCAATTATGTACTGCAATTTGAAATCGATACAACCAACCCTGAAACTTGAAATGGTGCTCCTAGCAAACATCTCCCTTCTTATACATGTCTGCTCAGTACCATCAACTTCAATGGAATGGTGTATATGCAAGAACAGTGTGGTCCATCTAGGCTCTTCATCTGAATCATCCTATGCACTGTCCCTTTAAGTTTATAGTCTTTTAATCCTCACAACAACCAAGCAATTTTAGCTCAATCTGAGTGAGGGTGGAAAGCATCACCCTCAATCTTAATTGACTTGTGCCATTGCCATTTAACTAAATCTGATTGGTATAGTGCAGGGATGTCCAACAGGTTGATTGCGATCCACTGGTAGATCCTGTGAGGTTTTGGTAGATCACGGTCGATCGCTGGGTCCCTTTCCTTAGCCATGCCCTCCACTGTTGCATGATCTACAGAATGGAAGATAGTTTACTCAGTGAGCCTGTTTGTTTCCCCAGCAATCTGTTGGTGAGTGGATGTTCCCCTTTCTCCCCTAAGCTTAGGCTTGAATTCTCAAAAATAGGGGCTATCCTCCCCTCTAAAAAAGGCTCAACAGCTTTGCCCAGAACCCCTAAAATGGGTATTCCCTTCCTTAAAAAAGCCCAACAATTTGAGCTGAACCCCCCAAAAAGGAGTAGATCACTGCCAGTTTTTAATTCTGTGAGTGGACCGCAGTCTCTTGGGAGCTGGCCACCCCTGGTATAGTGTATCACCACACTGCCTGCCTGAACCATGACTGGTTAGGATCTCAATTCTCAAAAGAAGACCCTGTTTTATTTTTATACGTAATGGCACCAGACCAACAGCTGAGACTGACCTAACAGCAGCAAACAGTCACTATAAAATTTCCCCAATAAACACTGGGAAGGGATATTTTAGATCCCATGAACATTTCCCTTCACACCGAAAGGACAGCTGTGCTGTCTATCTCTGTGTGATGATACAAGACATAGATAAGAAAGGAAAAGAAATATGATTTTAATTGGACAAGGAATTTCAAGGTCCTTTTACTGTCTGCTCAAAAGAAGAGCTATTTTTGCAAATCCTCATGTGACTTCTATAAAGTTTACAGCCTGCAAGGGGACACATTTACAAGATATGGACATGTTATGCCTCTGTCAGTTTTGGACTCAGGATTTATGCTGGATAAATCAATCTTGACATTGTGGATACATTTGACAATGATACCAGTTCTGACAAACTGTGCTGTCTATCCAGCAAGCAATTCAGACCCATTTCCAGAAGCTCCAGGCCATAAACGAGTGTTAAGGGACATCACTGCTGATAGCTCAGTTGGTTTTTGAGTATGGGGCTGATAACACCAAGGTTGTAAGTTGGATCCCCATCTGGGACAGTTGCATTTTCCTGCATTGCAGGGGGTTGGACTAGATCAGGCATGTCAAACCTGCGGCCCTCCAGATGTTTTGGACTACAATTCCCATCTTCCCCAACCACTGGTCCTGCTAGCTAGGGATCATGGGAATTGTAGGCCAAAACATCTGGAGGGCTGCAGGTTTGACATGCCTGGACTAGATGATCCTCAGGGCCCCTTCCAACTCTACAGTTCTATGATTCTATGGGGGAACATCCAGACAGCTCTAACTGTGGGAATGGAACGTAACTACTTTGACCCCATTCTTCTGAAGAATGCTTGAACCTGGGCCAGTCTAGTTGACTAATAGACTAGGGGGCAATTATACTAGCGGGCAACTGAAAAGGTGATAATTTCTAAACACAGTTCCCCATTTTGCTATTCTTTTATATGCACAGACGGGGGGCAATAATGATAAGATGGGATGGTGCAGGAAAGCACATTGCTTCCATGCATTTTATTGCAGTCACATGTGCATATAGAGAAAGAGCCGGTGTGGTATAGTGGTTAAAGTGCTGGACTAGGACCTGGAAGACCAGGGTTCAAATCCCTATAAGGCCATGAGGTCCACTGGCTGACCTTGCGCCAGTCACTGCCTCTTGGCCTAACCTACCTCACATGGTTGTTGTGGGGATTAAATGAGGAGGGAGGGGAATCCATATATGCCACCTTGAGCTCCTTGGATTAAAAGGAGGGATACAAAGGAGGGCTCTGAGAGTATCCCTCACTCTGCAGGAACCACATGCTGTCTCAAGCCACCTGAATGCTAAGTCAACTGTTCTGAATTCTAGCTAGGCTAGGCCTGGAGAATTCAACATGATCTAGAAGGTTTGAGCATGGTCCCAAAAAGCTGTTTGCTGTATAAAACTTCTATGCTAAATGGCTGGAAGGGAGGGTTAGAAGAGGCAGTGGAAAACAAGATTAACATCCTAAATTGAGCTAGAAGTAATATTGCCATGATTATTGTACTTGGTCTATTGGACTCTATTATCAATGTTAATATCGCACTAGGATTGGATGGGGTGGGAGGGAGAGGATCTTAGTACCACTGAAAACCTTCCTGATAAAACTGTGCAAAACATGCTCAGCTCCAAACTTCCTTGATGCCCTTCCTGGCGACTTAAGAGAGTGTCCGAAATCAGCAACTAATTATTGGTTGTGAAAGTTTGTGATAAAGCTGCCCGCCCCATCTTAATATGGATCCGGTTTTGAAACGGGATGGGACTAGCTGCTCCTTTAATCCATGCAACAACCCTGTGAGGTAGGTTAGGCTGAGAGGCACTGACTGGCGCAAGGTCAGCCAGTGAGCTTCATGGCCGAGTGGGGATTTGAACCCTGGTCTCCCAGGCCATAGTCTGGCACTCCAACCACTGCGCTACACTGGGTGCATTCATCAGGCCACAAGGAAAGGTGTAGCGTTTGCTCTGCTTTTCTTGGCTGTGTAAGTTGGCTTTAGCAGATGTATATAAGATTGCTCGACATTACAATGGAGAGGAGCCTTGCTTGAAAAGAAGGTGGGGAGCTTCTCAACACTCTTTCCATCAGATCATGAGCCTGGTCGACACATGCATCAGAATGTGATACAGTCCTAAGGTGGTAGATGGATTGTACCATCTCAAGAAGCAAATGAAATATCATATTTTGTGATGCTTCTTCATCTGGGTAGAAACTTAGCGTAACACAGTTTGGCCAGACTGGCCCCTTTCCCAATAATGTGCTAGCTCTTTGCCTGCAGGGCGTTCTTACAGGAGGGACCATATACGTAAAAAATGCACCATTCCCCGCCGACTGAAGCACTACAGGCTTCTCTTTTAGTATTTTAACAGCTCAATCTGTTGCACGGGGTGTAGAAAGGATTTCCATCCATGGTACAGAGGGTACGTTTTAATAGCAAGGCAGTGGCTCCACAGACTCCCTCTTTAGATCTTGTTAGATATCATGACAAAGTGCGCTGAGCGGCTGGAGTGGGAAAAGAGAATGTCTTGAGCACAAGAACCCTTAGAACACCTCCCGCATCTGTCAACGTTGCGCTGCAATCAATAATGCTGCTATGACTGCTGATGCCAGTTTCTAAAGAGAAACAGCAGACATCTCCTAAGCTCATATCAGCTAGATATAATGGGATATCGAAATTAACGTTAGCTCAGTCAAGCATGACAGCTCAGTGTAATGAGTAAGTGTCAGCTACTTTGAAAGTTTACATCTTTTTTAATTACCATCATTACCCAATTGACTGCGTTTCTTCTACTAATATGCCTATGGGTGTCTACTGAGGAGCTGTAAAATGAGACAAGCAGCTGTGTCAGCAAACCTTGGTATCACCTACATTTAGCTGTATGTTAACAGAACCACTTTCATGATTATTTGTACCATTTCAGCACTGAACTGCTATGATCCCCAGTCATCTGAATCTCTCGGTTTTATCTATGTATGGAGTTTCGGATATGCCGCCATCCAATGTCAGTAAACTTACTCTCAGCAGTGAAAATTCAGACTGTGAGGATAGAAGCTTTTGCCAGCGCTTTTCAAAACTTGCTAGTCTTCATTGGCTTGCCTTTCATGGATTCAAATAATGTCTACCACTGGATCTCTTGCATGTTACAGAGGTAGAGATGAAAGGGTTAACCTATGTCTGTTCTGTGTTAGTTTTTCATGCACTTAATCACAAGTCTGTTCCACCCTGTTTCCAGTGGATTTTGTGAAACATGCGGAAAATGTTTGCATTTAAATTTAGGTATTTCACCCTAAAAATGGGTTTCGTATGCATTTCTCTCGAAACCATGAACTTTAAAGGCATTTTCATTGTAAAATATACACTCTGCCTCTGCATGCTTTTCTTTGACCAAAACTGTGTCAGAATTTCACAGAAGTGCACGATCAGTTGTGTTCAAATGCATGTAAACATTTGGGAAACACACATTAGTCTGTTCATGTTAAAAGGCGGAGCAAACAAAATTGCCCTCCATTCCTAGTTATAAAGGGTGCACAGTTGGTTCATGTGGGGCACCAGTGATATTCTCAGAATATGCCCTAGAACCAGTGGTGGAGCTTCATGCTCTGGCACTGGGGGGTGGAGAGCAGGTGGGGTGGGGCTGGTGCGCAGCCTGGGGGCGTGGCGTGCAGCCTGGGGGCATGGTGCACCGCCCGCAGGGGCGTGACACACATCCTGGGGGCGTGGTAAGCAGCCTGTGGGGGCATGGCACCCAGCGTGGGTGGGGGGCAGCCATGATGGCACCCTACCAGGATCGTGCTGCCGGGGGCGGTGCACTCCCCCACAGCCCCGTTCCTCCGCCCGTGCCTAGAACATGACTGACATATTTTTGCATCTCAGTGTTTGTGGTGGATAAAATGCTTTTCGGGGAATATTGTCTGCCATTGCTGAGATTTTCATTGTTGAATTGCTGACAGGCTTGCAAGTGTTCCTGGAACAGTTTGAAAACCACTGGGATATGCAGGTGAAAGAATTTGTTAATATGCTTTTACAATATGACCACCATCTAGTTTACATTTCTGATATGACACACATTTTGTGACCATTTGTGGCGTTCTAATGGAAGAGCCACTCACGTTGCCTGACTACTGAAGTGAGGCTGGGAAGGAATTCTCCAACACCACTATCAAGAACAGCTGGTGATGTGGACGGCCGTATTCGCCTTTGAACCATTTGATTTAGTCAGTGCTTTTTTTTTCTTAAAAAAATGTTTAGGTGTACTCTCCTAATGTTTAGGAGTACTCTCATTTTAACTCAAGAAAATCACCACTTTATAGTTCAAATCGGGGGAAATATATGCAGTAAATGAACAAAAGTACAAAGATTCACAAAATGTTTAGGGGTATGTGTACCCCTGCGTTCCCCAAGGAAAAAAAGCACTGGATTTAGTCATCTAGGGCTACTGAACTGAAGGCATCTTTCAGCAATGTGCCACACTTTTATCAGGATTGCATGGCTGAGTGAAGGAGATGTGAGAGGATTGGGGGGGGGAGAGAAACGGTGTCTCCCTCCTTTGTAATTATATTAACTATTATTGAGAACTATGAGCAAGCATTCCTCCACAAAAACTGCACATCCTGTTCAGGTCAACACAGTGACTAAACTCTGGTTCAGACCCAGTGGACTTGTGCTCTTTCATCCTCTTCTCTATCCTGCATGAGGAGAGGACATCAAAAGCTTCTGCGTTTGGCCTAACCACCGTTTCCTGTGATGTCTGAACTTGGGAAACTGTGGTTTGTTCTAACCGTATTTGGCTAAAACAAATCAATATCAAAGCACGATCACAAACCTGTTACTGATTGTGACCCACCCAAAGGCTACTACGGCTGGAGAAGCCCATTCCAATTTGCTGCTGTGCTCCTGGCAAATTGAGACATGCTTCCTTTTTTCTTTTCTTTTTTCCATTTTACAGGCTGAATGTGACACCAGCAGAAACTGTCTCCTCTGTAAAAGCAAAGAGACTAGCAAATGGCTGGAAGTGACCCTTCCGTGGATATCTATAGCGGCTATCTGCCACAAACAGCTGCTCCAGAAGTCACCAAATGTTGGAACTCATTTAGCGGCCGCTGTTTGAATGAGTCTTGAGTGTATTGAATATTTGAGGGCTGCCTTTCTATCACTGCTTAATATCTGGGCACTAGGAAAGGTCTGAAACTGCAATAGCTCTTCCATTCTCTGTAGGAAGGCTTTCTAGCATTTAATAAATGTATTCTTACACACATGGGAAAAGGCAGGGTAGGGGTTATTTTAATAAAGTACCAACTGTTACTAGAAGCAAGAGCTATTTTTTCCACCTAAAAAAGGAGAAAATAGCATAATTTTATATTTATTGAATGCCTAAAGCCACTATCAGACTATCCTCCTAAGTCCTAGGAGGAGACAAGTCTACTCAAGTTCTTTCAGTCTTCCATTCAAGCTTTCAAACAGCTTCACATTGATGTGGGCTTCTACCTCTTATCATGGTTCTATGCAACATTTATATGAGCAAACCTGCAATTCTTGAGCTTTTTGGATTTCCCTGTTAACCCCCCTTTTTAGGTTCCAATATTTTACACAAATGGTCCCCACACGTTCAACATATATACCGGGATTTGTTTCGAGAGCATCCATTGTTTTCTTTTATTTAAACACACACACACACACACACACACACACACACACACACAATAAGATGTTAGCGATGTACTTTTCCAGATAATAAAACTCTTGAAGTTTCTACAGATGTGTCAGCAACTCTACTGTCCATAGCTATTCTTCCATTGAGAGCCATATAAACTTACCTGGAATTTCTCAGCTAAGAGGAAGACTGAAATGTTGCAACCCTGAACTGGAGTCGATAATAAAGGAAGAGGGAAGCACAGACTCTTCCAAATTAGCGCTTGTAACATTTTATTATGTTGCCTTTTTCTCATCCCTGAAGGCCATTTATCAGCTGTTCTTCACTAAACTCCATTCCACCTCCACGACTATGCATACTGTCATAAGCTATGCTAATTCTTCTCATAACTACACTTTCATGATACCAGAATAGCATCAAGCTAGACACTATGCAGAAGCTCCCTGTTTGGGTGTCTCCAACATCATATTCTTTCTCAGAAAACAGTCCTGGGTGGCTCCAATATGGATTGGGACTGCAGTGTTACAGAGGCTATGTCACTTTGCCCTTGCACTATATCCTTGATTCAAGTCCACTGTCAAAGCTTCTGTTAGCTGTAAAAGCAATAACTTACGGCCTTACACTCTCATGTCAGGCTTACCTTGAATTTACATATTGATGCATCTCCTTCCCCATTTATTGACTCCACTCCTTGTCAAGTTTTACCAGGCCTTGTAAGCCTCTAGTAGTGCTCAGAAGTTGACATGTTACATTTTTCCATGTGATTTATCTGTAATCACCTTGCATGTGTGAAAACGTTAGCATGGCTCATTTTTTTTCATAATGTCAGCCTACCATTTGACTTGATTGCATATTATATCCATGCCAGGGGTGCCCCACCCACGAGGCAAGGTAAGGCAACTGCCTCAGGCGGCAGGAACCACAGGGGCAGCAGATCCAGCCTCCAAGCAATGCAGTAGCAGCTGCTGCACATTCTTGGAGGCTGGATCTGCCCTCTCCTTGGCAGAGCCCCCAGTGTTGTCTCTACAGGGGCATCTTGGTGAACAGGAGGTACTGCTGGCCTCCTTCCACCCCTAGGGAGGAAATGGAAGGGGCAGCCGTGTGACACTGGAAGTTGCGTCAACGTAACTTCCAGTGTCGCTTTGCCCTTCTATGGGCACCAAAAATGGCCGCCGGCGGCTTCGAAAGTCGCTTGTACGCATGTCAGGAAGTGCGTCAACGCAACTTCCGGTGTCGCTCCGCCCATCTATGGGCACCAAAAATGGCGGCCGCCGACACCGGAAGGCGCGTCTATGCACTTCCGGACATGCGTAGATGCGACTTTTGAAGCCGGCGCCGGCTATTTTTTGTGCCCATAGAAGGGCAAATCGGAAAGAAAAAAATGGCCGCCGGCAGGAGAAAATAACGGAGAAAAATGGGAGACGAAGTGATACAGGGGACTACCGGGAAAAGTTAAGTAAAAACGGGGGTTTCCTGGGAAAAACGGGGTACTTGGCAGCTATGGCCCTTTTCCCTCCTTTGATTTCCACTTCAACCATCAGGTGAGGTTGATTTGATCCTTCCCTTTGTAAATATTTGTTCCTGGCGTACATCTTCACTCATTCTTCATGTTGGGGAGGTGCCATTTTGTGGTTCACCTCAGGTGTCAAAATGTCTGAGGCCGCCCCTTATCCATCACAGCTGGGATCCTATGGGGAGTCTATAAGGATTTGACTTTACTGAAGCTAAACATATGACCTCAATGTTCTGTAAAGTATCATGTGTACTGACGGTGCTGTGTAAATAAATACAGCAGCAAGTTGGAAAACTGCCATACATGAGTTGGACCTAGGCCCCAATCTGACCTCAGTTTTATTTTAATTTCAGGGTAATATTCAGCCTTCGGCAAACGAGTACTTTAAACACTGTTTTCTGAATAAGAAAGAGCAGTCGCTGTGAAACAGACGTTGCCATTGATCATTATTTACTAATGTAATTTCATTTCAAATCCACCGTCTCCTCCGCTCTCAACAGAACATAATGCTCTCTGCATTCTTTTCTTGCACGCATGTTTCTCCACATAACTTGCCCAGTAACCATAAAGATGCCTCCTCATAATGAATGCAATTATTTCTGTGCTTTAGTAGATTAGAATACGCAACTTTGGCTGAGCATCTTTGCTTCAGAGCCACAGTCACAAGAGACAGCTTTAGCATAATGATTAAATATGTTGGTAGCTCTTGATCAGTGTTAGCTGCACCCCATGCCTCAGTTGCCTGACTGGCCTCAACTAGAAACCAGGCATTTAGGGTCAGTGGTCTCATGCTGTGGAAAACTCTTTCACAGAGATTCAGCAAGCATCCTCGCTGTTAACCTTCAGATGAATATTGGGGAAGGAGATGCATCGATATGTAAATTGATTACATTCTAACACTTGGGGGTCTGATACATTGCTCAAATACACACATGGGTCTAGCTATCACCTCACACCAGAGACTAACTTCTGACACCCCAAGCCTGAATTAAATTCTAACACTAACTTGATCCAGATTTTAGTGTGTCTTGTGCCCACAGATTCATAACACTATTTATACATCAGGCATTTAGTGTTGCTTGCCCATCCCCTGCTGGCACCTTTATGGAGAAGGGGGAATCCTCAGGAGAGCTCTTCCTTGCCCAACTGGAACACAACAGCCCTGCAGAGCTGCCAGTTGAGTCTTACTCACCAGTAGTTGCTGCAACCCCCTTTTTGGTCACCCCAAAGAAGGCAGCGAGACCGGGAATATGCAATTAATTGTTACATCCTATACCCTAGGACGCTATGTGCCTTCGGTCAATTCCTTGCAATTAGCAGAGAGCATAAAGCCAGCTCTCCAGCCCTCTGTTTCTCCCAAGAATAAAGTAAACTCTTGGCTTTACCAGCTCTCGTCTTAGACTTCCAATAGTGTGAAACCCAAAGTGATCTAGGCATGTGAGGATTCCCAAATCCCGAGGGTGGCAATCTCATAATGACTCCACTTATTCCAGCTTTGAAACTTTATTGAGGAAGAGGGCAATAAGGTCCAAAAGATATACTGAAAGCAACAAACCAACCAACAAAAAGGCCAATGACTTCAAAACCTTCAAAACTCATGTCCTAGTTACACAAGTCTCTCAGCTTACTTATGAGTAGGCAGCATGAATGGCCACTTTTCCTGGTGGTTTAGAAAGTCCAGCTTAGTGAGATAGGTAAGACTGCAGGACTCTGTTTAAATGGCTCTTCTCCCCGCCCCAAATTGTCTGAGGGAATAAGCTCTGAATTTTTCTGTCCAATGGGGTGTCAGAACCAGGTGGTCAGGTAGCTCATGTCTCCCAGGTGAGCATCTTAAATACCCTTTTTGCATTTGAAGAGAATAGAGGAAAGATACCTGCCAGCTTGCCTTAGAGGCAAGGTGGGGCTTTTGATTTTCAGGTGTCCTTTGAAGATCTTCTCATGTAGACAGTCCTATGCCTATTTACATTTTTTGATCAGCCAGTGATTTCCATCATTTTGCAGGGTGGGGTGTTTTTTTTGGGGGGGGTGTTGTTTCTTTGCAGGGTTTTCAATTTTATTGTATATGCAACTGTACTCTGCAATGTATGAGCTGTTGATGAGACACTGGTTTTGGGAGGAGAGGTTCAGATTTGGGGAACATTTTGGGAGAAGATGGGCCTGCACTTGAACCAGGATGGAGTCAGACTGTTGGCACTTAAAACAAAAAAGGCGGGAGAGCAGCTTTTGATTTAATTGTGGGTAGAAAGCTGACAGGAGCTGAGGCAGGCCTGGGGTGAAGATGAAGGTAAAATATATGATAATGTAATTGAGAGAGGAGTAGATTTTGGTATTATGATTGCACAAGCGCAGATTAGCAATTCACAGAGGCCCAAGCCTTTGACTTGCCAAATAGTAATAGGAAGTATCTTTACTTAAGTCTATCAAGAATGTTATTACATCAAATCATATCGATTTGGCTGTTCTTTACAGCATTACAGTTCATTGCAGCAGAATGCTGCCTGCTGGATATTTTTGTTAGTAGGTACGTCTTTAAATGTTTTAGCCAAAAAGAGAGAAATGTCTCAAGACAAGCCTTTTAATACCGTAACATTCTTATGATATGCCCAGCCCACTGGTAGCCTCGCGAACCAACAGTATAGGTTAGGAGGGAATTGAGAGAACCACTTCTGAAGTCTGTCAGCCTAGTTAAACTTAATAGATCTTTCTCTGATCTTCTGGGAACTTGAGAAAGGCAACTCATCCTTTTTAGCTGCCTGCCCCAGAAGAATGAATAAACTCCCAGTCATCCCAGTGTGTCAATTAACAGGGCTTACAAAGTAGGGGGGGGAGAGTGAGAGATTGGCAGTGTGGGGATGGAGAGGCGAGAGTGGAAGCAATCCTCTGGGCACTTATAAAGGCTGCATTCCCATTATTGCTTGAGTCCGAGTTAACAACAACTGAAGCACGGTGCAATACATTTGGAGAGCCCAAATGGCTGAGCTGTTAATTAGAACCAGCAAAAGTTGCAAATCAGGCAGAAACCTGATTAAGGGCTTTGCTGCATTTTTGACCAAACACAGCACAAAGGGTCCCCATTGCACTGGACCTTCCATGAGTCCTGTTGTGGAGCTGTAGCAATTTTGCCTGTGCTTTATGTCCAAACTGGGATTCATCCTAATCTGTAAACCAGGAGTCGCCAACCTTTTGGGGGCACCTTTGCAAAGCAGAGGAACTGCTGGGCTGGCTTAGCTGTATGGGCAAACCAGGCCTATCTCTTGGGCAAGGGCAAGCTGTTCTACATTAACTTTTGGGATAAACTTTGATTTCAGATCTGGGAACAACTCCTACACCTGTGAGGGCCTGAAACAGCTCCAAATATAAGTCGTGGGGTGGGGTGGGGTGGGGAAGCTAAAACAATTTAGCCTGAGGTATACATCAGTAAATAAACCAAGTCAATTTGTATGAGAAACCCCTGGTTAGAAAATGGTTTGATTTTTCCCATTGAAACTGTACTACCAGGTAGTGGAACAGTTCAGCATGTTAATTTGAAGCAGGTAACAGACAGCTCTGAGGAGGACTCAAGGGAATCTCTCTCTTTCCCTCCCCCCCTCTCCCCGTCCCTCTCTCTTTCTTGCTCCCCCTTATTTTTTTCCTAAGTACCTTCTGTTTAATGCAACCTAATCCATCCTAAAGGCAAAAATTGTTCTCACTGGGGCATTTTTTTGAGCTCCAGGGAGAAGTAATCTTTGATAGAGATGATTTAGCAGTATCCAGAAAGGGCCAAACTCCACCAGTGGCATGGAAATCCTATCAGGCTCCCTTCCAATTTGCAGGAGGACCTTGATCAAAGGCCTCTTGGGGGAGACCAGCACAAAATAGCACTGCTCTAAATTGGAATAAATTGTGGGCACTTAGAATTTCCAGCACAGAAAGGAAGAACCGGGCAAGCAAAGCGTATGAGCACACGGTTCTAGCCATGCATTCTCTATTAACAGAATATGGTTTTACACAGAGAGAAAATGTGACAGAGACCTGCAACTACGACAGCTAATAGGCAAAGGCACATCCCCTGGCTCCTATCCCTCCCCACAAGTACAATTCCATTTTGTCTCACCAAAGCCCCCAACGTCCTCTGAAATAACTAAAAACATCAATATGCTCACTGCTGTTAGAAAACCTTAATGAGCCAAATGGCAGTGCTGCAAAGAGGAAGTTAGATAACAGACTCCCAAATATTTAATGTTTGCTTCACCGTGATTTTTCTCTTACTGAAGCTGAGAAACAAAACCTTGAATGATTTTCTCCCTCAGTTTTCTAGAACTTCTAGCTGGCTTGTCCTTGGTACTCATAAAGCAGCAAGATTGTCCTTTTATAATTTCGCCATCATTCACCGCTGACCCGGTCCTCAGAGCTGTTTCAAAAAAGCCCCTTTCTTAGCAAGAATTCTTCAGGCTGAGGTTAATTGAACAGTTACACTCAAGGATAGAGATACTACAAATTACAGTGAATCAACCACTAAGGTACATTTTAGACTTTTACCAATTCCACCTGATCCAGCAGAATCGGTGATCTTAAGGGCTTGGGAAGAGCAAGCTGCCGACTGAGCTGAAAGGGGATTTCCTTTAATTATGTCAAGTCTGAGTTTATTTCATGGCTTTGGTCTTTCTGCTCACTTCATGCAGGGCCTTTAAAGATGGTGCCCTATGGAATAAGGGCCTATCGTCTCATAACAGCCAATGGGAAGTTTACTTTGATGATACTGAGATAGATCCGACAGCTCAGAGATAAGAGCTGTAAAGTGTGCACAGCCATGGCTCAGGGATTTAGAAACTTGCACTCCCACATTGCTATTACCCAACATGACACACGGATGCCTAGATTTCCAAAGGGGCAAGTGTGTCTGCAAAAACAACAGCCAACCAGAAAGCTTCCTGGTGGCCTGTAAGTAGGATGCGACGGCCACAGCCTTCCCTTTCTATTTCTTCACAGTGTAGGTCTTCTGAGGCATAGTGCCTCCGAAACGGGATAAGTTCTGCATAGTTGTGCTATCAAAGGTGAAGGCAGCCTTTTCCACCTGAAGGCCACATTCTCTTCTGCACAACCTTCCAGGGGCCACATACCAGTGGTTAACAGAGCCAGAGGCAAGTGTGGGGAAAGCAATTGATGGAAATGTTTGCCGTTGGACAATATCTACCCACACCTCTTATCATCTGTCCACCCAGCCAATCAAGAGGCTTTGTGGAGTTCAGGGATACATTCCAGCCAGGCAGAAGAACACTCAAGGAGAGGGCAAAGTAGGGCTGGAGGGTGTGGCCTGGGGAGGGAAGGATATGGTCTGAGGAATGTAGAATGTGTGCATAGGAGGGCAACTAAGATGATCAAGGGTTTGGAAACCAAGCCTTATGAGGAACGGTTGAGGAAGCTGGGTATGTTTAGCCTGGAAAAGAGGAGACTGAGAGGAGATATGATAGCCATCTTCAAATATCTCAAGGGCTGTCACATGGAAGAGGGAGCATGTTTGTTTTCTCCTGCTCTTGAAGGTAGGACTCGAACCAATGGCTTCAACTTACAAGAAAGGAGATTTCGACTAAACATCAGGAAAAACCTTCTGACAGTAAGAGCTGTTTGACAGTGGAATGATCTCCCTTGGGAGGTTGTGGACTCTCCTTCCTTGGAGGTTTCAAAGCAGAGGCTGGATGGCCATCTGTCATGGTCCCTTTAAATGAGATTCATGCATTGCAGGGGGCTGGACTAGATGACCCTCGGGGGTCCCTTCCAACTCTAGAATTCTATGAGAGGCTGCATTCACCCACAGGGCCTGGATTTTCTCACCCCTGTTCCCACAGATGACAAATCTCCATGGGTTTTCTCTAAGGACCATTGAAACAGGCTTCCTTTGCTGCACCATTAATGAACATTCCCTCCTTGGATCTTTGACACTTGCTTACAGCAATATTGCAGAGTCTTAACTAGAAGGATTTTCCTTTCGGATGCTATTTAGATATGCAAAACAGTCTTTAGGCTACCGAGGATGCTTTGCGTAGGATTTTCATGAATCATATTAAAGATAAAAGGGTCGACTGAAACCGGCTTGTGTTCATTCCAGTAGTTCTCTTTTTAAAGACGGGAGCATGAGAACAGAAAGAGCTCCGCTGAATCAGACCAAGGGCCCGTGTAATCCAAAATCCAGTTTCAAATAGGGCCAGGGGCCGAATTAGGACTGTGCGAGTGAGGTGCATGCTCTGGGCGCTGAGCTGAGGGGGCACTGGGCTTTGGGAAGGAGGTGTGAGGCTCAGGAAATTGTAGAAATCACTCAGTTCACAGCCCCTTCCCCTCTCCACTGCCATGCCCCTTTAGCAACGTTAGCTTGCTCTTCTAGCTCCAATAGGACTGCACTTACCCTATGCTCCTCGGGACTCAGCTCACTTCTGCTTAGTTTTAAGGATGGGTATACTTTCTTTCCTCTGCCCCTACATCTAGAATGGGGTTATGGCAAAATGGTCATGCCCACGTTTCTGTAGGCCTCTTAAAATAGTTAGGGAATCTTTTATTATTTAAGTAGCTGGGTATGTTTAGCCTGGAAAAGAGGAGACTGAGATACCCATCTTCAAATACCTGAAGGGCTGTCACATGGAAGATTGAGCAAGCTTGTTTTCTCCTGCTCTGGAAGGTAGGGCTAGAACCCATGGGTTCAAGTTACAAGAAAGGAAATTCCGACCAAACATGAAGAAGAACTTTCTGACAGTAAGAGCTGTTTGACAGTGGAATAGTCTCCCTTGGAAGGTGGTGGTCTCTCCTTCCTTGCAGGTTTCAAAGCAGAGGTTGGATGGCCATCTGCTTTAGCTGTGATGCCTGCATTGCAGGGGGTTTGAACTAGATGACCCCCGGGGTTCCTTCAACTCTGCAATTCTATGCTTCTATGAATCAAGATGTGTGTGTATTGTATAATTTGCTACCTGCTTAGACTGTAACTTTTTTTTGTCCAAAGCAGCATTTATATATATGCCTTCACTCCTATTTCATGTAATAAACCAAGCTTTCATTATTCCTCTGTGTGAGAGTTTCTTGTGGGCATAACGTCAAGGGTTAACGCACTCATAAGAAGCATACATCATAACTCCAACAAAAGATTTCTCAGCAGTCTGTATATGAGCATACATGAGTGCTGGTTGCGTACATGTGAGTCCAGGTAAATACTTGTAACATGCTTGACTTCCCCCAAGGAATCCTGGGAACGGTAGTTTCTCCCTCACATACCTAAACTTCCCAGAACCCTTAATAAACAACAGTTTTCAATATTTCAAGCACTGGGTGAGTTTTAAATGTGTGGTGCAGATCTGCCCCTAGTCTTGCACCTGTAGTATATTTGCAATTTAGTGGAAACATACCTGGCCATCATGCCTTAGTAGTAAAATGTGCTTCTAAACATTTCAGAAACGACACCATCCTTATGCCATTAAACTTAAGAGAACTATGCTGAACTCCATATGCACCTTGAACAAGCTGCTTAATTAGACCCAACGGCTCAAGAAAATGTTTGCTTCTATTATGATGACTAATTGCGCTATTGCGTATGACAAATCGCCATTCAGATGAAGCAAAGTACAGCCTTTGAATAGAATGGCAGCAGGCCATTAAGGTCCTGAAGCATGAAAAAGTCTTCAGTGTGCCCTGAGTGTTTGGCACAGATTTTGCGCTTTACCTCAATCCACCAAGACCAGGCTTCCTCAACCTTGGCCCTCCAGATGTTTTGAGAATACAATTCCCATCACAGCCCAACTCCCCAGCTTGCATCCCCATTAGCCAAAGCCGGGTGCAGGCTAGGATCCAGTTTCTGATAGGCAGAGGGGGCTTAAGCCTATCAGAAAGGGTACCGCTGTCCCAGTTCCCTCGTCAGGGCCCCGGTGAAGTATCTGCCGCCCTGCAACGCCGCAGCACCAAGAGGGGTGAGCTTCTGGATTGGGTACACTGAGGTGGAAACAGGATCATACATGAATACCTAGTAACAGCAGCAGCAGCAGCAGCCTCTCTCCACATATGCAGTTAGTACCATTGGGACTAGAGTCATGTAATTGCATAATGACACGACTCTGGCCCCCATAGTACCAGCCACATATGTGTCATGTAATTGCATAATGCAATCCCATAGGCAGGGTCGATTCCACAGATCCACCAAGATGTCAACCGTATGGGAAAGTCTTTCCCTCATGGCGCCATGAGGGATTGAACCTGCATGTGCTCAGTCATGAAGCTGTGTCTTCTTGCTATGCATTTCAGGTACTGTACTCTTATTGTCAGAGAACGACGACGGACATTGTGCTGTGGAGGAATCTCAGCTGCTGCTGTTACACTGTGAGTGAGATTTTATTATTATACACTGTTTGTTTAAAGATTTACTAAGATTTAAAGATAATCCCAAATATGGAACGGAAGTGCGACAAAAATTAATTAAAAAGCTATGGTGAAATTTCTGTTCTGTTACTGTGTTATTTTAAAGTTTCCCCAGCAATGGGTTTGGGAGCATTGCCAAACATTGTTTTTCATTGGCATGGAAGCCGGGGGTGGGGGGGGGAGACCAAGTTTTGTATCGTTGACAGAAATTCAACAGGCTAAGCCTTTTCTCATTTGGAAATACAATTGTGGGGAAAGCTTCACATTCTGTCACTGGTTTGTTTTTAGTTTGAATATTATTGTAGCTGTAGCTGCTACATGACTTCTATTTTTTTCTAATATAGACTTTGGACAATTAATGTATAGCATTCTTATGTACTGTCATTCCATAAGTAATTAAACTCCAAGGGGTACTTTACAAGGCCAGCTTCCTTGGTGACTGTTGTTGTTGTTTTCCTTTTTTAAAAAAGCAGACGTCTACTGCAGGAAATTTAATTGGGTATATTTTCCTTCCCCCTTTTAAACTGCATGTCTGCCTCCCCTTTCAGTGCCTTTGATTTTAATCTACAAGGCTGAGAGAGGTTGTAAGGTTGCTTAAAGATAAATGAATATTCTTCATTGGCACTGCTCACATTCCTCTGATATAGCATTTCCCTTTTGGCAAAGCTGCAAAGACTTGCCCAGAGTTTTTATCTCCTGTTGTAAAACCAAATTTGTTTTGAGTGACAAGCAATTCATTACAGGATTCATCTTTCTTTTTTAAAGGGGACAAAAAAACCCCTCCCCTGCCTAGGCTAACTGGAACCAGGGCATTGTTCTGCCCAGAGTTATCACATCTACTTTTTCTATTTATTACACCATGCAGTTTTGGGTTTAACTTTGGCAAGCTTCCAGTTGAATTAATTTGACATTCACAGATCAATCAAACTGTCTCATTACTACCTTCTGCCTGCCTTGTCATCATGGTCCAGCGTTGACAGGTGTAAGGAATGAACATTCTGCAAGGTCACCTTCAAAAAACCTCGCTCCTTAATTGTGGGAGGCCTGCTTGCTAGGCTCTGGAGTTATCTACAGTTTCCCTACATTGCGCCTTTTCTCTTACATGGGTTGTGAATTATATTACATAGGCTCATGCCGCTCACAGATGGGAAAACTCTGGCAGAGTTATTTTAGAGGACTTCATAATTACACTGTGTTAGGGGGAGGGAAATCTTAGTTTTAAATGAAATGATTGTAAATTTAATAATTTAATAATTTGAACTTAGATTAATCTCAATGATTATAATAAGTTTAGTTTAAATTTAATGATTTAAAATTGCAGAAAGTATAGAAATATGTGCTTTATGTTTGTTAGGTTTGTTTATTCTTTGATGGTTTTTTTCCTTTGTAAATGAGTTTAAGTGTTTTTGGTTATGTTCCTTTTAAAACAATTTTCAATAAAGATCTAAAAAAAAACCCGATGAAGAGCCGAAGAAGAAACTAGGGAAGAACCTCAGTTTAAAACCGCTTTCTTGAATGTATCTCCAAGCATTCCGAGATGATGATGATTTTGCATTATATAGTCAATTATTATTTATCATCATCACCACCAGGGGAATCATGTGTGAGGAATCAATTCATTGTAACATGCCACAGAAATTCAGGATTCTGGTAGTCGTTTTGTGTCCCACAGAACATGGCGGTCTGGACAAAGCAGCGTACAAAATGCAAGAGACAAATTTTGGAGTTGCTCAGGACTTAATTCTCAGACAAAATGCTGCAGGGGTCAAGTAGGGGTAGGTCAATCAGCGGGTGCTTTCCCTGAACAGGCAACAGACTCTCCGGGGGTCCTTATTTTCCAAGGACAGTCCAGGATTTGCAGAACCTGTCCCGGTTTCTGATTTGATCCCAGAATGTCCCATTTTCCCTTAGGACATCCCTATTTTCATTAGTGAAATGTTGGAGGGTATGGTAGGACGTCCCTGTTTTCAATGGAGGGTATGGAGCTATGCAACCCCTGAACCAAGGAGATAAGTAACTATACAACCTTCAGAAGATATCTGAAGGCAGCCCTCTGCAGTGGTACCTCAGGTTAAGAAATTAATTCGTTCCGGAGGTCCGTTCTTAACTTGAAACTGTTCTTAACCTGAGGTACCACTTTAGCTAATGGGGTCTCCCATTGCCGCCGCTACGTGATTTCTGTTCTCATCCTGAAGCAAAGTTCTTAACCCGAGGTACTATTTCTAGGTTAGCGGAGTCTGTAACCTGAAGTTTCTGTAACCTGAAGCATCTGTAACCTGAGGTACTCCTGTATAGGGAAGGTTTTTTTTAAAAAAAATGATTTGTTGGATGCCACCTAGAGTGACTGGAGCATCTGGGTGGCTTATTATTATTATTATTATTATTATTATTATTATTATTATTATTATTACGGCCTCGGTCCAGTATACCTGAAGGAGCGTCTCCACCCCCATCGTTCTGCCCGGACACTGAGGTCCAGTGCCGAGGGCCTTCTGGCGGTTCCCTCGCTATGAGAAGCCAAGTTACAGGGAACCAGGAAGAGGGCCTTCTCGGTAGTGGCACCCACCCTGTGGAATGCCCTCCCACTAGAGGTCAAAGAGAACAACAATTACCAGACCTTTAGAAGGCATCTCAAGGCAGCCCTGTTTAGGGAAGCTTTTAATGTTTGATGGATTTCTGTATTTTAGTGTTCTGTTGGAAGCCGCCCAGAGTGGTTGGGGGAACCCGGCCAGATGGGCGGGGTATAAATAATAAATTATTATTATTATTATTATTATTATTTATTAATAATAGGACATCCCTATTTTTGAGAAATGTTGGAGGGTATGGACAGAGCGATCATGTGGCGATTGTAGGGTGGGTGGGAAGAGACCATAGTGGAGGAGTGAACCATTCCCACCTCCCACTCCACCAACTTCCTTTCCTTTTAAACTTGTTTTCTCACTTTCCACCTTTCTGCTCACTATTAAATAAAATAGTTCCCCTGGTTGGTTTTAGTGGGTGGTTTATTCTCTTATGCTTCTCCAAATGTACTTGTTTCTCTTTCCTTCATAGCATGGAGCTTCCACATTTTTGGATTGAAGGATCAAACTCCTGCTTAGCCCCTTTCTTTAGCTCTCGCGTCATTAGGTAAAAGTAAGGTAGAAGTTAAAAGGACCCCTGGATGGTTAGGTCCAATCAAAGGCGACTCTGGGGTTGCGGCGCTCCATCTTGCTTTCAGGCCGAGGGAGCTGCCGTTTGTCCGCAGACAGTTTTCCTGGTCAGGTGGCCAGCATGACTAAACTGCTTCTGGCCCAACAGAACCAACAGAACACTGTGATGGAAACCAGAGTCCACGGAAATGCTGTTTACCTCCCCGCCACAGCGGTACCTATTTATCTACTTGCCCTGGCATGCTTTCAAACTGCTAGGTTGGCAGGAGCTGGGACTGAACAATGGGAGCTCACCCCGTCGCGAGGATTCGAACCACCGACCTTCTGATCAACAAGCCCAAGAGATTCAGTGGTTTAGACCACAGCACCACCTGCGTCCCTACTGTGTCATTACTGTAATGGAAAACAGAGGAAAAGAAATAAAAGTAGACTTCTCTTCCAATGAGCATGGTAACTTTTATTAAATAGCACATTCTTATTAAACTTTATGTTATCTCACACTGCTCCAGTACTGACAAAAGGGCATTTATAATGAGGTTCTGGATCTATGTAAATTGGTTTGAAATAACTAGATTGCTAGATCAATTTAAAAGCAAGTGATGGATCAATTAATCTGGTGTATTTGATGGACTCCATCTGTAACTGAAGCAACTACTGTATGCCCCTTCAGGAAAAGAACTCTATCTTGTATGAATTTGTGCTACACAGAAACATAGAATTGTATGAGTTGGAAGGGACCATGAGGGTCATCTAGTCCAACCCCGTGCACTGCAGGAAACTTGTGCCTAACATGGGGCTCGAACCCATGACCCTGAGATGAAGAATCTCATGCTCTAGCCATTGAGCTATATCTAAATATTTCTGAAGCCAACATTTAATTCAATGTATTTTCATTTTATTTCTGTATCAGATTCATATCCCATCTCTCATGAAAGCACATAGTGCTATGTAAATTAAGCAAATATATAACAATAATAAAAACCAAATAACTCAAAGCAAAAAAAAATGATAACATTAAAAATAATCAACAACGGATAGACAGTGAATATATTAACACAGGCAAGCCATAAGATCACGGTAGAATCAAAATGGGACTACAGAGTTCAGCAGTCCAATTAACATCATTATGAAAAAACAATAGTAAGCAAATAGGCTTGCATGGCCCAGTTAAATAGCTCTGCAGGTTTCCCTAGAGAACAAAACAGAGAGAGGGAGTAACAAAATCTCAACAGAACAGAGATGTGTAATTATGAAACATACTCCTGAAGAATATTGTAAATTTTCCATTACTGGAAGGGTTTTTATAGTGAATTTACACTCTCCCAAAGTTATTCTGCAGTTTAGTTAGATGTCTGGGCATAATACAGTTGTTACTGGGAAAATCTCTATAACTCAAGTTATTCAGAAGGTCAGAGAAACTAATCATCAGTTCCTTCTGGCTTTAAAATCTATTTTTCTGCAAAAAAGGGGGGGGGGAGACCAATGACAATTCATTGACATATTTGTTCACAATACAATCTCTGAACCTGCCTTTGCCACTACCCCCCCTCACTCTCTCTCTCATGCTCATGCACACATCACTGCCATCCAACCCATACATTCTCTCTTCTTGCAGTCTGTCGTGACTCAAAATTGACAAGGTCAATTCACCTGGTGAGCACTTGCAAAGATTATTTTTGGGACTGGGACGCAGTTGTGCCATCAGAAATATATATATATGGGGGCACAGAAGAGGGAATGTACATTATTGGTGAGTAGGGGAATCATCTGAATAGTGTCTTAGGTCCAGGAGCGTAGCAAGGGAGGGGCGAAGGGGGCGATCCGCCCCTAGCTCCACTCTGGCGAGGACAGCGTGAGGGCAGTGTGCAAGGGCAGCACCCCCGGCCCCTGGCCCGCCCCTCGCCTCCTCCACCGAGCAAGAAGAAGCAGAGCGTGCTACGGAGTGGGTTGCTGGGCAGCAAACTGCTGCTCAACAACCCTCTCCGTAGTGTGCTCTGAAGCAGAGCACCGGCCAAGCGCCACTGGCTGAGCACCGCGGGCTGAACGCGCCGGCTGAGCAGAGCAGCAGCGCCAACCTGGACAGACTGCACATGTGCGGACATGCACTGTCTGTCCTGTCTTGTCCTGGCGCACGCTTCGTGTGTCGTGATGTCACTGCGGAGCGATGCCCCACCACCAGGGGGTGCCGCCCTGGGCAGCCAAGTGGCACCGTTCACCACCGCTTAGGTCCTCGTAAAGATCTCAAAACAGCAGCTAAATTCTATGGCCAAAAACATCTTCTGAACTTCAAAACTCCAGAGCTTAAATCATAGAGCTTAAGTACTGCTGAAACTTTTAAAACTCTGGGAATGCCAGCCTACAGATACCAACAGTATAGCTGGCTAGCAGAATAAACACAAGCTATGACAACAATAAGGAAAATTAAAAAAAAATCCTTCAGTAGCACCTTAAAGACCAACTAAGTTTATATTTTGGTATGAGCTTTCGTGTGCATGCACACCTCTTCAGATACCTGAAGGAATAAGGAAGTTACACACAAATAGATAAATAAATAGACAATAAGGAAGTTACACACAAATAGATAAAACTTCACACCAATGTTCATTTAGAAACTGGAAACTTCTTCCAGAGGGGAAGTTGTTGAAGGTTTAACGTTTGCCAAATTTCATAATGGAGGACACCAGAAATAAACACACACGGTTCAGAAAACAAACAAGTTTTTCTTTTAACCATAAGATCCTCAAAACCTGGGCTAGTTGCATCCAGAGATGGAAAGAAGAAAGAGTCCCTACCAGAGAGGAATGGCAAACCAAGCTGTTGGACTATGCCAAAATGGCAAAACTGACTGGAAAGCGCAGGAACCAAGAAGTCAAAAACTTCAAGAAAGAATGGGAAAAAATTATAATTTACTTAGGAGACCACTGTAAGCAGATGAAAACATTAGCATGATTCTGATATCACTTGTAATATAACAAACAGCATGGACAATATGGACAGATACAAAATATAGATTATGAAATAATATGCAGTTGAAAATGTTGAGAATAGGATCCATGGAGGTGATGGTGGGAAGTCTCAAGATTCAGAGACTCTATATATGGATATGTATTTGGTATAACTTTAAATTTGTAGAATCAAATAAAAATTATTATTATTACTATTATTATTTTTTAAAAGATCCTCAAAACCTATCTTCCACTCAGCAGTAAGGGGCAGCAGCAGTGTTGGGGCAACCATTCTATGGACCATAATTAAATCTTGCCAACAGGATCTTCCCAGTACAAAGATTCTTGAGAACTATTGTTTGTCAGGACTTTTGGCCCTTAGTAACTCCTGTAGCAATGAAAACCTAGGAACAGCCTACTGTTCATGCATACATACAACCTATTCAGATATCTAATTTGGGCAACACATGTCATTACTGGGAAAACCTTGGTGGAAAGCAAGGAGGAGATTGATAAAGGGTTGCTGGGAAGTCCTCCATCAGCAGGAAAAGAAACAGCATACAGCTGCAAATAAAACGTTTTGAATGTGTTGCAAAGTGCAGTATACAATTGTGACACAAGATGGCAACTGTGAGCTATAGCAAATTCAATGCATTTTTCAAAACGATTGTTTAAAAAAAGCATTTTCACAACGTTTTTAACATGTGTGTAGATTCCACCAGGGTGAGGAGTCTGCCTACAGCCAAAAACAAAGGCAGCCTTGTTGCCCATTAGAAAAAAATACGTATCCCAAATCCATATTAGGACAACATATTAAGCCAACCAAATTTTGCAAACTCCAGAAGTGTTCATCAAGGTGGATAGTAAAAGCTGAAGGGGAGGGAGAGGAGAGAGAGAGAGAGAGAGAGAGAGAGAGAGAGAGAGAGAGAGAGAGAGAGAGAGAGAGAGAGAGAGAGAGAGAGAGAGAGAGAGTTGCACCAAAACCTCCAGGGAAGGCAAAAAGCATAATGGCACTGTGGCAGGATTTTTCAGGCGGTGATGAGGACCTATTTCTGAATAGACATACACAGTATGTTTGTGCTGTTAGTTACTAAAGGTTATGGGACTGCATGCACATTTTCTCAGTCAGCAGAAAGTCAAAATGGAGACACATAAGGATATATAAAACATACACAAATCCTTGGGAAAGCCGTATTTCACACACTGAAGTCCTGGAGGCTCTTTGCAGCAGTGCAAGAAATGAAGTCCCACCACATGACACAGAAATATTCTGGAGTTTCCAATCCCGTGGAAACAATCGAATTATGCATTGCTTTTCTTGGTGCAATGGATAGTCTGGCGTTTGATGAGTTCTTTGGAATGTCCTTATTGGGTCTGATCGTCCCATCGATTTAATAGGGAAAGAGCTGCATTAGCTTTACTAGATGTTAGTCATAGTACTTGATTCCAGTGGATCTGCTCTGAATATGAATAACAATGCAATCCAAACCATGAAGTAAGAAGTAAGCCCTATTGAATTCAGTGGGGCTTACTCTTGGGTATGTATGGTTAGGATTGCAGCCTTAGCTATCGCCTTTCAATGCAGCCCTGCATAAAAGGGAACTGGCAGCACATGCAGTAGTCTTCAGCATTCATGGATGCACATCAACATCCACATTATCTGAATTTCCATGAATTCAGAATGTAAATGCCCAGTTCCCAGATATTTGGAGCACTTTACAGTATTCCTGAAGCTCAACATCAAAAAAACTAAGATCATGGCCACTGGTCCCATCACCTCCTGGCAAATAGAAGGGGAAGAAATGGAGGCAGTGAGAGATTTTACTTTCTTGGGTTCCATGATCACTGCAGATGGCGTCAGCAGTCACAAAATAAAAAGACGCCTGCTTCTTGGGAGAAAAGCAATGACAAACCTAGACAGCATCTTAAAAAGCAGAGACATCACCTTGCCGACAAAGGTCCGTATAGACAAAGCTATGGTTTTCCCAGTAGTGATGTATGGAAGTGAGAGCTGGACCACAAAGAAGGCTGATTACTGAAGAATTGATGCTTTTGAATTATGGTGCTGGAGGAGACTCTTGAGAGTCCCATGGACTGCAAGAAGATCAAACCTCTCCATTCTGAAGGAAATCAGCCCTGAGTGCTCCCTGGAAGGACAGATTGTGAAGCTGAGGCTCCAATACTTTGGCCACCTCATGAGAAGAGAAGACTCCCTGGAAAAGACCCTGATGTTGGGAAAGATTGAGGGCACAAGGAGAAGGGGACGACAGAGGACGAGATGGTTGGACAGTGTTCTCGAAGCTATGAACAAGAGTTTGACCAAACTGCAGGAGACAGTGGAAGACAGGAGTGCCTGGGGTGCTCTGGTCCATGGGGTCACAAAGAGTCGGACACGACTAAACGACTAAACAACAACAACAGTATTCCTGAAGCCTATAGATGTATCTAAGGTCAGCTGATCTCACATTTATACTCATTATTAAAATGGGAATCTAACTGTAGAGGTGGAAACCCAGGGAGACCAAACTATGACACCATATTACAGAATCTGTGAAGCTCATGTGACCTACCCACTCTGGAAGGGTACAATAAATAGCTTGAACATTTACGAGGTAACTACAATTGCTGTTTCCCTGAACTTGTGAGGCTCACCCTATAAAGCTCTAATGTGCCCGACATGAGCTTAAACTGCAGCATATGAGAAACAAAACAAAAGAGGCACCTCCAGAGGCAACAATACATAGTTATTTTATGGATTTCATAATAGTTGTCCATAAAAATCATGCCCACAACTGCCGGCTGCATTATGGCGTGTTGAGTGGTGAGCTGAGTTTGCGATATCACAAGGGAAATATCACAAGGGAACGTCAACGTGTGGTGGTATCTGCACAGTCCCATTCAACCCACATTCTCATTATGCTAATTTCATAGTATGGATTAATCCTTAATCTGCCACAAATGAGGTTTATTTTTTAAAATACAAAACCAAACAAAAAAGAGTAGGGGATAAAGAAGCAAGGAAAGACCCAGCGGGATCATTAAGATGTCTATGCCAGTTATGCTGAAAGAGACTGCTGATAATTCTGATTTTCACTCAACCATGGCTGTTTGCTAAGAGGTTTGGAATGAGTTGTAAGCAAACACATTGAACTCCTTTGTTTCAATGAAATGTAGTCAATAAACATCGGAAGAGAACAGAGTGCGCCAGTCAAAGGCTTATGGGGACAAAAAGTGACAGGCGTCGTTTTTGGGGGAAAGACCCACGGCTGCCTGAGGAGAACTCCATATGTTGTGGTGTTTCATGTTCTGATTGTCCTGAACCTGTAAACAATCTGGCCACAAAATTCTGCACCAGCTGTAGTTTCTGAAGCGTCTTCAAAGGCAGCCCCATGTACACTGCAGTAATTCAACCTAGAGGCTACCTACCAGAACATAGAGTTATGCTGTCCCTGTCCAGATAGGAGCACAGCTAGGCCCCGGAAGGTTGCTCAAAAGGGAATGCAAACTTTGGGCTCAAAAAGATTCTGCACCCCTATCTTAGACACTGTGCCACAAAAGCACATGACATAAAGGCTTAGCATTATTTGCATCCTGCTTAAAAAGAACAACACAGAATTGATAATTTCCAATCTCACACTCTTGCCCCCTGAACACCAC
Organism: Zootoca vivipara; assembly: GCF_963506605.1. Taxonomy (NCBI): domain Eukaryota; kingdom Metazoa; phylum Chordata; class Lepidosauria; order Squamata; family Lacertidae; genus Zootoca; species Zootoca vivipara. The sequence goes on along the minus strand of NC_083277.1, from coordinate 27,417,431 downwards.
AGCAAATCCTTCATTTATGCACTATACTGTCTCCAGTGGCATAGTAATGGGGGGGGCGGGGGGCGTGCTGCCCCAGGCGGCAGGCTGGGTGGGGGCAGCAGGCTGGACAGGGGTGACCCCCTCCGATGGCCGCCACCATCAAGGAGAGGCCCCGGCGTCCTGGCTGCAGGGGCATAGCCATCTGCCACGAGGCGCATGCAGAGCCGTTTTTCCTACTGGCACCCCAGCGAGTGGGGGAGCTGCATGTAGCAAGCGCCCCTTGCCGCCCATGTGGAGGCGAGGCCGGGGTGTGCTGCGGAAAGAGCTCCAGCAGCTTCCAAGCCCGGCTCCTCCACGGCGTCTCCTCCCACCGCCGGCAGCGCAGCCCTTGCCCACCTCCACAATGGCACTGAAGAAAGCCAGGTGGTGGGCAAGTAGGACCAGCCCCTGCGGAGCCAGCGCAAACTGGCTGTGAGGAGAACTGCCTTGAGCGCGGTAAGGAAGGGTGGAGGGAGGGCCAGAGGGAGACGGGAAGGCCACCCGGCCGCCGCCTGCTGTGTCGCTGCATCGTATCCCTCCTGTGTGTGCATGCGTCGTGTGTCGTGACGCGTGTGCTGTGTGTTGTGACGCATGCGTCGTGACGTGCGATGGACACCCTGCCCCCTGGCGGGGTGCCTTCAGGTTTGCAGCCCTAGGTGGCCAGGCAGCTAGTTACGCTGCTGACTGTCCCCGGAGGTCAGAAGCCATATATGCATCCCTTTCACTGAAGACTTGTTAGGGACATATAGCAGAAGTGCAGCTATGGCTATGTATCACTTATTAGTCAAAAGGAAACAGCAGACACATTGTATTTTAATTAAACCGAGAACAACACAACAGAGTAAAGGGCTGGGGCTGCTGAGTTACGACGATGGGTAAACCCTTTCCAAAATACTGTCATTGTCTGAGCTGATTCATAGATCGCTTTTCAGTTCCAACCTGCTTTGTAATTTCAACCTTCCCAAGTGACATTTATGGTGGTTTGGAGGGGGGGGGGGAATCATAGAAGCCATATGTTTACACCACTGAGATGTTTGCGTCACCACTTAACACAGATTACTTTTGCCTCTACAATTTTCAAAGATGTCTCTGCTTATAAAATCAATGTGGCTTAAGCATGGGAAATGATGTCTTATTTTTTCTTAATTTTCTTAATGTATTGAGTAGTCAGAATAATGCGTGGAGCAATCCTGGCCATGTTTACCTTTATTATTTTAGGGAAGTCGTTGGTCTTGGAGAAAGCGATCGTTGGGCCACATTGCAATTTATTGACCATTCAGAAACCATCCTTTATTATTCATTTCTTCAACTCACTCATGCATTTGTAAAAATAAAATAAAATCTGTGTACTACAATTTCATAATATAATCAAAGTCTTTAAAACAGTAAGAAAAATTAAAAAATAAATAAAACAGATCTCCAGCTCACTCTTATGGAACATGTTTTTCTTAATTGTCTGCATAAGCCTAGAGGCAAAGAAAAGTCCTTCCATATCTCCTGTGCAATCAACTTCTTAGCTCCAGCCTTCAGTTCTTATTTTTCCCATATCTTGCTCCCCAGTGATGCCTGGTCTTCAGCCCTAAGCTGCAACCAGCCTCCCCCCAAACTTCATCCATGTTAAATCTTGCTTAGGTTCTGTCCCTCCTTCTGACACTGATGTTCCCATTTAGCTTCATTATGCTGTTCATCCATATTCCTGACACCTTCAAACTTTACTTAGACCTTGTCCGAGCCCCTATTCCTCTAAGCCAACTACTAAGACTGAAGCTGCAGTGTGCTTGTTAATGGACTACAGTGGTACCTTGGGTTACAGATGCTTCAGGTTACAGACTCCACTAACACACAAATAGTACCTCAGGTTAAGAACTTTGCTTCAGGATGAGAACAGAAATCGTGCTTTGGCAGCGCAGCGGCAGCAGGAGGCCCCTCGGTCCAGTATACCTGAAGGAGCGTCTCCTCCCCCATTGTTCTGCCCAGACACTGAGTTCCAGCGCCGAGGGCCTTCTGGCGGTTCCCTCGCTACGAGAAGCCAAATTACAGGGAACCAGGCAGAGGGCCTTCTCGGTAGTGGCACCCGCCCTGTGGAATGCCCTCCCACCAGAGGTCAAAGAGAATAACAATTACCAGACCTTTAGAAAGCATCTCAAGGCAGCCCTGTTTAGGGAAGCTTTTAATGTTTGATGGATTTCTGTATTTTAATATTCCGTTGGAAGCCGCCCAGAGTGGCTGGGGGAACCCGGCCAGATGGGTGGGGTATAAATAATAAATTATTATTATTATTATTACTAAAGTGGTACCTCAGGTTAAGAACAGTTTCAGGTTAAGAATTAAGAATCCGGAATGAATTAAGTTCTTAACCGGAGGTACCACTGTATACGACTTGAAAAAAAGACAATGCACATTTTTGGGGAACCAATAAAATCACACACACACACACACACATTCACTGACTGTCCACAACTGTACACAGTGTCTAAACTGCAGTCACGCTGTAGAGTTGTATAACAGCACTATGGTATTGGCAATTTGATTTTCTATTTCATCCCAAATGATCCGCAGCATGGAATTTGCCTTTTTCACACTGGGTTGACATCTTCACTGAGCTATCCATTATGACACCAAGGTCTCACTCCTGGTCGGTCACTGTCAGTTCTGACTCCATGAGTGTATACAGTATGTGAAATTAAGGGGTTTTTCGTTTTGTTTTTGTTTTTTTGCCCTGGCAGCATCACATTACACTTGTCTGCATTGAATTTCATTTGCCATTTTACTACCCACCCATTCAGCTTGGAGAAGTCCTTTTGGAGCTCTTCACAATCTCTCTCTCTCTCTCTCTCTCTCTCTCTCTCTCTCTCTCTCTCTCTCTCTCTCTCTCTTTTAAAGTTATCTTTAAAATCATTTTGGGCTTTCAAGTACTTCAACACCAACACTTTGAAATGTTCCACACTTTAGGTGTATTATGTGAATTGAGGACTCTGTGGGGACCGTGATCTCCAAATCCCAAGAAAATAGCCGAGACAGAGACAAAATAGCAGAAGCAGAGAGAAACTATGATCGTGAGTCCGCCATGCTTCAGAATATCTTGGCTCATTTCGCAACGTCCTAGTCAGCTCTAATAACTGGTTTTGATATTGCCACCTCTAGGTGAATATCCCCACAGACCTACCCGGTGGCAGCATTTCATACCCAACCAGTCATGTTTAAACGTTGCTTAGCCATATGGTGCCTTATCAACTTATTCATGCTGTGATGTGTATGATTTATTCAGCTGACAAACGTACGGACCAAACAAAAGGAGCATTTAAAGTTTAAACACAAGTTTAAGTGTGCCTTACTTCGTTCATTACCTAATTTAAACTTTGTCATTATCACTTTTATGTGGTGTGCCATCAAGAGAAATCTTAATTATCTCTATGGCTTCTTCCGTGCTAATTATGATGCTTGTGAACAAACCATGACAGGATAAAACCTCAGTGAATGCCATGTGAGCAGAGCTGGAGGGTTTGCAGGTGACAGGCAGCAGGCAGCATTTATGGGGTGAATGAAACGTTTGTCGATTTGGATTTTCAGGCTAAAATGGAGCTTCCAAGGTCAAAATATCCCTCCCTCCAGATCCCAGGGGCGGGTAAAGGTAAAGGGACCCCTGACCATTAGGTCCAGTCATGACCGACTCTGGGGTTGCGGGGCTCATCTCGCGTCATTGGCCGAGGGAGCCGGTGTACAGCTTCCAGGTCATGTGGCCAGCATGACAAAGCCGCTTCTGGTGAACCAGAGCAGCACACAGAAACACCATTTACCTTCCCGCTTGGAGCAGTATCTATTTATCTACTTGCACTTTGACGTGCTTTTGAACTGCTAGGTTGGCAGGAGCTGGGACTGAGTAACGGGAGCTCACCCCGTCTTGGGGATTCGAACCGCTGACCTTCCGATCGGCAAGCCCTAGGCTCTGTGGTTTAACCCACAGCGCCACCCGCGTCCCAACGGTGATGCAATGCCACCACTCTCCCGAGAGTGGCATTGATGATATTTACTAGGACAGGCAAGGGCTGTTTGGGCAATGCTACTGTCAGGAGGGCCACAGTACAGCACCACAAAGGCCACTCCTGTCAAATCCCTAATAACACACAGTACAGTACTCTCTTTTTGATGTAATTGATATCTACTACTTTTGCTGCCTTCTTTGCTGCTTCAGTGACATCCCCACCCCATTGCATCTTCCTTGTTGTTAATTTTGTGGATGATCCTAACCAATTGGGGATCACATAGTCAACAGAATGACACCACAGCACTACATAGGCACCAGCATTGTCAATGTGGTGACATCACTGGTGTGCCATTGCTTTAGCTCAGCCAATTGAATCAATCCCCAATTGCCCTTATGGTTGCTTCAAGCAATATATATATATATGAATTAATTCCTGAATGCCAAAATCCAAGTTTGGGGCAAGTACTCTTTGGTAAGAGAATCCCGGGAGAGATTTCCATTCACAAAATATTCAGCAAAGTAAAGCATGGAAATATAGACTGACAAACCTTTAAAACAGGCATAGGCAAACTCTGGCCCTCCAGATGTTTTGGAACCGCAATTCCCATCATCCCTAGCTAACGGGACCTGAGACTTCAGGGATTATGGGAACTGTAGTCTCAAAACATCCGGAGCGCCAGAGTTTGCCTATGCCTGCTTTAAAATAAGCCCTTGTGGGTTCCAAAACTCATCTTCCTTCAACATATGAAAATCCCACCCATCTGGTATGCTGAATGCGCAAGCACTTTTACTCACCTTTTATGGAAACTATCCTCCCAAATACATTTTCTCTTCTGTGAACTAGTCCCATTTGTCTCCTAGCTAAGTTGGGGTCCATTAACAATGAGTATGAGCAGGGGCGTAGCAAGGGAAGGGCGTAGGGGAGCTCCGCCCCGGGCAGTGTGTAATTCGGAGGGCGCCATAGTGGCTGCCCCCCCCCCCGCGCTGGGTGCCCTGCCCCCAAAACGCAAGCCCCGTCCTGCCCCCTCCTGCCCTCCGCCCCCAGTGGCGGAGCATGAAGCTATGCCAGTGAGTATGAGTTCACTGGCAGCTAAGTTTTAAAAAATAAAATCACAGAAATGGGACAGAACAGACTACAGGGGGGATGCTGTGTTTGAAACCATCAGAGGTGAGCTTTTCCATCTTTCATTCCCTACTGGTCTAACCTAGGACTCTTATAAGAAGCCATGAGGCGGCAACCATATTGGAGAAAGGTTAGATCAGGGGTCAGCAAACTTTTTCAGTAGGGGGCCAGTCCACTGTCCCTCAGACCTTGTGGGGGGCCGGACTATATTTTGAAAAAAAAAATGAATGAATTCCTATGCCCCACAAATAAGCTAGAGATGCATTTTAAATAAAAGGACACATTCTACTCATGTAAAAACATGCTGATTCCCAGACCATCTGCGGGCCGGATTTAGAAGGTGATTGGGCCGCATCTGGCCCCTGGGCCTTAGTTTGGAGACCCCTGGGTTAGATCTACTATTTCTTTGAATACGTTTCTCGGGTGGGTGGGGGAAGAGAGTTTTCGCTTTCGCTTTCAGGCGGAGGAAAGTCTGTGTTGTGTTTAGGTTTCCTGTTTTAACAATGTTCAGATATGATAGTCTCCCATTTCTGCAAGTTGTATTTTACCATTTGAAAGAGTCTTTTTGGGAGGTATGAAAGGCAGGATATGAAGAATCTAAAACTGACTAACAATGGGTGACACACAGAAATGTAAAAGGGTTTGGACACAGACTGATTCACCCATCCCTAGGTGGATTAGGAGAGTCCCAATGACAAACAGGAAGGAGCTGCCCAGATTCCTTGAAAGTCCTTGCCACTTCTCTTAACCCAATTCAATTTTATCAAGAATTTTTTGGGGGGGAGAAAGAAATGCTTCTTAGCTCAGCGTGATTTCAAAAAAAGAATGTCTGAAAATCCCAGGGACTGCTTCCATATAAGATTCCTCAGAAGGTATTTAACAAACATGGTGAGAGAGCTGGTGGTGGCACCTTACAGGAAAAAAGAGAATTATTTCATATTCCCTTTAGGCCCATATCTCATTATCTAGGCTCTCCAACAAGCTCCTTCAGTGTCAATTGCCTTTTGAGTGTCTCATATGCTATCTCTCATCATTATCGTTATTCTGGGGCACTCTCTTGGCAACATTATAATATGCGGTATTCCTAGACTATGTGCACCAAATTGACATATAAACTCTGCCTCTCAGGACAATGCAATTAAACCCAAACAGCAATCTTCAACTACGACATGTCTTGCTTAAATCCAGGGGGTATTTTTGAGGATTTAAAATATGATGATAGCAGGGTACAGCCGTGCAAAGGTTTCAATAACTTAAAGAGTCAGTTCCTATTAGAGAAATAGTCTGGTTTAAACACAACAAATATAATGCAAACTATAGCAGGCCAGGTATTGGATGTGACAATAAGCAGAGAAGCAGAGAAAGCAAAACTGATTTGTGCATCTTATGCCTTCCATGTCTCACCCGAAACTGATTTTGTGGACCTCTCACTTCAGGGGACACGCACTGGATTTTGGAGGTGACAGAGAAGATAATGGCACAGGAAGGAAATGTTAAGTGTGCATCCTGGTCCCTCTTTTTGTCGCACCAAAGATGTCTTTAAGTGGGGAACATTGCATTTTGTCTCACATGAGAAGCAGCAGGTGCGAAAGGTAGCTAAGCAACTCAGTCCCACAGATCAGCATGAGCCACTGCAGTGTCAGAGGGAACTCGTGCCACTGCTGCTTCAGAATGATCCAGCACCTGGGAAGCAGGGCGGAGGCCTCATCCGGCTCACTTGCAAGTGGTCTATTATTCCAGTTACTTACTGGGATGAAGAGGAAACAGATCCTGTCCCTGAACTATCAACTAAGGGGGCCAGATCATGGTGAGCCTTCTTGAGTTCAATGGCTGCCGACTACCCAAACCCGTAATAGTCAGGTTACTGGGAGGTCCTTGTCCAACTATTTCCAAAGCTTTAAGCCAAACTTCATTTATGTAATTAAGCTCTGAGGGTGTATGTGCCCCCACATACCACATAATGACCCCACTATGTCTAAAAAGAGGGGATGGGTGTGTAAATAACTGAAAACGTATGCCAAGTCTTTCATAATAGGCTATCCAGCACCAGGAACAGCTCCATCATACAGCACCTCACAAATGTTTTGGCTCCACAAAAGCAAAGTCCTTAATATTCTGCAGACAGTCACCCTTGACACTTTGATTTTTACGATGATATCATGGTGACAGTCTAGGCCAGGCACCGGCAACCTCCGGCCCATGGAGGCCGTTTATCCGGCCCACAGGCCGCCCATGAACCGAGCCGCCCGCTCGGCAAGTCCCCTGCATGCTGCAGTAAACTGGCGCAGTGCGGCGCGGGGACTCACCAAGCAGTGCCAGAAATCACATCTATGCAGCCACAGAAGCGATTTCTGGCGCTGCGGACATTTTGGAAATGGGCAGCCAGCACCGGAAATTTCTTCTGCGCAGCAGTGGACATGCGCAGAAGCCATTTCTGGTGTTTGGGACATGGCAGCGCAGCACCAGAAATCGCTTCTGCACCTGTGCGGTCCATGTCCGGCCCACGGACAATAGTCCATGGGAATCCTCCAGCCCATGGGCAGAAAACATTGCCAACGCCTGGTCTAGGCAATGCAGCCTTCTCTCCTTTTCCCATCTGCTTTTCCAAACAGCAGGTAAAGCTTTTGTAATCATCCCCGGAAAGTTTTGGTTTCTGTTTGTTTTTTAAATGTAACGGTGCCCAAAGTGTTGTGCCACCTCATTTGGCAGGGACAGCTTGAGCTGTGTGGATAATAACACAAAATTTACATCTCAAGTGTGGTGGGGTGACGTTTCTTCAGCTCCAGAAATACACTGTAGTTATTCAGTTAATGTCATCATTTTCTCTCTCGATAGCAGCTGAAGGCTTGGCCCAGATCATAAGCTCTAGTGTAGCTTTCCTACATGGACAAATCCCTTTTTTGCTCAGATGATTATTACAATGCCAAGGGCAGGGAACAATAAATTGTAAAGACATCAGTCCTGCTAGGAATGGAAGCAAAGGCATGCCAATCTATTAAAATAAAGGGCAAAGCATCCTGGGAATCTTAACTTGGCCATGCAGATATCTAGTGGGTGGTGCTGGCTTCTTTCACACAAGTCTCTTTGAAGGCAGCCCTGTATAGGGAGGTTTTTATTGCTTGAGGTTTTATGTGTTTTCATATTTTGTTGGGAACCAACATATTTTGCTAGGGCAACCCAGTCAGATGGGTGGCATATTATTATTATTATTATTATTATTATTATTATTATTATTATTATTATTGCCTTAAGAAGCCTGTGACTGATTGGTGTCATAACAATAACAACAAAATTAAAACATGAGGAAACAGCTACTGATAATTACAAGGGATGCTTCTAGTAAACCGTAGGGTATGCCTCCCTGTTCACATCTAATCTGTAAACACAAAAACAAATCTGCCTTAAGAACTTATCACCAATTTGCACAGCAGGAAGAAGGCCTTGAATTCTAGGCCCTGGTTTCCATGGTATCCCTTCCAACTCTATGATTCTATGATAATGGGCAGAGCTGGCTTGAGACTGCCCTTCATGGTCCTGAACTTCCTTCTCTATAGGTAGACCCAGGTGGGCTTGCCTGGCAGTGGGCATCAGTATTCCAAGCAGCACCAAGCCTCTGGAGCTATAGCTAAATTCCCACAATGGATCTGATGTAATGCCGCTCCAGGAACTGTGGGGAATTACAATGGCAGTCAGGCCCTGCTGTCCAACACTGACTAGAGCACCAAGAAAAATTGAACGTGGGGGGACCAGGATGGCATTGGTGGTGGGACATGACAGGTGCCCCAAGGGAAACTGAGGCAGACAGTGGCGGTGCTTCCTAGGGCTTTTTGAAAGTGTTGAGATTAGAACTGGAACACCTGGCTTGGCGCCCCGGGCCTTGCTCGCCTAAGCATGGATTTTCTCTAACTCATTAATTTACAGTTTTGCAAGAATGCAATCATGCTTTTGAAAGGAGCCAGGAGAGGTATTTGTCAGCACCAGGGAACTCTGCAATTTTGTTTCCTACCGTTAAAGCGTCAATAAAATTAGTATCCCTTTATTTTCTCTCTTATTTACAGGATTAAGTGGCAAGACAGATGGCTAGGTTTTCTGGAATATGAAAAAAAACTGTGTTTTTAATTGGCAATTTTGTTAAAAGGATTAAGTGTTTTCAACTAGGCCTGCTTTTCTCCCATATATTTGGTCTGCGATGGAGATTTAGGGTGGCTCATGAGAACAACACATGTTTCAGCCTATGAATGCATGGCTGGTTTGCAGTGGCTAGGCAACTGTAGCGTTTTATTATTTTAAACAGTTGCTTTGGGTTTACTCTTTTTGCACACTGTGCCAACTTTCTTGCTAATCCTTCTATCATAGCCTATTTCTACACTTTCAGGTGCTTTTTTATATTTAAAAAGAAGCATCCCAATGAGATACAGTCCAACATCACCTAAAGTTTCATCACATTCTGAGCTATCTGAAAATGATGAGTAAATCAGTCTTTCTATCACACCTATTAGATCAGGGGTAGGCAACCTAAGGCTCGGAGGCCGGATGAGGCCCAATCACCTTCTCAATCCGGCCTGCGGACTGTCCGGGAATCAGCATGTTATTCCATGAGTAGAATGTGTCCTTTTATTTAAAATGCATCCCTGGGTTATTTGTGGGGCCTGCCTGGTGTTTTTACATGAGTAGAATGTGTGCTTTAATTTAAAATGCATCTCTGGGTTATTTGTGGGGCATAAGAATTTGTTCATTATTTTTCCCCCAAAATATAGTCTGGCCCACCACCTGGTCTGAGGGACGGTGGACCAGCCTACAGCTGAAAAAGGTTGCTGACCCCTGTATTAGATTATGGTACTAGTTAATGCTGAAGCAGTAGTATTTAGGAAACAGGGGCAAAGAGTCATGGCTTAGTGGTAGAGCACATGCTGCATAAAGTTCCATTTTTAATAGCATCCCCAGCTGAAAGGACCAGGTAGCAGCTTACAGGATAGTCCTCTGCCTGAGACCATGGAAAGCCATTTCTAGAAAGAGTTGTCAATAAATGGCACCCTCAACTCCAAGGTTACAAGGCTACAATCCAACTCTTCCCCCACCCACACCTGCCAGTGGGGATTTATGGAGTGGCAGAGCCAAAGGCCTGCTGTCAACAATGGCCAGGGTGGTAACATTGCCATGCCAGCCTGCAACTAGTGCAGCGATTCATCCTGGTTTGGGCCTGATGCTGTCTGTGATTTCAGGCTTGCTCAGCTGCCTACCCCCGTCTCTGAAATGACCCATTTGAGGGTGGGTCTGCTTATGGCTGCTGTTGATTGGCATCCTTCCAGCAACACTCCCACCTGCATGACCATCATTTGCATGGCACAGGCTAGTGGGAGGGAGTTGGGAGTTGCGTGCCGAGGTACCAAGACATCCCCCCAATAACTCACACCTCACACCATATTTTAAGTTTAAGGTTTTAGGCATTAATTTGGCCACAACTTTATTTAAATACAACTGAATGTGAGTGGTTGCTTAGGCATTGGTTCTTGCCGTCTGTCCCCCGCCTGGGACAGATCTGACTCCCACTAGCCTAGTAGGGGAGCCAGTAGGTAAGCATCCTTACCAGGAGAGATCTGGGCAGGGGACCACGCCTTAGACCTCATCCCTCAGATGCTCCCCGAGGCTCAGCGTGGCCCTGGCCCCTGGCAGGGATACACGGACTACATGTATAGCCCCAGGATTCCTTTAAAGGAATACCCCTAAAGGCAGCAGCAACCATGAGGGGTAGGCCCAACCAAATCTGTACCCCTCAACACCAAAAGATAACAGTGGTGGTAGAACTCCACCAAATGGGTCCCAAATCACTAGCTGAAGATCAGTGCTGTAAAGGAAGATTGTTTTACAATCCACGTTGTAGAATAGGATCATTTTTTTACAAACAGAAACAACAGTTGCACTGCTTCAAGCAACCAGATTCACTGTTGACTTACAGATGTCAGTATGATTTTTCAGTGCTGCAACTTGTTTCTATTTCAGGATGTCATTAAGACATTCACAGTTCCAACCTCTTGGGTCAACCACTCATGAGATCCTCAGGCCCCCAGGCCCCATAACACAGCAGCTGACAACACAGCTGTAACCTTGTTGTGAGCAGAACAGAGCTGCAGAATCATTTGTGTGAAAGAGAGGACTCTGCCGGAAATAAAGCAACTTCCCTGAAAACATTCAGCAGATCTATGGCTGATGTCTCTCTCACCTGGGTTTACTTTAATAGGTTGCTTCATTTTTAGGTCTTATGTGAGGTATCAGGTTGATGGGTCTGACCTGGCTGTTACTTAGCTGCACGGCTGCTCAGTCACTGCATTTTAAACAAAGGAAGAGCCACATTTGAAAGAGAAGCCCAAGCCGGTGCAAGCAGAACATACACTATTCCGCTGGGCGTGTTTCTCACCACCATCACAATGTCCCAGCTGTCTGCTGACAGCATTGACATCATTTTGGCCAATCATAGTGTACAAACACACACACACACACACACACACACACACAATTTAAACTTATGGCAAAGGGACTTGTTGTATACATGAATGTATGCAACGGAATCCAAATAGCTATTCTATTATAGCAAAACAGCTTCAGGAAGGGAGAACTAGTAAGACAGTAGGCGAATGGAGGATCAAACATCTACCATTCCCCCCAAGTGTCCCTATTTTCCAGGGACAGTCCCAGATTTACAGAAGCCATCACAGTTTATGATTTGATCCCAGAATATCCTGCATTTCCTTAATCATGTGGCCAGCATGACAAAGCCGCTTCTGGCAAACCAGAGCAGCACATGGAAACGCCGTTTACCTTCCCGCTGTAGCGGTTCCTATTTATCTATTTGCATTTTGATGTGCTTTCAAACTGCTAGGTTGGCTTTTCCTTAGGACACCTCTATTTTCATCAGAGAAATGTTGGAGGGTACTTAGTACCCATTCAGTCTTTCTGCTCCAGACACTTCTGTAGCTCTTTTGCCCAAATACAGGAGAGAGGAACTGGATCTAGCAGGTGGGCCAGATCCCTACTTCTCCCCCTGCGCATGGTCCAACTTTGACAGGTAGGTGAGTGGGGCTGCCCACTCAGGCCCGGCTCTAGGTAGACCCCCGGTGGCGCAGGGCACCATGGCGCCGGCCCGCCAGAAAGGCGCCGCGAGCTGCGCCCGCCCGCTGGCCGGCCGATCCGCTGGTCCGCCGCGCCGCTGCGCCCACCCGCCCACTGCGCTGGGAAACGGGGCGGGAGGGCGCCGGAGAGATCCGGCGCACCACAGTGGCAGGGGCGTTTAAGACGGCCCTGTGCCCACTTTGAGGTTTGCTCCACCCAATCCTCATGTTCAGTGTGGATTTACAATAAAAACCCAAGGCCCACCACTCTATAATACCCACCACATGACAAAATCCTGTTACATGGAGGGTTTTTCCCCCTCTCTCCCTCTTTTACATCACAACTGTTTTACTTTCTGCAGTATTCTATGATCACATTGGGCCTCTGCAAACTCCGAGGCACCTTCCATTTCTGGAAACTCCAGTAAAACCTTTCTATGTTAAAATATTAATTCTTCTTCTTAATCCAGCTGCAAAAATGGTAATGTGACGCTGCCTTCTGGAACAAGAAAATAGTGGAGCCAATTAATCCTGGTGTTATTGCTGCAAGCAGGTAGCTTGGAATCCACCAGCTTGGGTGGTTTTCCATTATCCCAGCTATAAGCTTTATAGAAGCAGTCGGTGCTTGCAAAATCTCAAATAAAACAAGCCCAGATGCCAAAAAAATTGCCATTTGTTGTGTTGGTAAACCGTGACCTTCCCCTACATCTCATCCAAAGCGCTAAAGGTATTATTATTATTATTATTATTATTATTATTATTATTATTATTATCCAATTTAAAACCCTTAAGGACAAATTCCTTAGCCAAGGGTCTTCACCAGTCACACAACAAGGCAATAAAGAATCTGGAGCACCACTCAAAACATAATTAAAACAAACAGCAATCAAGTTAAGAGACCCAAAAGGCAGAGGCCATTCCTGGAGAATAAAAAGAACAACTGTTAGGTCATGTCCTCTGAACATTAGCAGAAGAGATGGAGAAAATATGCTTATGTTAATATGGTTTTCAGGTGCCTTATGATTGTAAGGGGCATGAATGCCTATGAGAGAGATCACTCTTTTCAGTTGGCCCACAAGGAGCCAGCATTAGTAAGTGGCATAAAATCATTCAATTTTGAGCAGTAACCTGACCTCCTGTTTTTAATTGTGTCAGATCTGAAAGCTCAAAGGGACAATGGGAAAAGATGGCTCTCTGGAGACCAATAGATCACACATCAGTCAAGTAGGCTTTCTTGCTTCAGTGAGTTGAGCATGCTTTGAATTGGAATCTCTATAATACATTTGTCTACAGCAAATTTAATTTGGTTCTGGATTTTTAAAAAAACAAAAACAAAAACAACAGCAAGAAGATTTAGGAATAACCTCCCTGAGAAATTTCACTCATCTCTTCACATTTTTTTAGGCTACAATTCTGTACAGCTTACCTCAGAGTAAATTACACTGGATTCATAATAGGATTGTGCCACAGATAGCTTTAAGCTGGCCAAGCTTTTGTAGCCACATAAATGGCACAAAAGCTATCTGAAGAAGTATGCATGCACACGAAAGCTCATACCAATGACAAACTTAGTTGGTCTCTAAGGTGCTACTGGAAGGATTTTTTTATTTTGTTTTGACTACATCAGACCAACACGGCTACCTACCTGTAACAAGAATTTTAAAACAAAAAAATCATATATGCTGCCAGTGACAAATTCATTTGGCAGCAGGCATTCAAGGCATATTTAAGGGGGGGAGGGAGAAACTTCAGGCCCTCCAATTTAAGATTTGGTACAGATGGACTTATGTAAGTGAGGTGGCCTGCCAAATTATTTGGAAGATTGAGGGGTTTGCTCTCGTGTCATGGGCTTGTGTATGTCTCCACTGCCCTTCTCATATCTATTTCCTATCTCATGTGCAAATCCCACAGCTGTTGGTGCTAGCATCCTTTCATTTTAGGAGCATCAGCCATCTGGAGGAGCCTTACTGTGTACTTCCACTTAAATAGCTCTTCATCTATTTTCAAATCTCGTCAACGAGCATCTTCCCTCTCTCGCCTCCAACACTTAATTTCTCTACCCATCTGCATTTGTGCTGTTCCCTCCCCCCAATGTGAAAGTGGCAATTATTAAACTAGAGCACAGGCCTGAAACTAGATCAAGCACCATTCTGTAGCTGCGGTCTTTAACTTGTGATAGAAACTCTGAAATTAATGGTAACATTCGTGCCATACATTTCAAGAACCATGAGATCACTTTAAGCAATCATTGCTTTCCCCACTAACAGGACCGGCCAACCCATGAGGCAAGGTGAGGTGACTGCCTCAGGTGGCAGGATCCACAGGGGCAGCAGATCCAGACACCAAGGAATGAAGCACCTGCTCCTGCTGCTGCTAAAAGGGGCAGCAACAGGTGTGGCATGCTGTTTGGAAGCCAGATTTGCCACATTCTCGGCAGCTCTTTCCCCAATGCTACCTCTTACAATGGCCTCTTGATTGGCTAGCTCCAGGGCTGGCCCACCCAGGAGGCAAGGTGAGGCAAGATCCACAAGGGCACCAGATCTGGCTTCCAGGGAAGGCATTGGCTGCTACTGCATGTTCCTTGGAGGCTAGATCTGTCACATCTCCAGCAAACCCCACCCCATGACCACTCTACAGTGGCCTCTTGGAAAATAAGAGGTCTCCTGCCACCCCTAGGGAGGAAATGGTGGGGGCTGCCCTCTGGGGTCTCCTGGGCTTTGCACCCACAAGCTTCATTCAGAGTGGGCCTCTGTGACGTTTTTACGCTGTTTGTTATAGCTTTATCAACCCGAACCATCAAGGGTTAACTCAGGCTCCGTGTAGACCAGGGGTCCCCAAACTAAGGCCCGGGGGCCGGATGCGGCCCAATCACCTTCTAAATCCAGCCCGCGGATGGTCTGGGAATCAGCATGTTTTTACATGAGTAGAATGTGTTCTTTTATTTAAAATGCATCTCTGGGTTATTTGTGGGGCCTGCCTGGTGTTTTTACATGAGTAGAAGGTGTCCTTTTATTTAAAATGCATCTCTGGGTTATTTGTGGGGCATAGGAATTCATTCATATTTTTTTAAAAAATATAGTCCGACCCCCCACAAGGTCTGAGGGACAGTGGACCGGCCCCCTGCTGAAAAAGTTTGCTGACCCCTGGTGTAGACTGAC
This sequence comes from Zootoca vivipara, assembly GCF_963506605.1. Taxonomy (NCBI): domain Eukaryota; kingdom Metazoa; phylum Chordata; class Lepidosauria; order Squamata; family Lacertidae; genus Zootoca; species Zootoca vivipara. Next base: position 27,402,041 of record NC_083277.1, on the reverse strand, counting down.
TGGACATTCCATGAGGGGAGGGGAATGGTTGAATGTTTAAAGAGAAGGGAGAGCCGTTTGGTCAGTTGAGAGGTTGCTGGGGGAGCGGGAGTGTGAGGGTGGTTGTAAAGAAGATCTAGGAGAGTAGGTTTAGGTTAGGTAGCCGTTAGGTTATCTAGTACATGAGTAACAAGGTTATTACCATTGAAACTAAGCTTGTACAACAGGAATACCTTAAAGCAACCATTACGTTCTTGAGAAATAAAGTTTCCAGTGTTAAAGTGCCAATCAGAAAATCGTCGGTGTTATTTTCCAGCCAAGCTACATGAAACTCATTCATGAGGACACCCATTAAAAAGACAACATTTCCTTCAAGAGTGGAACTGTTAGTTTGTATCTTTGGGGTGCACCAAGAGGGCGAGCCAGGCAGACAGACAGACCCAGGGTGTCATAAAGTTACCTCAGGGAAGGGGCGAGCTTTTACAGAAAGGGATTCTTAGAGGCAGAACTCGCTATACTGTACTGTGGACACAAGGGATAGTCTCAGATACAGGCCTGAACTTTAATAGGTACCTGGCCACGGTTGTGCTGGAAGAGGACTCTCTTTTGTATAAAAGAAGAGGAAATAGAATAAAACCCTCGAGGGCATGAGGGAATACAGAAAGGCTACCGGTAAGGGGAGCAATAGGGGGAGGCTCGGCTTACCCCAGACCATCCCTGTTAGTTCAACAGGAGAGGTAGGATAAATGAGATGGAAGCAAGGGTCTTTCATCGCAGCCTCTGTCCCCCTACAACAGCCTCTGGTTCCCACTCCAACCATTGGGTATGGCTGATTTAATAACCCTGCCCCTTGTTCTCAGTGTACATAATCTTCACTTACCCCCTTCTTCCTTGGTCAGGGGTGATGGGTGGGGAGGCACCGTTTTGTGGTTTGTGTCAGGTGTCAAAATGTCTTGGACCTTCCATCCCCACAGAATTCTGAGCTGCAGTTTGTTAAAGATGCTGAGTTGTTAGGAGACCCCAGTTCCTCTCGCAGAGTTACAGTTGCCCAAGTGCCCTGTGAAAAGGGATTGTGGAACCACTCTGGGAATTGTAGCTCTGTGAGGGGAACAGCAGCTGTTGCTAATAGCAACTGGGAGCATTCCTCGGAAACAGGTAAAATATACAAGGTGATCGCACCAGGCTCACTCTTATTCCACATAAATTGTTTAGAATGTGGCTGCACATTTCCCCCCATAGCGTTCAATCTAGGGGGGGTGTAGAGATTTATTTTTTTCTAAGCTCAGAGTCTCAGGCATCTGCCTGTAGCTACCAGGTTGGCAACCCTTGGTTTATACATTTAGCCAGCAATTACTTTCCCCCTCTATGTTGGAAATAAATAGGGTAGAATTTTGCAGAAGGAAGGTTTGGGAATCTGCATCAGCATCAGCAGAACAAAACTCTTGGAAATCAAACCAGATGGTTTACAACAGCATTTCTACATGTAATATTATATCCCTTCTCCCCCCCCCGCCCCCCCCCCCGGTGGAAGGTAGTATTTATTTGAGTTCTCAGGAGGTTTCCTGCCATGGTTGCTGCATTAAATGTTTTTAGGCTATGCCTTTGTACCAAAAGGTAGAAATGTGGTTTTGCCATTTTAACACATTAATAAACTGGATATAGTTCATTTCCTCCTAACATTGCTGTTTGGGGGGGGAGGGGGAGTAGGGTGGGCGAACCCGAAGGGGCAAGGAGGCTTACTTCCAAATTAAAATATATAATTAAAGTTGTAGGCATTCTGGAAACTTGGCACTAGGTAGAATGGCACTGACTTATGTATCTGGGAGTACTGCGCCTAAAAGATTTACTTCTCATTAGCTGCATTTCAGACTTTAAGAAGTGGATTAAAGTTAATTTAAATAAATATATTCTATAATGTGAAATTAAAGCACAGTCAAGCAAGCATAATCTCAGCCATTTCCCCGCACCAACTTTTTCATCCCGCCCCTGCCCCCCGCTAGAAGATATTAGTTCCGCTTAATGAAATGGTTCTTAAAGTGTGGGGTGGGCCCTCTTGGGAGAAGGGGAACATCTGGATATGTGAGTGTGTGTTCCACAAAGTTCCTGACAAGGATAGGATTTTGAGGCTGCTGGAGTCCCCCCCCCCCAGTCAAGGATGCATTGAACACTCTCTATGGGAGGATCCCCACAGATTTCTGGATGTGTTTGTCCCCGCAGGTGGCGCTGTGGGTTAAACCACAGAGCCTAGGGCTTGCCGATCAGAAGGTCGGTGGTTTGAATCCCCGTGACGGGGTGAGCTCCCGTTGCTGAGTCCCAGCTCCTGCCAACCTAGCAGTTCGAAGGCACATCAAAGTGCAAGTAGATAAATAGGTACCGCTCCGGTGGGAAGATAAATGTCGTTTCCGTGCGCTGCTCTGGTTCGCCAGAAGTGGCTTTGTCATGCTGGCCACATGACCTGGAAGCTGTGCACTGGCTCCCTCGGCCAATAACGTGAGATGAGCGCCACAACCCCAGAGTCAGTCACGACTGGACCTAATGGTCAGGGGTCCCTTTACCTTTACCTTGTCTACGCTGGGAAGGCCAACTGCTTCTCCACTTGTCCTGCCATGCCAATCTTATTTGGGGAAAGCTTCTGCTTTATTCTAAGGTGGCTGCCTGTTTGCAGATAGGTCCCAGCTATCTTGTTGCATTGCCCTTCCTCATGCCGCTATGGGGTCTGTAAGGATCTGTGCACTCTCTGGGAAATGTGGTTGGTGTTGGCTTAAGGGGGGGAGGAGAAGATAGAATAACTTTAGAAAGGTGGAGGGTTAGGACTAAATAATAACAATAATTGTGGAACACTGCCCTAAAGTCGCCAAAATTTATTTCAGCATTCCGTCCCCCACATGAGGTAGGAAACTGTAGTTAGAAAAATAAACCTGGTGCCCTGTCCAGTTACAATATAGTTGGAGACAAAATAAGCAAGACAAATGTGAAATGTCAATATGACCTAGAAGGCCCCAAAGGGATAATATAAGGCGTGTATATGTGACAGACCCCCGTCTCACACATTTGCCCAATGTGTGAGGGTGTCCAGGGGGTCACATCAGTTAGGCCTGCAGTTCAACTACCACATTTGTGGGCCACACACTCCTCCCTGGTAGCTGTGGCTGAATATGCACTAAACATTTAAAACACTTCCACTCAAATAATCCTAGTTACAGGTAGGTAGCCGTGTTGGTCTGACGTAGTCGAAACAAAATAAAAAAAAATTCCTTCCAGCAGCACCTTAAAGACCAACTAAGTTTTTATTTTGGTATGAGCTTTCGTGTGCCTCCACACTTCTTCAGATACAAATAATCCTGGGAACTGTAGCTCACCCAACACAGAGCTACAATTCCCAGCACCCTTAACAAACAACAGCTCTCAGGATTCTTGTGTGTGTGTGTGCCCTAAATGTATGGTATGTACAGATCCTATGTGCACATAAGACATGCACAGAGCCTCCAAGTATCCCTATTTTCCACGGCCATTCCTGATTTAGAGAAGCTGCCCTGCTTTCTGATTTGATCCCAGAATGTCCCATTTTTCTTGAGTTGCCGCTATTTTCACTGGAGAAATGTTTGGGGGCGGGGTATGGAGTTGCCCAGCCCTCAAGCCATATGAAGGCAATCCTGTATAGGGAAGTTGTTGTTTTTGTTTAAATGCCTAATGTTTTGTTGTTTCTATATATGTTGGAAGCTGCCCAGAGTGGCTAGGCCAACCCAGTAAGATGTGTGGAGTATAAATAGTAAAATTATCATTATGGAATGGGACGTCCTTATTTTCATCAGAAAAAATGTTGGAGGGTATGCATTTAGGACCAGTTTGTGGGATTTAGTCCTAGAGATGAGAAGGGACAGAGAAAGACTGAGGGGAAATGGGCTGGGCAAAATGGGGAAAACAGTTTCCCCCTGTTCCTTTCCCCTCAGCCCTTCACTTTTCAAGTCCCAACACCTCATGTTGATGTCTGCCCTTGTTGCCAAATATAAAAACAAATGTAAAAAACCAAATGATCCTGCAGTGTTTCCTCAAGCACAAAATTCAATTGAAAATAAGTACCCCTTTCATCAAGAAAACAGCTATGAAATGAGACTATCCAGCTGTATGTGAGATACAGCCAAACAAATATTAACAAAGCTTAGAGAGGCCAAACTTCCTGGTCATTTACCTCCTCCAGAAAAAAACAAAACCCTATCTGAACATAATCTAAAAATACCTGTGTTCAAATATCATTTCTGTCACCACTGTTGGCACTTTGTGCTCTCCATCTGGTCTAGTGGTATGGTAAAATTGTCCTTTGTCGAACTCTTATCTAAGCATTCATTCTTTGCAAATGAAAGGTCTGCTTTGGACATGAGCTGAAAGGAGCATCGTTCTGGTAGCCGGAATTCTGCAGTCTCTGCCAGCTCCCAGGAAATTGGAGGAAGCATTTTTTGGTGAACATAGATTCAGGCATGTAATGCATTTCCCAAGTTGTTTCTAAAATACAGAAAATAGTACATTCCGTATCGGTCTTTAAAATTAACGATGCTGGTGAGAAACGTGGAATGTAAATTCTCTTAATCATTACATTAATATATAATAAGTGCTTGGAAATTAAACAAAGGGTCTGCTGGTTTCTCTTTAAGGTTTCCAGACTCAAAAGCGAGCAGGGCAATTAAAGGCACAGAAGTCCTCTCCTCTATTGAGTCTGGCAACCCTAACAGCAACTTCCATGTCCACAGGAAGTAACTGGATCAGGGCAGTGGAAGATGGGATGTGTCTTTAACACCCACACCACCCAGAAAGCCAGACTCTGGTCTTCTTGCAGATAACTACCTTGCGGCAAAGTTCTAGTATAAACCAATTCAGAGTCACTTCTGAACTGGAAGTGAAAAACCAAATAGCAAGGGGTTGGTGAGGACAACTGTTAACTGTAGATATGAATCACAGAGACAGACGCTGCTTAATTAAGCAGACACCACCTCAATAAAATTATTCTCACACACGAGACATTGATGTTGCTATTGTCAGGTCATTTCCTAAGTGTGGCTCAACTCACAGTTCTTCTTTAAAATCAATAATCACTTTCCACCTGCAAAGTATTTAACACTGTGCAGTCCTTATTTCATTCACTGTTACAACAGCTGAGATGAGATGAGAAGATGAGAAATTGATATTTCCATTTTATTATAGATGTGCCCAAAGGAGCAGCAGGGACATTGCCCCACAGTCCAGGTCTTTACCCAGTGGTGAAAAGTCATAAGGTTGCTGTCACATGATCCAAGTTGGGTGTGTGTGTGTGCAACTTATGAGAGCATAAACTTCAGCTACGGGAGCTGTGAGTGTCATGTTGAAGGTAAGTTTCAGAAATAAACCATTTCTGATGTGAGTGTAACTCTGGCACTCCTGACTTAGCCCCCAGGGGTTCCCAGATCTTTACTACACACAGCAGATGACTCCATAGATCATGGGAGGAGGCCTCTTTAGATCTGCTCAAGAGTTATTCAGGCGATATGCAGGACCCCTTATTGGCGATCTGAGGGAAAGCACTTGCCACCGGAGAGAAGATGTGCTGTTATCCCCTTCAGTGGATAATCTGCAGCAGGCAAAGGTGGATAACCTTCTGCGTCAACCTACAAGGTATGGTGGCTGCGGATGTCCCTGGGTCAGACTTAGCAAGTTTGGGAGTTCTCTATCCCAAGATGCCTATACTGACCACCATTAGAAAACTGGAATGGTCTTCTCTAGTCTTCCAGCAGCTAATACAGGCTACAGGGCTTGGGTGTGAATACATGTGCCCCTAATTGAAACAGTCATGTGTATCAGTCCATGTGGCAGTAGGTGTCTTCATTTGCTCCACCTATTCCTCTTGCGTGTTCTTTTTCAAGACCTTCTGCATACATGGTTTTGCTGCTAAGAAATGGCAAAGCCCAGAAGCATCCCAAGAACCAACGCTATCTGTAACTGAGAACAGAGGTGCCTCTGTTGCATTAACAGTTTCCCTTTATAGGACTGCAAGTTAGATATCGTGTGTCCAGGCTGGTTGCAACTTGGCTAGCATACAATCCAGGTTAATTGCTGCAAAGAAGTTAAGCAATGAAAACATCGCAAATGATGATGCTAATCAAGGCAAAGAATGATCCCTTTGGAGAACAGTGAAGCTGGGTGCAGTGATTAAGGTGAATTCTTCACATCTGAAATGACGATTCATGAAAATGATGAAGAATGACAGCTACTTAAAATATATTTCAAGAGGTAAGGTTGGATCTTCTTGGGAAAAAATGTGGTAAGGCTATCAGATGTGTAGACAGCCACAAAGGGCAATTGTGGGAAGAACAAGATCGAGGATAGGGGGAGCTTAGTTATAAAGCAAAATAAAAGTATTGTTTGGATTGTTCCTTAGACTAGTGGAGATCATCAAGTGAGATTTATTGGACTCTTCAGCAATGAAACCATTTTCTTCCCAATACAAAACCCCCCCAAACAAACAGAAAGATTGACTGCTCCAAAGCAAAAGAAGTCAATGAATAAATGTCTGAATGAAAAATGTGTTGAAAATGTTTTGTTGTGCCCTTTTGTGACTACAAACTTCGTGACAATGAGAACTACAGGAAACATTCTGCAGAAAGTTGTTAATGAAACATATTCAAGTCTAGTTGATTGTGTGATCAAGTACAAAACAGCCCAATCTCTTCCGTTCACAGGTATTTATCCTTGGGCCACACTTTGTTTTGTTCCAACTCATATATAAAATTAAAACACTTCACTAAAATGTTTTCTGCTCTTCCCAGGAATGATATTTGAGAGGGAATATAAATGTGCTGCTTGCTTGGTTGACAGGTTATGCTTAAGATTTATTTTTTTAAAGATATAATAGCCAAAGCCATATTTCCCTAGTGATAAAAAAATCCCCTTCGTAATCCCTATGAAATCCTACAGGGCTAAATAGCAATGAAGAGGATTTCTAATGGTAAGTTATAAATCCTTTTAGAGAACATGTTGCTTTAAAATAATTCAAGGAGGAGAGGGAAAGAAACACAGTACTGAAGAATGAAGTGGTATTATTTAGAAATCCTTCAGCAAGAGCAAAAGGACTCCTTGAGATCAGCCAATTCAAAGTTGGGAAACTGAAACTGAAATACACTTTTACAACTATTTTGAAGCAAAAGAAGGATGGCGAGAGAGAAGGAAAGGCAAAACTTTGAAAAGCTATCACATAAAATTTACTTGTACACATCATACATTTGAAACACACTTGAAGTACATGACTTCCTGGAAAGAATCCTGAGAAGCAGGGGGGTCGTGGTGGGGGTGGTAAGCCCAGGGTTCCACTCTGGGGGGAGCCACTTGGTGCCCCCACCCCCACGACTCCCAAGCCGAGTCTCCAGCCTCCTGGTAAAAAGTCCGCACTGGAGGCTGGAGGCTTGGCTTGGGAGTCGCGGGGGTGGGGGCGCCAAGTGGCACCCCCCCACACACCACATGGATTGGAGTCGGCGGGGCACGGGGTATCGCCGCCCTGCCTCCGCGCCTCCAAAACCACGCGCCCCCAGCTACAAACTCCGGGTAGAAAGCCCGCTGCGCTGAGCGGGCGGCGATACCCCGCCACGTAGCAACACATGCATTGTTACGTAACACGCATGTGTCGTTACGTAGCGACACATGCACCATTACTTAGAGACGCTGCACCCCCCCCCCCCCGGGTGCATGCCAATTTGCCGCCCCGGGTGTTGCGGCGCCTCGCTACACCCCTGCTGAGAAGTGTAGTTTAATACGGCCACTGGGGGTAAACTACAGTTCCCAGGATCCTTTGGGGGATGTCATGTGCTTAAATGTATGGTGCATGCAGCCCAGTACTGCTACTTCTTCTTCCGCCACTACTGTTAACATTAGGGATGAATGAATCCTTCTACTTCCAGTCTATATCACTTTTGAATGTGTTCACCCATGCCAACATTCTCTCCCATTTCTGCATTCATCTGCTATCTAAAGTGGGGGGGGGGTCCGCATGAGAATCTACATTAGAAATCACATGTAATCACATGTAAAATATTTTCTTCCAAAATGGCACTTATAAACATAGGGTTGTAGCCAGTTTTGCTGTTCTACGCACAAAGCTGTCTTCTGCTCACAAGATGGAACTTCCCCCTCCTCTCCTGACAGCCCTCCCAGGCACCCTCAGAGCCTGTTCCAGAGAATTGGGGAGGGGGTTTTCTAGAGTAGATTGTGGGGCTACACAGGGAGAGGAGAGGAAAGGAAGGGAAGTTTCCCATGCTGAGAGAAGTAAGGCACAACATTAAGCATACACATGCAATCATCTTTTCTAATCATGCTCTTGATCAATGGTTGAGTCCTTGGATTAGGAAAGGATCTTTGAGCTCTTTGAGGAATTCTGTGTGACACTCAAAGCATATCTTTGCACGGTGGAATGCATTTTGCAGTCACATGAGCTCAACACCACAGTGCGATGGTAGACAGGGAAGTAAGAACAGAGGGGACTCACTACGAAGGACTCTGAAAAACATGCATGCAAAACAACTTGACCATGAAACATTCCAAGTTCAACTTTTTGGAGACCACTTATGTTAGTTGCTGTCCATAACATTTGGTCACAGAAAAAGTGAGGAAATATCTACTTTGATGATTCCATATCAGTTCTTGACTTCCATTCTCCTAGCACGTAAGACATTAGTTTGGAAAGTGGTATCATTGTGGAAGGAAGCATCACTCAACCTGGTGGCTTCCATATGTTGTGGACTACAACTCCCTTCCTCCCTGGTCATTAGCCATGCTGGCTGGGGCTGGTGGTAGTTGTAGTTCCCGACATTAGGAGGACACCAAGTTTGGGGGAAGGCTGCTGGAAAGCATCGCAAGACTCTGCAAGGAGTAGGCAGTGGCTCACTGTGTCATTGGGCAGCTTAGTGGGGATATCAGCTGCAGTTACCATGAGGCAGCCAGAAAACTCTGGGAAGTTCCACTTAAGCTGGGAAGTGCACCATTTACAAAGAGCCAATCATAATTCACCTCTTGCTGCATTACTTCAAGAGCTGCTGCAGTTCTGCAGAGCAATGTTTTGTCCGAATAAGCCATTTGCTCTGTGTCCCTGTCTCTCTCCACCTGCCCAGTCTCCTGCTGGTCTTTCTTCAGTCTGTCATATCTCACTCATTGTCCAATAATGAAATTGACCTTGTTTTATTGACTTCGGATTTACTGTCAGTGATACCTGGATCACCCAGACCTTTTCTCTATTAGCATGATCTAATCTGGCAAAATATGAGCAGTGATCGGCCTGACAGGATGCTTTTGAGGGATACTGTTGACCAAGAACACCTCTGAGCCAATGTGTTTAATCAATGAGATATTTTACTCACTTTACAGTTTGTCTTAGTGCAGCACCTGCATTTCAAATGAGCCACACTTCCCTTTCCTCCCCCTTTAGAATATTGGCTTTATTCATCAGTTGATTGCAATGTGCCGTCTAGGGTTTTTATTAGCTGTACTGAATGGCTTAGTAGTTAATGCAGTAATTGTATAGTGCATATTAACAGCATTTCAGAAATGAATGGGTTTTTGGTGTGCATAATATTTTATCATATCAGTAATAAGCTATTTCCAGAGCCTGAAGAAGTTTAATGTGACATGGCAGTGAAGTGCTATTAATACAACCGTGCCATTACATTCCTCCATTGAATTAGTGAAGGTATGGCTGAAAGCGATTTCTAAAATAATATTATGCCATATGGTGCAATGTGAGAAATGCGATCAGGAAAAGTTGATAAAGTTAGTATCATGATAGATGCATCTTATTTTTAGTTAGATATCCTATATATAGTATATTAAGTTCTTCCATCTGTGATTCAAATGCAAAAAGAGACAGAGAAATCTAAGGAGTTATAAATGCTGGCCAGGTGGCACAATGAGTTACTGCTTTGATACTGGGAAGGAGTCAATGTTAACTAATGTTAACTAACAATAACATCACACTATTGGGCTAGGCATATCATAGAATCATAGAGTTGGAAGAGACCACAAGGGCCATCCAGTCCAACCCCCTGCCAAGCAGGAGACACCATCAAAGCATTCTTGACATATGCCTGTCAAGCCTCTGCTTATAGACCTCCAAAGAAGGAGACTCAACCACACTCCTTGGTAGCAAATTCCACTGCCGAACAGCTCTTACTGTCAGGAAGTTCTTCCTAATGTTTAGGTGGAATCTTCTTTCTTGTAGTTTGAATCCATTGTTCCGTGTCCGCTTCTCTGGAGCAGCAGAAAACAATCTTTCTCCCTCCTCCATATGACATCCTTTCATATATTTGAACATGGCTATCACATCACCCCTTAACCTTCTCTTCTCCAGGCTAAACATACCCAGCTCCCTAAGCCGTTCCTCATAAGGCATCGTTTCCAGGCCTTTGACCATTTTGGTTGCCCTCTTCTGGACACGTTCCAGCTTGTCTGTATCCTTCTTGAACTGTGGTGCCCAGAACTGGACACAGTACTCCAGGTGAGGTCTGACCAGAGCAGAATACAGTGGTACTATTACTTCCCTTGATCTAGATGCTATACTCCTATTGATGCAGCCCAGAGTTGCATTGGTTTTTTTAGCTGCTGCAACGTATAACCTCTTAGTAGCTGGAACACAGGAAAGAAACCAATGAGTCATGAAACGAACCTTGTGTTTTGAGCAAATATGTAGTAGCATCAACAATCCCTGAGGCTGCTGAACACAAATGACCCAGGGTGCCACAAATATAACTCCACATTCCAGTATTTACAAATCTTGATTACTATAAGCGGATTGATTACTATGAGCAGATGATCTCAGAGATGTTTCACAAGTGCATATTCACCAATTGATGATGACTGCAACATTCCACCAGTGACTTAGATGTATGGATAGACCATCACAGGCTGGACTTTCATATTGTTTCCCACCACCTGAGATGGAATGCTTTTCAGTAGAGTGGGGCGTATCTACACTTAACCTTGGTCCCTCTCTTTCCAGGCATAGACCCATGCTCTAAACTCTTTATGTTCAAGCATTGTTGTTTTCTGCCCTGGAGCTTTTAAATATATTCATAATGATCTATACACACAAAAAAAACCCCTGTAGAACAACCAACTCTTCCTAGGAAACCTTCCGATTAATATGTGTTAGACTCTGAGAAAGAAAATAATATTGTTCTTGGTTGATTTGCTTGTGAGATGAAGCAAGTATTTATTGAATGTTAACTGAAGGAGAACTATATTGCTGAAACTCTACACATCTTGGAGTGAAGGAGGCCCTCATTTAAATTATAATTATCTTCCCGAAAACTGTTTTACCTTTTGTTACGACTTGCTCCATCTACTTTGAGTCATGGAAATCTCAAAGATTTAACTGCAGTAATGTTTCATTACGGGACTTGTTAAAACTGCCTTAATAGGGCAATTTCAGACTCCCTCTACTGTATCCTTAGCAAATGTCTTTTTATTTGATAAACAACCTGTTTTTGAGCATAAAGATATTTGCCAGTGGGAAAAAAGTATTTATAGCATTACAGAATTTATGCAAGCGTTACAAAGTTGAGGTCACATCAACTATGGGAAATTACAAACTCCTGTAAGTTTACAGGTACAAGTATCCCTCTTTGCGTAGCTACTGGAGATGTAGATTTTGTGTAGGCCTGCAGTTGAAGTTGCCACCACTGTTTCTGGGTGGCCCTCAGCTCTGTCAGGCTGCCATTGGGAGAACATGAGGTGGTCAGCAGCTTGACACCTTTAAGTAAGAACCCATCAAAGTAGCCCTTGGACATCCGTGTAAGTAGAATCTACTGCCTACATAAATTGTCACATCTGGGGTGCATTTGGAAACAGGATAGAACAGACTTGGACCAATCTGCCCAGAACTAAGGGGAAGTCCATGAGATAACTTCAAAGAGTTATTTGAGCATCATTTGATACCTGATCTCTCCTATGATCTCGTTTGACACCTTTGTTCTTCTCCTCTCGTTCTAAGCCAGGCATTCCCAAACTCGGCCCTCCAGATGTTTTGGGACTACAGTTCCCATCATCCCTGACCACTGGTCCTCTTCAGGGCCGTCTTAAGCATGTCAGGCGCCCTGGTGCCGTGGTGCGGAGATCGCTCCGGCGCACCCCCCCTGTTTCTTGCCGCGGCTGGTGGGTGGGCATAGCGTGCAGCGCCCCCCTGATGGCCCGGCGCCCTGGTGCCCCGCTCCACCCAGCCTTCCCCTAGAGCCGGCCCTGGTCCTCTTAGCTAGGGATGATGGGAGTTGTAGTCCCAAAACATCTGGAGGGCCAAGTTTGGGGATGCCGGTTCTAAACAAAGCAAGTATCATGACCACAGTATAATGCAATATCTGGGAGACAATGCATTTGCCTATTTCTTGAACGAGAATGCCAAAACAGCTTTACAGTTGTCATAAAAGGTTCTGTCCCTTGTCTAGACTGCTCAGCCTGTTCACATATCTATATGATTGTGGTCTCTTCATTACCTGTTCAATTTTTCTAACTATTTTATATCAGGACAGTAGATGTCCCAACAAACCAAAATGGGAACAGAAATTGCTGCAATCGGCATGTTCACCTAAGGTCAGGAATGGAAACTGTGTTGCTCTTAATGTTTCCCTTTCACTGGAATACATTGAAACTACTTATATCATTAGCTATGCTTGTTTTGGCCATTGCAGATAGCGAGGCAAATAATGTAGGCTTTAGCTGAAGCTGAACTGCAGTGGCGCAGAAACAGTGCAGATTGTGAGAAACTCAGGACAGGGCAACTGTCTCTGCCTCCTTACATCTCTAACGGCCACAACCAGAAGCCGTCACCGATTTTCTCCATAACTGCCTTGCCTTGCTGAATCTCTGCTGGGCCCACTGCCTTTGCCTGTAATATATTCACAATGACATTTTAAAAGCACATCAAAATGAGGTACTTTAAAATGATTTAATGGCCCCATCATGCTTCATGGACTTGCACTTCAATAACTCCTTTGGCTGGGGGGGGGGGAACTAATGAGATGGTCTTTGCTCACCTGAGTGAGCACTATATTTGGAGTCAAAAAGGACTTCTCAGCATTTGGGCTAGTGACCCAGGAGGGTTTTGGGCAGCATCCTCTGGAGTGTGTGTCTGAATCACTGTCCAGAAGTTCCTTGGTTTTGTTCTTTTGCTTTCCTGGCATATTGTTGTGGCTCAGTGCAGTCTGAATTACATGAGGATGATCTTTGCCAAGTGCAACTTGGTGCATTATCCTGCCCAGTTGAACTGGATCCTCCTCGCTCCCTGGGAAACCCTTTTTCTGTATATGGCCTCTGCAGAGAAATGGGATGTGGCAACAAAACAAACAAACCAGTTTTATTGTATGGGTGGAAATTTGGAAAATTACTCATGGGTGGAAAATTACCTGCAACGTTTTTGGTGGGTTCACAGCCCTCTAATATAGTCTGTTGTAATAATATACTTGTTCCCAATTATGCTAACTTCTTGAGTGAGAATAGTGTTATGTATATTAACACTTGAACTGTTGGGAATAGAGGTAACTGACTTCTACCAAGTCAGACCATTGGTCTATCGAATGCAGTATTGACTGGCAGCAGCGCTCTGGGGTTTCAGGGTTTTAAGTCCAGCCATACCTGGAGGTGACAGTGACTGAACCTGGTACCTTATTGGTATTAAATTCTCTCGCTTCTGCATGCAAACCAAGTGATATACCACTAAGCTATGACTGTTCTTCTATTCATTCTGAGGCAGTTTGGGAATGGGCACTTGTGGAATTATTATATCAGTGGGCCACACACTCAAACCCAGCTTCTGGGGGGAAGGGGAGGGGAGGCAGGGATAAGAACTATGTCACAAAGGAAATCTGTAAATAATTTAATCATGATTGCCCCACATGTCTGGGATCTGATCTCAGCTCTATAGAACCTCGGACCTAAAATCTTGGCATAAAAGACAATGGCTATGAATTCCCTCTGCTATGGTGTAATCTTACATTCTTCAAAGAGATAGCATGAGTGAGCCACAATTCTTGGATTAGTCATTGTTTGCAATCGCTTGAACATGAATCCGAGTAGTCAAACAATCTGCTGTTAATGTTCATTCATTGCTCTCTCAGGAATACAAAACAGTTAGCATGTGCTTCTGTGTTCATGGGGGAGGGGGGGACAACCACACACTTACATAATACTTATGGGTGGAATTCAAAGTTGCATGGACACCACTCCATCAGTGCAAGTATTTTTAATCTCCCCACCCCATGGGCTGTTTTGGGGTTCTCCTGGCACCACCACCCCACACACTATTTGGGTGTGTGTGCAGGGGGAGGAGAGCGGTGAAAGCCCCATTGCATTCATTATTGGGACTCTTGCTAACACAACTATTTAGTTGAATGTGACACTCTCTTCTTTTGTGTCCAAATCTGATCTTATTAGCACACAGGCTCATCAACTCTAGCAGGCTGAAGGCACCATGGCTCCCTCAATATTTGTTTTAAGGGGGCTGGGCCTCCTCAAACTTAAGGAGGCCCTGCACGCATCACAAATCATTGTGACATCACATCATGACATCACGTTCGTCCAGTGGCCGGCTCCTTCAGAGGGCCTCTTCCAAGGCAACCTGGCACCTCCGTTAGCAGCAGCAGCAGCAGTTGTTGTAACTGTAAATGTGCAATGGAATACCTTATCATAGCTGCCAAGTTTTCCCTTTTCTCACGAGGAAGCCTATTCAGCATAAGGGAAAATCCCTTTAAAAAAGGGATAACTTGGCAGCTATGTACCTTATATGATCTACTATGTTTCTCGAATTGCTGAATACCTGCTACTGCTTGCTTCGTTGATAAACATGTTGCCTCCTGCTATCTGCTAGTACATTTCTGTAGGAGATAATTTTGAGCAGTCCTTGTCAAATAAAGTTAGATTTAATGCGTCCTCGCTGCTAGCCATTAAAGGCAAAACACTGATATTTCCTTCTTTATAATTAGATGTTGCCATTGATATCTCCAGCGAAGGCCCTTTTGCAGTGAGAAGTGATTGTTGCCTGGAAAGGGCATTGCATTTCCTGAAATTTGTCTTGCCCCTGTGGGTACGGAGAATACACCAGAGAGTCCTGTACTACTGATTGAACTGTCATAAATCTATCAGCTAAAGACGCGATAGAACATTTATATATATCCCCCGCTGCCTCTGGTTGCATGTATCACATTTCACAATTGGAAAAGCAACTGTAATGTGATGCTCCGGAAAGGTGTTTTAGAGGGAATCATATTACAAGAAATGAGGTTCTGACTAATCATTAGGAAGAACTTTCTGGCAGTAAGAGACGTTCAGCAGTGGAACGGACTACCTCATAAGGTGCTGTGCACTCCTTCGTTGCAGGTTTTTGAGCACAGGTTGTCAGGGATACTTCCGTTTTGATTCCTGATTGCAGGGGGTTTGTCCAGATGACCCATAGGGTCCCTTCCAACTCTATGATTCTATGACTCAGCTGGCTGGGATCACTCATGTGACTAAATAGGAAACATGGCTCCCATACCTTTCTTGGATCTCAGTGACATGGTCAAATAGCCAAATCTGACTGGTGTCATAGCCGACTGTGATTATCCATATCATTAGAAAAGTAAAGATGAAATATACTCGGAGTCAAGAATGAATTTCATGCTCTTTATTCAGCTTGTAGTAGCAATAGAGGAAGAAGAGAAGAATGGCTCTTTCCCCAAAATGTCTGCTTATATACATTATTTACACAATGGGCCTTGCGTGATTGGCTACTTCAGGGCTGCACCTGTGGGCCAATCAGGTTGTGGATTGACTTCTGCCAGCAGCCTGATTGGCTGCTCCTCTAGGCCAATCAGGTTGCTGATTCACTTCCACCTGGCACTGGATTGGGTGGCTCCTGTGGACCAATCAGACTGCTGCATTCTGGATCCTATTGTTCTAGGATTCAGCTCAGTACATAACAAAAGAAAAAGGTGCTGTGATTTGAAAGGGGGGGAATGCTCTGAAGCATTTCAAGAGCAGTGAACAACTTCTTTAAAAGGTGAAGATTAAGAGGGATTTTTAAAAGATTAATTCCTCCCCCCCACCCCCAAACCAGGTGAACATTCAGTGTAGCCCTAATTTATATTTTATTTGAAAAGTTTGCCTGAACCTTTCATGTCGGTTGTTCCCCTTCTTTAAAAGGCTACATTTTTGCGATCATTCTGCATTTGGATTCCTACATGCCAGCTTATCCCAATGCCAGTAATTGCCCACAAGACTCAAGTCTCCATTTCGATACCAGAAGGCCTACTTGGAATAACACTTCCATTGTGGTGTTGTACACATACAAAGGAGCCGAGCCCATGACTTGAAGCCTGTTTTATGAATCACATTGTTAATCATTCCAGCAGGGCTCCCTGTATGGCGCTAATTTAAGAGAAGTGACAATACAAGAGAGGCACTTACTGCAATTACAGGCAATTACAGGCTGCAGTTTAGCTGGGCAGTTTCACAGGAGCTGGTGTTGCATACATTGCGGCTGTAATTGAATAGAAGTTCTAATTGCCTTTCACACTCTGTGGGGGAATGGCCTTGCTCGGGAGGAGTTTAGAACAGAAAAGGGGGAGCAGGGCAAGCAGATAGGATCAGTGCAAATCTTCCCGGAGCCACATTTTTTAAAAAGAGACATCATCTAAGTGTGTGCCATTCGCCCTCTTTTCAGGTAGATCCTATTTCTTCCGACTCTGTGCTGGAGTACAGGAAGGCCAGCACATGCTGTTTCTCAAATGACATTCTATTGGCAGGCAAATACATTTTAGATAGGACTTTGGCCTCCAAAAACCTGAGTTGCAAATATGTGACAAATACAGCTGTTACTGCTTCGTTCCCTCCTCCTGACTTGTATTGATGGTTTACCTGCTTTGTGTTCAGGTATTTAGACTGGATGTGATTGCTGTTTGCTGCTTTTGTTGAGCTTACATTGTGGGCCACTTTCAGTGCCATTCAGCGGAAAAGTGGGGGTATACATCTAACCAATAAATAGGCCTACCCAAAGGACAAAAAAGGGGGGCTAAGGCACTACATGAGCTTTGCCCTATTACCATGCTACTTCATGTTTTGTTGGGTTGACTTTGTTGTTATATATTTGATGGCTTTGTGACCTCCCCACAAAAAATAAAAAAAAATGCAAGCATAGGGTTCCCCAATCTGGATCAGGCAGGAGCACACAGAGCAGGGAAGTTTGATTCAACTGTATTGAAGTAAAGATCAAACCCTCCCTTCCCACACACCGCAGTTCTGATCCAGATCAGGGGACCCCATGCTTACTGGGAGGGCACAGAAACATCTAACCTATAGCAATAAAGCAAATGCAATTCCATGTGGTAAACTTGGCCCTAAGTTTGCTCTGAGCTTACTCTCGAGAAATATGTAACAGCAGGTTATATGCAGTGTGTAGTTGGGTACTTTGATATGGAAATGTTCCTCCAGAACTGATTGCCCCCGTTGGCTTGCCAGGAAAGATGGAAGAGAAGAAGGCTACATCCCTGCCAGCTCTTCCTCTCAGCAAACATTATGTTGGAACAGGCTCCTGGATCAGCATCACTCCACCAGGAACCACTCTTTCTATTGATACCATTGCACACATTCTCCTTCGGGAACAGCCAGTCCCCGTGCTGCGCTCGAGGGAAATGGTTCCCAAGGGGAGGGTGCCATAGTTTTTCAGAAGTGAAAGGCAACGACAATAACTTTTGCAAGCTTTCAACACACCACAACAGAGATCAGTGTCCACATTGCAATGGCTAGCAAAATTGAAATATACTCGGAGTTGAGAGTGAATTTCATGCTCTTCATTCAGCTTGTAGTAGCAAAGGAGAAGAAGAGAAGAATGGCTCTTTTCCCAAAATGTCTGCTTATATACATTATTTACACAATGGGCCTTGTGTGATTGGCACCTTCAGGGCTGCACCTATAGGCCAATCAGGTTGCGGATTCACTTCTGCCAGAAGCCTGATTGGCTGCTCCTGCAGGCCAATCAGGTTGCTGATTCACTTCCACCTGGAGCTGGATTGGGTGGCTCCTGCGAACCAATCAGACTGCTGCATTTTGGATCCTATTGTTCTAGGATTCAGCTCAGTACATAACAAAAATGCAGGAGGGAAGTCATGGCGAGACATTCTTACATCTGAATTTACTTGGAAGTTTGCTTAATTAGAAACATCTTTTCACAATCATGAACAGTTTTGGCAGATCCATGCATGTGGCTGCTACTATGACCATTAGCATCATGTGGCTGTTGCTATGACCATTAGCACCCATGCACTGATAGGCTCCCTAGATTGGATGACTGCAGTGCATTCTAGGAAGCCCTTTAAACTAGTCGAGAAGCTGCAGTTAGTACAAAATGTAACGGCTCGACTGCTCACTGGGGCAGAATATTGCCACTGTATTATGCTGCTGCCGGGCAGGGTGGAATGTGTTAGCTGTCAATTAGCTACCAGGTTATGTTCAAGATACAGGTGTTGGTGTAGAAAGCCTCATTCAGCTTGGGACTGGGATGCCTAGATACCCAACGTATCACTGCATCCTGCAAGAGAGGGCATCCTGTAGGTACCATCCTATTAGGAAATTCAAGCTATCTCCTGCTGTCTATCAAACAGGTGCCTCATCTGTTGTATTGCTGGTGCCTGTTGAAGATGTTCCTCTTCCAGCAGACCTTCTAAGCAGAAATGTTTAGCTGAGTTGATATCTGCATTGATTTTGAATCTATTTAAATGGGTAAGTAACCTGTCAAATGTCACCTAACATCTGTGATAAAAACCATTGAATCTGAAGATTGAATTTCAATTCATGCGTTATTATCTGTTTTAAATCCCACAAATCCAGTCTGATTACGGCAGCTAAATAATCATCCTGCTAAACTGCTGATAGTAACAATTAATCCAAAGACCGAATTTCAATTTATGCATCATTGTAGTGGCTTGCCATGTGGATGCTCAACCCACAAGCCATTTGTGTGAGCAGCTTCCCACACCACATGATCTCAGTCTGCAAGCAAAGAGGCTTTGCAATGGCATAGCAGAAGCAGCCAGAACCTCATGGGAAGCCAGTTTATATGAACAGATTGCCATGGGGAGCAGCCTCCACGTAGCTGTATTTTTAAGTGGCTGCCATGCTGCTGATGGCATGTGTTAATCACACAGAGCAGTGGACTGGTGAAGCTATTTATGTGCATGTGTTTTTTAAATTGCTATAAATCACAAAAAATAATCTGGCACACCCGACACCTGAAAATAGACGATTCTGTCCAGCAGGTCATGTTTCCTTGGCCCTTTTGCAGACACAATGTGGGTTCTCCTTCTTGGAGAGCACATGTTGCGGGGGGGGGCAGCAAACTACCCCTGAGTTGCCGGGGCGGGACTGTGAGTTGGCTGCCGTTCTGATTGGACCCAGGTTGTTGTTGGGGGAAAGAGCATGTTGCCATTTTGTGACGGACAGCCCCGGGGGATAAAAGGCAGGCGCGTGGTTTGTTCCTCCTCTTTGGCTGCGTGCTTCGGATCACCCTCCCTCCCTATGTTTAGGCCTCTGTGTTGACCTTGCTGTGCCTGTCATAGGGTCGTCTACTTTTGGGGCAGGGGCCCAGTAGAAATTTTTCCATTTGGCTGATTGGTTGGTGCCATCTGGTTTTGCCTACTGCATAGCAAATAGTCACAACTTGTAAGGTTGGCGGTTAGGCATTGGTTATTTTGTTGGTTGTATGATTGACTGTGTCTGCCCCTTCAAGTTGATGCTGGTGTCTTGGGGAAATTCCGTTCAGGAATACAGGGGCTCGACATGCTCTGTCTGTAACCCCCAGCGAGAGCCCCTGGGAGCCTGAAGGGAGAGGGGAGGGCCAGACACACCCAGCTCCCTGTCTCTCCCAAGAGGGTGTCCCCTGACTGACATAAGGTCAGTTCTGTCCTTAGGGGACAGTTGGTGAACCAATGCCTACGCAACCATTCACATGTTTTGTATTTTAATAAAGTTGTGGCCAAATTCATGCCAAAAAACTAAAATAAAAATTCTGTCTGTGGTGTGAATTTATTTGAGGGGTGGTTTGGGGACCTTGACATGCAAAATACAGTGGTACCTCTGGATGTGAACAGGATCCGTTCCAGAGCCCTGTTCGCATCCAGAGCAGTACGAAACCCGCGCCAGCACTTCTGCACATGCGCGGGTCGCAATTAAGCGCTTCTGCGCATGTGCATTACGTCATTCGACGCTTCTGCGCATCCGCGAACCGCCACACCCGGAAGTAACCCGTTCCGTTACTTCAGGGTTCAGCGCGTTCGTAACCCGTGTTGTACGCAACCCGCAGCATTCGTATCCAGAGGTATGACTGTATGAGCCATGTTTATCAAATACACCTTCCCCCATGTTTATTATTTGGTGAAATGATTCTATTCTGCAACTGAGAGGCCTGGTGTGGATGCGTAACATTGGAGCCTGACTTTATTATTTTGTCCATGCATTCATTTCTCCACCTTTCTTCCAAGGAGCTCATCCATGCTTTATCACCACTACTCTGCATCTTCACAATAACCCTGTGAGGCAGATTAGCCTAAAATACAGTGGCTATGTGTAAACCTCATGGTTGAGAAGAGATTTGAATTTGGGCCTTCCCAGGCCTGTTTGCTACTCTAACCATAGATCACACTATGGACCCACAAATTAGTTCATGCACGGTGTCTTCCAGTCCCCTCCTCTGTCTCCCCTTTCTGTGTTGATCTGGACATCTGAATCAGCTATAGCAGAGTTTTTCAACGTTTTGGGGGTCCACAGCTCAATGACCAACTATATTCCTTCTGCAGCACCCCTATGGGACTCATAGTTATGTCACCCCTTGCCTGCAGAGCCGGCAGCCCCTTGCCCCTTTTGGAACACCCTCATTTGCTCTTGTTACAGAACAATCCTGGTTCTTGTTACAGCTGAGTGGGCTACAGAAAAAGTCTGAAAACAGCAGCAGAACATCAGCTTCTACTTACTGCTCACATCCTTGAAGGGGCAGATGTCCAATATGTCTCTTAAAATGCTGCCCTGAACTACAGTTGGGATGAGCTGTTTCTGTTTATTAACTTTGGGTTGCAATTACACTGAAGTGCAATTGAGATGTAATATTCTGGTTGCGCATTTCCCATTATGAAACTGCAAGCTTGCCTCGGTTTTTTTAAAATCTCTTTCATGCACAGCTTTAAATGACTTTTTTTTTGCCATATCACTTCCTGTTATTGTCTTCAGAACTGCTTCTCTGCAGTTGAACAAAAACTTGGAAATAGCACCACAGAATTATGTTTCCATGCGGAATAGGTTTTATTACCAAAATGCTCTGCAATTTGCCTATTAAACAAAAAAGTATGCAAATATTGAAATATGAACATTGAAATATTATTTCAGCTTGTCAGTGTTTATAGTGAAACATAGCCAACCAATGTATGACTAAATATAAACCAAATTTGTGCTCTAACAAGAACATATAACAAGAACTTTCACCCCCATCAGGTGAAAGTCACCCCTAGTCCTGCACCCTGATCATTTGCAAGTCTAAAATAAGCTTTTTGAGGTGGGACAGCCAGAACTTTGCCTGGTATGATTGCACCATAGATTTGTATAACAGCATTATTATAGTGGCAGTTTTATTTTCAACACCTTTCTTAATGATCCCTAACATGGAATCCACCTTTTTTCACAGCTGCTGTACACTGAGTTGACACCTTCATCAAACTATCTGCTGCAACATCAAGGTCTAATTCTTGGTCAGTCACTGCCAGTTCAGAACTCATGAGCATATATGTGAAATTAGAGGATATATACGTGTGTGTGTGTGTGTGTGTGTGTGTGTGTGTGTGTGTGTGTAAGGTAAAGGACCTCTGGATGGTTAAGTCCAGTCAAAGGCGACTATGGGGTTGTGGCACTCATCTCTCCTTTCAGGCTGAGGGAGACGGCGTTTGTCCACAGACAGCTTTCCGGGTCATGTGGCCAGCATGGCTAAACAGCTTCTGGCGCAACAGAACACTGTGACGAAAGCCGGAGTGCACAGAAACACCATTTACCTTCCCGCTGCAGTGGTACCTATTTATCTACTCGCACTGATATGCTTTCAAACTGCTAGGTGGCTAGAAGCTGGAACAAAGCAATGGGAGCTCATCCCATCGCACTGATTCAAACTGCCAAACTTATGATCAGCAAGCGCATGGTTTAGACCACAGTGCCACCCGCGTCCCTGTGTATATGTTTGTGTGTGTGTGTGTATTTACTGCACTGTGCATCACTTTACACTTGCTCCCTTGAACTGCATTTGCTGCTTTAATAAGGTATTTTACATTCCCTCTCATTTTTCTCTCTCACCTCCATATTCCTTCTTTTGAAATCAATAGCTAGGCAAACAAACAAACAAACAAACAGGGCTGAAACATATTCATGTCCCTGAACAAAAAAAAAAATTGAATCAATTTAGAATTTTATTTGTATAAAAAAACATTGCTCTCTTGCTTAAATACTATGAGGAATATCAAAAAAGTGGATCATGTAAGTGATGGGGATCACCATGGACAGCCAGCCACAGCAGACAATACTGCTCTAAATGGATTCCGTAAGTAGGTAGTTGCTCAAACAGTAGTGCTGACAAATTATTGGCTTGCAATGGGGAAAAGGTCCTTTAAAAAACCCAAAACATTACAATCCAGTCTCTCTCCCTAGATGCATTCCCTGGCACATTACTGTACAGGTAGCAAGATTAACAAAGAAACATTGCCTTACACTGAATCAGATCAAGTGGTCCATCTAGCTCAGTACTGTCGAAGTGGCAGAGGCTGTGTTTCAGGCAGGGGTCTCTCCCAGTTGTACCTGGAGATGCCAAGGGTTGAACCTGGGACCTTGCACATTAAGGCCCAGCCACACTTCCATTTGCCCAATGATTTCTTCTGTTTGTCTCATGATTTCTGGGCGCCGATCTGAGAGGGTCTTGTTGTTGTTGTCGTTCTGTCCTGCCGTTTCCCCCAGGAAAACCCGGATTTACTGCTGAATTGGAACAGACATCTATCTGCAGAAAACCTGATGGGTGTTTGTTCTGATTCGGCAGTAAACTGTGGGTTCTCCTGGGGAAAGTGGTGGGACCCCAAAAATAAAACCCCACCTCTCAGACTCCTGACTAGAAATCATGGAACAAACGGAAGTGTGGATGGGCCCTAAGATGAGAAAAGAATTGTGAGATATTTTGTGTTCAGAGAAGAGATGCATGGGGTCTTTTTTGCGAGCTTTGCCTAAATCAGGGGTGGCCAACTCCCAAGAGACTGCGATCTACTCACATAGTTAAAAAACTGGCAGTGATCTACCCTCTTTTTTGGAGTTCAGGTCAAAGTTGTTGAGTTTTTTAAGGAAGGCGGAAGGCCCATTTTGAGGGGGTTCGGGTCAAACTTGTTGAGTTTTTTCAGGGAGGAGGTAAAATGTTGAGCTTTTTTTAGGGGAGCCACAGTTGTTCAGCTTCTTTGGGGGAAGCCAGTGATCTACCAGTGATCTACTGCAGACATCCAGTGATCTACTGGTAGATCATGATCTACCTGTTGGACATGCCTGGCCTAAATGATGTAACACTTCACTGGCTACCACTTTGCTTCCAGGCCAAATTCAAAGTGCTGGTGCTCACCTCTAAAGTCTCAAACAAGTACTTGAGGAGAGGGGGTTACATCTCCTTCCGCACAAACCTGCCTGTGCATCAAGATCACAGGCTCTGCTCCAGCTACAACCCCTATCTGAGATGAGTCTTGTTTTCACAAAGAGAAGAATTTGGAAACAGTGCCGCCTCGGTTGTGGAATGTCCTCCATACAGAAGCTCACCAATTCCAATTTATTTTACCTGCCATGCAAAAACCCCACCCCTGTTTCTTATTCAACCAGAGAGAGTCTCAACTATTTCCAACTCTGATTTATAGTTGTTTTCTTTAACCCACCACTTTTTTAAATGATGGCATTGGTTTTTTTTGCTGTGTTTACATTTGTTTTCTGGTGGAACGGAACCCACATGCATTGAATTAAATGATGGAGTGGCGAAACAGATTGGGGAGGCAATTATCAAGCTGTGCATCCCCCCCCCCCCGCTGAGTTCGTCCTTGCGCCAGAATGTCTTGCAAGCCATTGTCAGAATCTACCTAAGTGGTAAACTATGAAAGGACACGTCTTTCCTTAGGAGACAATCCGATCGCTCACAAACCATTTATCAGGCATTTAAAGAGCGTGTTTAATATACTTTTAAAAGCTGCATCCCAAGTCTGTTCTGTTAATATGTGGCACACTTTATACCTCACTGGAGACAACACAGAGAACCATAACAAGTCATGAAGTGCGCCCGTGCATGAGAATGCATGACTTCTAGTTCATTACCGCCTGATGTTATGACTTTGCTGTTCAATACTCGGGCATAATTAGAGGACTCAAGGTGCTGCATTATCTCTTAATGAAGCCCAATTAAGAATCATTAACCTTTGACCTATTTTGCATCACTGATGGACAGTGAACAGTCCTGGGCAAAGCATGTTTTTAAAAGGTGAACTTGAACGAGCCGAGCGAGCAGATGCCGTTTTGAAGGAGTTAAAGACGTCTCTGACAATAGTTTCAATTCAATCCTGTGCAACAGGGTATCTTGACATATTGATTGATAAACGAGAACAATATACGAGCTGTCAGGCAGGCCGAACATTTATAGTGATTTATGCTGAAACATTTGTTTTTCTGCATGTGCAGCTATTGTTTTATGTTATCAATACAGCATATTGATGTAAAACATTGCATTCTTCATAAAATATGCATTAGCCATGCATTACATTGGCCTTACTTGCAGATTGGTCATAGGTGCACATAGGCTTGCAAGAACATTCCACCAAGGGAAAGCGGGGAAAGATAATAAAATACGCGAAATAAACCGTAGACATAATAAGAACCCGGACAGATTGATGGCTATTCACCTTCCCAAGCCTAAGATCTAGATTCTTTCTAGCAAATTGTAAACTCTGAGAGTATCCAAAGGACAGAACACTCATCGTGCCTATGGTGTGATGAGATGTTCATACAGTAGTGTGTTGGTGGGGGGAAGAGGGGGAACACTTTGTTCTGTGGTCAAGTTCACACAGAGAGAATTCTGAATGAATGCCAATCATATTTTCAACCAGTTTTGAAAGATCCAAATCTGTCCCCTTGACTATTTCTACACAGCACAGATGGACTTGTAGGATGGACAACTGTTCAGCCATCCAGGGCAGCATTCCAAGGCTCCAATGTCCCTTCCGTCTCTACCGCATCCTTGCTTTCTTAGCAGGAGAGAGCGCTTCCTCAGCTCCAAAGCACAGAGGACAACAACAGGAAGGACTGGCAGTCACAAGGAACTATATGGTCTGTGAACTGGTTATTAATGCAGTGAAAAAACTGGGACATCATCTTCAGAGTAGCTCAGTTGATCCAGGAGGCTCTGACAAATAACCTGTTTGCTTCTGATGCATGGCCTATTGTGTTTCACATGTTCTCAGTGGTTTCTTTTCTGGGGGGATGCAGGGGTACACATACCCCTAAACATTTTGTGAATCTAACGGGAGAAGAAACTAAAATAATAATTTATTTATTTTTTAGTTTCTTCTCTAGCACAGTGAATCGTCAGTCCCATTGCTGCCACCCCCGATGGTGGCCTCATTTCCTGTCACGGTGTTTCCTGAGTTTCCTGTGTGAATGTGGCTGTGTGGTGTTTTACTGATGAAAGTTTGGCCTCATTGAGGGGCACTATTTCAAAATGAATAGGAAAATTACTAACTATTTTTCATCAGAGGAATTGGGAAGATGTTAGTGCACGCAACCTCATGCCCATGTGGAAGTTACTGTGAGCTGTCAGCTGTGTAATATGAGGTAATGCATGTCCTTTGTACTTTTGTCCATTTACTGTATTTATTTTCCCTGATTTGAACTATAAAATGGTGGTTTTCATGAGGCAACATGAGAGTACCCCTAAACATTTTTCTTAGAAGAAAGCACTGCATGTTCTTGACCTATAATTCCATTCATGCTCCTGTAGTAATCTGATATAGTGACTCTTAATACATATTTACATGTGTAAAGGTAAAGGGACCCCTGACCATTAGGTCCAGTCGTGACCGACTCTTTGGTTGCGGCACTCATCTCGCGTTATTGGCCAAGGGAGCCGCCGTACACCTTCCAGGTCATGTGGCCAGCATGACAAAACCACTTCTGACGAACCTGAGCAACGCACGGAAATGCTGTTTACCTTCCCGCTGTAGCGGTACCTATTTATCTACTTGCACTTTGACGTGCTTTCGAACTGCTAGGTTGGCAGGAGCTGGGCCCGAGCAACGACAGCTCACCCTGTCACGGGGATTCGAACCGCTGACCTTCTTATCGGCAAGCCCTAGGCTCTGTGGTTTAACCCACAGCGCCACCCGCGTCCTGGTGATACATGTGTATCTTCTCTCAAAATACACATTTACGTGTACATTTTGATACTACCAAAGACTGAGTTGCAGCATTAGGAGATTCTAATGTATAACTAATGTCTTGTTCTGGTATTGCAGAATAATTCCTTGCTTATTCTGGGCAAGGAAGTAAATTGTTCCAGCAATGTCTAGAGGTAGACTGAGGTCATCCAGGCCTGAGTCTACTTCGCTCTTTCCCTTTTGAGAGAATTACAGTCCTTAAAGGGTCCACCCCTTTATCCTGCAGATGAGCACTTCTTCTGTACTTCCTGTACTTGACTGACAGAGGTAAGCTGAGAGGCGCTCAGTTACTCAGGCTTAGGTGAAGGCACCTGTTACTTTATGGGCCATGACTCTGTGGGATCTGATCCAAGGGGCTCTTGCCTGCCCACTTCAGCTGGCGATGCTGGTCACTAGCATCACGATCAGAGTCAGAAATGTGTTCTATCTCCTTAGTTAGTGACTCTGCAGCCTCTGACTTGGTATCTTGAGAGAGCTGGCCTGGCCATGAGGCTGAGTGAAGTGCCTGCCTCAGGCGGCAGAAGTGCAGGAGGTGACACTCCACCCTCCCCACTGCTTCCACCGCCATGAAGGAGGCATTCTGGTGCATGGTGTTGCCACTCATCTTCCCCGTCCCCTGGCAGAGAAGCTGAGCAGCAATGCTTTGAGAAGCGAGAGCAGGGGCGCAGTGCCGGTGGGCAGCAGGGGAGGCAGGAGTCTGCAATTCCTGTTTTGCTTCAGGTGGCAAAATGGCATGGACCACCCCTGTGTTCTGATCTGCACAATATTTCATATCATATCACAATTTGCAAAGGTCATGTTCCTCCACTTCCACTTAAAATACCTACTTCAGGTATTGATCTACTCAAGAGTGTCGTTTGATGTGTGCTTTCCAGTGAAATTAACACAGAAATGCCCTTTTCTCTAAACTTTTTCATGGATCCTCTATACACCAGGGAGAAAGTAGCAGGAATGAGCGAGGTGACAGAGTAATATTAGAATATATAGAGGATCTAAGAAAGTATTGCAGTCTCAGCCCCCACCAATTAAAATTTGCTCACCCACCTAACTCTGATTAATCAGCTAAAGTTCATTAATCAGTGGGAGGCAAATTTTAATTAATGGGACTGGGGCTAAAAAGCATGCTTGTTTATATTTGCCATTGTAGCAAGGGATGAAAGAGAGAACATTATAAGACGGACCTTCCCTACTAGGAACAAATGGTACCTTTTATTAAAGTTATCTCACACTTCATTACCTGCCCCGACACACACCCATAATGAAGATTGTGTCCATTCCTCTCTCAGGCACCTTTCCCAGAAAGGGGAGATTGATCAGAAGCCATATGCCAAGTCAGGTGTTGTTGTTTTTAAAAAAAATCTCCCTCAGTAGTGTCTGAACCATCACCTTCTTAAGGGTGGAGAGCACCAACGACTCATTTTCCACACCCCGAGCCAATCTATTCCTGTGGCTGGTATTAAACCATCAATAGGAAGAAGGATCAAAATGGCAAGTTGTTGGACACATGCAGCAAGTACCAGGCCACAATAGCTGAAACTGGGGTCCACCCGACTCCCATGCATGGAAAGAACATATGAGGTGGGTTTGAGGGCCACAGGGAAAGCCTCAACATGTGATGATTGCATCCTCCCCCACCTCCCTCATACACAGAGGAAACACCATCCATGTGTTTTGCCAGCTTGAGGAAGACTGGTGTGTGTGTGTGTGTGTGTGTGTGTGTGTGTGTGTGTGAGAGAGAGAGAGAGAGAGAGAGAGAGAGAGAGAGAGAGAGAGAGAGAGCAGTCCTTCTATGCAAGGAGGGTCTCCAATCAGGGTCCTTCCTCAATGTGGGAGCTATATGAGTGTCCATCAATATATCCAGGTCTTAGTTTTTTCAGCTGGAACTCAACGGAACTCAATTTTGGCACTAGTTGGGCGCCATTGCCAATCTAAGAGAATGAGGGAGGTGTTCATGGTGAGTTCCAGCACCTCTTTTTCTAGAAAAACAGCACTGATGCATCCATAGATTCCCCCCCCTCTCATGTTAGCTGAATATGGCAGATAACAATTTCTGCCACACATGGCTGCAGCAGGGGCATGTGCACAGCATCAGCATAGGAGAATAGGAAATTGTATCATATGAAGGCAGGCCAACTGGTCCACCTCAGTTTGTCTACTGGCACCAGCTCTCCGGGATTTCAGGAAGGGTTCCCTTCCAGTCCTACCTGGAGATGTCAGGGATTGAACTCATGCCCTCCAACATTTCTCCAATGAAAATAGTGATGTCCCATTCCAGAACGATAATTTTACATCCTCAGACTGCGGCCCTCCAGATGTTTTGGCCTACAACACCCATGATCCCTAGCTAACAGGACCAGTGGTCAGGGATGATGGGAATTGTAGTCCAAAACATCTGGAGGGCCGGAGTTTGGAGATGCCTGATTTATACCATACACATCTTACTCGGTTGCTCCAGCTACTCTGGGCAGCTTCCAACATAAATAAAATAATAATAATAAAACATTAAGCGTTAAAGAAAACAAACCACCTTCCCTATACAGGATTGCTTTCAGACAGCTCAGGAGTCTGATAACTCCATACCCACCAACATTTCACCAATCAAAATAGGGACATCCTAAGGAAAAGTGGGACATTCCGGGATCAAATCAGAAACCGGGACAGCTTCTCTAAATCAGGGATGTATCTGGACACTTGGAGGGTCTGTGAAGTTGGAACCTTCTGCATGCAAACCATCAGCAGGAGGGGAAGTATCCCATCTATCCCCAGGACCCCCTCAAACATTGATCGGTGTTGTGGTCATGCGAGTCTGCCCTAAACTTTTGTTCACTAAACATGTTCACTTGGAACGTTCGCATTTGTAAAATCACAAAAGAGAGGGAGGTTAGCCACATGTTGCTAACTTGTACACGCGCTTAACTCACTCATCCGCTTAGCTATTTACCTTGATGCTTTGTCACTGGGGCTGAGTCAGCTGGGTCAACTGATCAATCAGTTAAAACACCAAGGAAAAATCGACTTGAGCTGGTGTAAAATCTAGCCTTGGCATTTTCTTTATTACATTTCTCCAGGGAGATCAGATTTTGTAGACTGTGTGTGTGTGTGTGTGTGTGTGTGTGTGTGTGTGTGTTGTCTTTAATTCATCACAACCCTGGCAGGCTATGAATTTAGGTTTCCAACTGTTTTGGAAGGGCAACTGGCAAGTGCTGGACATTTCATAAATCCAGCAGCTCTCAGTACCAGTAGATTTCAGTTATCTCTTGTGAACGCTCAGTAAGAGCTGCTTTGGTGTGTAGTAATTGGATGGCTCACTCATGGTCCAATACTAATCATTTCTTCAAGCCAGGGAAATAATGTGGATTCAAGGAGTATGAAAAACAATGCAGAAGTAGGGCTTTTGCATAATTATTCTGAAACTTCAGACTCTCAACATACTGAACAAAAAGCTTTGGATTTAATGCAGCTTGTCAGTCAGATGCGTATTACCTAGAGAACAGAAGTAGAGTCATGTATTTGGAAAATTCAATTGGACTACCTGAACAGGGAATAATTAGGGAGACTAAGACACTTACAGACACAATGAAACTAAAGTGGGATAAATTAAGACTGTAGCTTTAAGACTATAGCCTATGCAGAAATGAGAGAAGGGGCTACTTGGCCACACTCTCAAACTTGGGTCGGGGAAGTGGAGATAACTCAGTGCAGAGGTAGCCAAAGTGGTGTCCTGACCCATGTTGAATGGGGCTGATGGGAGCTGTAGTCTACAACATCTGGAGGACACCATTTTGGCTAGCCCCAGGGCTGGCCCACCCGGGAGGCTTGGGCGGCAAGATCTACAAGGGCACCAGATCTGGCCTCTAGGGAAGGCATCGGCTGCTACTGCACGTTCCTTGGAGGCTAGATCTGTCACATCTCCAGCAAACCCCACTCTACAGTGGCCTCTTGGAAAATAAGAGGTGTTGTTGGTCTCTTCCCACACCAAGAGAGGAAATGGCAGGAGCTGATTTCTGGGGTGTCCTGGGCTCTGTACCTCCCCACTTCAACTACTGGGTAATGTTGATTTGATCTCACTCACCCACCCCATTCACAATGTAGACGTTCACTCCCACCTTGTTCCTGATGTAGAGCTTTATTCCCCGCTTGTTCCTGAAGTTGATCTTCACTCACCTCTTATTCCCTGGTGGCAGGGGTGTGTACCATTTTGTGGTTGGTATATTTCATCACTTGGCGGTTCACGTCAGGGGACAAAATGTATTGGGCCATCCCTGGCTTTGCCCAATGATGCACTGCAGGGTAGAAGGCTACAGGTTCAGTCTCAGGTACCTCCAGTTGAAAGGTACAGTAGGGCTATGTTTACAAAATAGTCACTACCAGCAGGATTAGACAGGCCTGGGCGAGGTAGATCAATGGTTTGCTCTACACTTTCATCGCAAGGCAGCTGCTTATGTCCTGGAGTCATAGCTGTCAAGTTTTCCCTTTTCTCGCGAGCAAGCCTATTCAGCATAAGGGAATTTCCCTTAAAAAAAGGGAGAACTTGACAGCTATGCTTGGAGTCTCAACCTGAGGATCATGTTAGCTAACACGGTAAAGTCAATTGGTGTGTTCCTGTTTCTAAGGATTACAATTCCTCTCTATAAACGTCCGTCCCAAGCATTCTATCATACTCCAGTGTGACCAAAAGACTGGAGCTCTGCAGACAAAAGAGTGGGGCTGGGCAAAGAAGAGTAGCCTTAACCACATCAACAAGGGCTTTTCTCCCAGCCCAGGCCTGGATTTGGGCAGGGTCTCCAACATCAGGCTTACCTGCCAGCAGAAACAAGCAGCAGCTGCACAATGTGTATCTACCAGAGGGCAGAAGAGAGATGAAATCAACAAGTGCATCATTGCTACCCCCTCCTGCATTGATTAACCGCGTAAGGGATTCATATGAACAGACCAGAGTCTCATACCAACAGAAATCAAGCTGATGTTCTAGTGCTCTCCCAGTCCCTCACTTCATAGTTAATTTATTGCTCACTTGTTGCATCTATATCCTTCCTTCCCATAAAAAAATAAATTGCACAAGACAGCTAACAACAATAAAGCTGACGACAGTAAGTAATCAGTCCACACAATAAGCAAAACTGCATAAAAATCAGATAAAAGCAGATAGAGAAGTTCTTTAAAAATCTATTTTTTTCTGTACTCCACCTAACTTTGGTTAGAAAGTGGTAGCAGAAGCAATGCAATTCCACCCCCCTTTATTCCACTCTGCATGGATATAAATCCTCAGTGTTCTCTATTCCTTTTGAAGTAAATATTGAAATTGTGTTAGGGGATAATATAATGCCACTTACTGAGTCGCAGCGTAATAGAGTCCTGGAATTCAGTTCACACTAAGTTCCACCGGCAGATACCCACTTTGATAGACCTGCACAGCTACTCCCTACAACCTGTCAATGCAGCACACCATAAATCTCTTTAATACCCTGTTCTCTTTCTTTGGTGAATATGAACAAATCAAAGTTAAGGTCAAACAAAAGTGCTAAACACTTCCCATGCATCCTTTTATTATTATTATTTTTAAAAATCACATTTGCTCAATATATGAAAGGTAATATCCACACCAAGGCTGCTCCAAACAAAATCTGCAGTGGAGTGGGTGGGGGCTGAACCACAAAAAAGGCGCCTTTTCAGAAAGAATAGTTTGGAAGCAAAGCATAGCCTCCCCCAACCTTTCAAAATTTCAGTTCAGTTCAGAGGCATAGATTGTTTGAAAATCTGAAGTAATCAATATTCCAGCACTGCAGAGTTCCTGCTGAAGGAGTTCTAAGATGAGAGTGCCATTGGCTATGTTACAGTGGTCACAAATAATTGGCTGGGGGGGAAAAAATCATTCTCCATAAAACATTTCCAAAAGCAGACCCATTAAAGTGAGTGATGGGAAAAAGAGGGTGTTATATGGATCAGCAGAGTTAGGTGAGGTTAGCAGAGTTCTATTTTCAGTTGTAATTGCTGATATATTGCCTTCTCAATCCCCCCCATTACAAAAATATGTGCCATGCAGTGGTAATAATTTCCTTCACTTTCTCTGTTCATATATTTGAGGATTATGTGCATCCTTGAATGGCCATATTTCCAATTCAGATGTGCCTTGTGTTTTGTTCACTGATACAAGTATGTATGGATCTCAGATGGTAGAGCACGAGACTCTTGGGTCTCAGCTACATTAGTAAAGAAAAAGTGTTTTATATGTGTTCAAACACTGTGACACCAGAGGGCGCTGTGGAGTCCCATCTTTCACCAACTTGATTTCCCACTACAGTGGTGCTTCGCAAGACGAATTTAATTCGTTCCGCGAGTCAATTCGTTTTGCGAAAAATTCGTCTTGCGAATCGCGGTTTCCCATAGGAATGCATTGAAATTTCTTTTTTTGGCCATAGGAACGCATTAATTAAATTTCAATGCATTCCTATGGGAAACTGTGATTCGCAAGACGAATTTCTCGCAAAACGAATTCGTCTTGCGAGTCACCATCAGATCGCAAGATGCATTCGTCTTGTGAAAAATTAGTCTTGCAGGGCATTCGTCTTGTGAGGTACCACTGTATGAGGTTTACAATGCATTTTCCTGAAACACTTTTTTTTAATGTGTCTAGATCCAGCCTCTATCTCAGGGTTGTGGGTTTGAGCCCCACATTGGGCAAAAGATTTCTGCATTGCAGGGTGTTGGATTGGAAGACTCTTGTGGTCCCTTCCAACTCTAAAATTCTTTCATTCTAAGCCTTAAAAAGTGACAATCGTCGGTAGCACACCCAAGGCACACCGGGACTAGGGGTGTCACATGGTTTTGAACAAATTCACCCAGTTCAAATGCTTGTAGCTGGAATCAAGGTGAGCAGGACAAAGAGGCCTCTCCTCACCTAGATGCGGAAAATGCCAGCAACTATGACACCACCTCCTCAGGTAGATCTAGGTTTGCCTGGAGCAGGTAAAAGTTGTCCTGGATCTCTCCAGGCCAGAGATACCCAGGGCTGTCTGAGGAGGTTGGGGTCAGTGGCAGAGCATCTGCTTTGCATGCAGAAAGTCCAATTTTCAATCCCGATCATACTCAGGTGGGGCTGAGTGTATCCCCTGCAGACCCGCCATCAGTTACAGGGTGAAATTCTGAGTTAGATGGGCAGACGTCCGACCTAGAAGTCAGTTTCTGGCAGAAACTGGCCTTCTAGGTCGCTGGACCTCATCCCACATGCCATATTTTTGTGGGGACCTGCTAGGTCAATTATGTTATGTACTAAAGACCATTTGAAGCAGGGAATGAAATCTGAGTTGGCCAAGGCCTGTCTCAGCCTTTCAAGATATTCACAAGAATCGAAAATTGTTTCTTCCGTTTACGTTAATTTACCTCATGGTGTGTGACTTTCGGATCACCCAGGACATCTATAATTTATACCACGGCAGAAGCATAAATAAGCAGATAAGGACAGAAAATGTAGCCAGGAGGATTTGATGAGAGGAGCTACGATTTGGCGAAAGTTTTGTTTTTTTGGATTGAAAGGGGCACCGGCCTTCTAAAGGTTGATGTGAGGGACAGGGGATATCGCGAAGTCCCTCCCCTCCTGAGTTCAAGCCCGTCCCCGAGCAAAGGGGAAAGCAGGGAGAGTTCCGATTCCAGTGGGGAAGCAGGAAGTCGTGTCCGAGGCTCAGGCAAGGTAGAGGAGCCAGGGTCCCAGGTGGGACAGGAAGGGGCAAGCAAGGGGGGAAGACCCATCCCTCCAACTCCAGAATTACGCAGGAAGAGGAGGGGCAAGAGGATGGGTCTGCCAAAGCTTTTGTGTTGGAGAAAGACGCGCCAAAAGCCATTAGGAGGTTCTGAAACCGACTGACAACATCGCTCCGTGTAAATAGCAATGACTTGAGCACTGTAAATACGCAGCACCAATAAAAGAATAAAATGCAGAGCTGCGTAGCGTCGTTACTCTGAAGTAGTCCACTCAAGCCACTGTGACAGCAACCTCCTAATCATTTTTGGGCTACTTCGGAGTTGCCGGGATGAGCGTGTCCGAGGCGGAGAAGTGGCGGCAGATCGCTGAGCAAGCCCAGCTAGAACTGCAACAGCTGTCGCTGCAGGCGCAGGGAGAATTGAAGGCAGCTAAAGAGGAGACTAAGAAGGTCCAGGACGACCGGCTACAACTTGCGGAACAGGTGAGAGAGCTCCAGGAAAAAGAGCAGCATTTAAGGGCGGTGGCGGTAGACCTCCAAAACAAGCTGGATGCAGAGAAAAACAAGGCGGGAGGGGCTCCCCAAGTCCAAGTGCTGCC
The DNA here is from genome assembly GCF_963506605.1 of Zootoca vivipara. Lineage (NCBI taxonomy): Eukaryota > Metazoa > Chordata > Lepidosauria > Squamata > Lacertidae > Zootoca > Zootoca vivipara. Next base: position 27,367,268 of record NC_083277.1, on the reverse strand, counting down.
AGGAAGGAGAGCAGGGACCCTTGTAAGCAAGTTCAATGGAGACCCGAAGGAGTTTCAGGGCTTTGAGACTGAGATCGTGTATGCTCTTGAGCTGCACCAGAATGAGTTCCCCGATGATGAGCACAGAGTAGCGTTTATTGTGGAACATCTCACCGGAGCAGCCAGGGAGTGGCTAAGACCATTAATCGCAACCAAGAATCCTTGCATGAAAAATGTCCAACAATTTCTAGAAGGTTTGAGGACGATGTATTCGTCCGATAGTCATTTGGACCAGACTAAGGAGGAACTGCATAATTTACGCCAAGGAAATATGACAGTTCGCGCATATTGGGCGAAATTCACCATGCTGGTGCACAGACTGGGGTGGGTTTTGGATTCGCCTCCCATGCAAGCTGCGTTTTACTTGGGTTTGAGCGAGGAGGTGAAGGATGAACTCTCGAGAGGTCCAAAGCCCAGTACTATGGATCAGCTGAGCAAAGCAGCTCTGGCGGTGGGGGTGAGGCAGGAATCCCGGTGGAACGACAAGCAAGCGACGCGCGCAAAGCGGGCTTGGTTCCCACGGTCGCAGGAGAAGCCACTCCCTCAACAACCCTTTCAGGCCACGCCTGGAGCCAGCCAGGACCAGGAGCCCATGCAGATTGATAGCGCGCGCGCGCGGGCTTTTCAAACCCCAGCGGCGCCAAGACGCAAGGAGGGAAGGGGCGGGAATTGCTTTCTCTGCAACTCACCCCAGCATCTCGTCAGAGACTGCCCACATCGCAGGGAGTGGCAAGGAAAGGCGGGAAAGGTGGTGCCCTCCCCCACTGACGCAGCACCACAGCAGGGAAACGGGAAAGCCTGGCTGCAGGAGACAAGGGGCAGCAGCCAGGCACAGTCAGCAGACAACAGCCCCAGCCCGCCCACCCGCACAGAGAGGTGCAGAGCCAGCCCACCCCTCCCAGAGCAGGAGTGGTTCTAGAAGTGACGCTAACGCTCCCAAATGGCTATCCCCTGACGGTCCTCGCCTTAATTGACAGTGGGGCGTCCGCCAACTTCTTCTCGAGAAGCTTTGCAGAAGAGCACCAAATCCAGCTTTTGCAGTTGGATTTTCCTCTGCACGTAGCAACCATTGACGGCAGGGAGCTGCTGGGAGGGGCCATCACACATCAAACCCCCCCCATGAGAATGACGGTGGGAAGGCACTCAGAGACACTGGCGTTCAACGTCACCACCATCTCAGACCCCCCCATCGTCTTGGGCATGAGCTGGCTGGCGCGCCACGACCCCTCCATCAGTTGGCACCAGAGGTGCATCACGTTTGGGTCAGACTTTTGTCTGGAACATTGCATGCAGCACCAACCAGGGGAGGGGCCTCCGATAGCCACGGTGGCCACCATGCATATCAAAGGGGGTGAGGCAATACCCAAGCAGTACTGGGACCTGCAGGAGGTCTTCAGCGAAGCGGAGTCCGACCACCTACCCCCGCACAGGCCTTTTGACTGCCAGATCAACCTGGTGCCAGGGGCGACGATACCCCCAGCCAAGCTGTACGCCATGTCAGACCAGGAGCTGGAGGATCTGCGCGCTTTCATCGACAAGAACCTCAAGCGGGGGTTCATAAGGGAAAGCAAGGCAGCAGGGGGCAGCCCGGTCTTCTGGGTGGACAAGAAAGACACGCAACAGCGCCGTCTTGTGGTGGACTTTAGACGGCTGAATTCGGTGACAGAGCCCGTGGCTTTCCCCATGCCCAGAGTGGATGATCTCCTGACAGCGGCACGCAGGGGCAAGATTTTCACCAAGCTGGACCTAAGGGGGGCGTACAACTTGATCAGGATCCGGGAAGGAGATGAATGGAAAACCACGATGTTCACGCCTCTGGGCTCTTTTGAATATCTGGTGATGCCCTTCGGTTTGCAAGGGGGCTCAGCATGCTTCCAGGCCTTCATGCACCACGTCCTGGGGTCCCTCCTCTTCAGGAAATGCTTGGTCTTCCTAGATGACATCCTTATCTACTCGAATGACCCAGTGCAGCATGTGAAAGATGTCAGAGAGGTGTTGCAACGCCTGAAGGAGAACCACCTGTATGTGAAGCTGGAGAAGTGCAAGTTTCACACCAAAGAGGTGGACTTCCTGGGCTACAAGCTGTCAGACAAGGGGCTGGCGATGGACAAGGACAAGGTGCAGGCCATCCTGGACTGGCACAGCCCCAGGACGCGCAAAGATGCCCAACGCCTACTAGGCTTCGCTAACTTCTACAGGAAGTTCATCAAGAACTTCTCTCGCGTTACGGCTCCCATCACGGACTGCCTGAGAGGCAAGCAGAAGTTCAAGTGGACACCAGAGGCGCAAGCAGCGTTCGAAAGCCTCAAGAGAGTGTTCGCCTCAGACCAAAACCTGTTCCATGTGGTGCAGGACGCGCCCCTACGCATTGAGACAGATGCTTCTGAAAAAGCTGTGGGCGCAATTTTGTTGCAACTGGACGCCAACAGGGAGTGGAGACCCTGTGCCTTCTTCTCCAGGAAGCTGACACAGCCTGAACGCAACTACACAGTGTTTGATAGGGAACTTCTTGCGATCTACGCTGCGTTCCAGCACTGGCGACACTTCCTGGTGGGCGCGAAGCACCCCATCCAGGTGTGCACAGACCACAAGAACCTGGAGTTCTGGAGAACTGCCAGGGTGCTCAACCAGCGGCAGATACGGTGGGCAGAGTTCTTCTCGAACTTCAACTTCTCCATCCACTACATCCCGGGGGAGCAGAATGTCAGGGCGGATGCCCTCTCCCGCAAGCCAGAGTACATGGAGGAGGAGGCGCCACCAGCCCCAAGGCACATTTTCCCCCCGTCGGCATGGTCCTGCGGAGCAGCTGTGGTGAGCGAGGCAGAACTCACAGCACTGACGGCAGCGGATGAATTTGCCAACCGCATCTTCAGAGAACTGAGAGGGGGGAGGGAGCAGGCAAAAGACTTTGCAGAACGCAGAGGGCTGCTTTTCTACAAGGGTGCGCTGTACCTACCCACCACCCAGCTTCGACGTACGGTCCTCAAGCAGATGCACGACAACCCTACAGCGGGGCATTTTGGAAGGGACAAAACCGCTCACCTAGTCATGAGACACTTCTGGTGGCCAGGGGTGCGGGAAGATGTTCGAGACTATGTAAGGGGCTGTACCACCTGCCAGCGGGCGAAGGTGGTCAGAGCAGCGCCACCAGGGTTGCTGGAGCCCTTAGCCACACCACACAGGCCGTGGGAAGTGGTGTCCATGGACTTCATCACAGATCTGCCTTCGTCCAGGGGTAAGACTGCAGTGTTGGTGGTGGTGGACCTTATGTCCAAAATGTGTCACTTTATACCGTGTGCCAGGGCAGTCTCGGCAGAAGAGACAGCCAAACTGTTTGTTGATCACATTTTCAGACTGCATGGATTACCTTTAAGGGTTATTTCGGATCGTGGCCGCCAATTTGTTTCCAGGTTCTGGCGGCGGCTCATGAACCTCCTGCAGGTGGAGGTCAGCTTGTCGACGGCTAGACACCCGCAGACCAACGGACAAGCGGAGAGGGTCAACGCCATTCTGCAGCAGTACCTGAGATGCTACGTCAGCCAGCGGCAAACGGACTGGGTGGATCGCTTGCCACTAGCAGAATTTGCCTACAACAATGCAGTGCACGTCTCCACAGGGGTGTCGCCCTTTAAGGCCAATTACGGGCGCGACCTCAGATCTTTCCCAGAGAGGGAGAGGGAGGAGGAGGAGGAGGAGGGCCCACAGGCTGAGGATTGGGCAGAGGAACTGGAGACGGTGCACCAGCAGCTCAGAGAACACTTGGAGAGGGCCAAGGAAGCGTACAAAAAGGGGGCAGATCGCCACAGGCGACAAGGGGAGGTCATCAGGGTGGGGGACAAGGTGTGGTTGTCCTCGGAGGGCCTTCCCACCAGAGGGAGGTGCAAAAAGCTGGCACCCAAAAGGCTGGGCCCCTTCACGGTCACGCAACAGGTAAACCCGGTGGCATACAGGCTGGCACTGCCAGAGGACATGAGGGTGCATCCAGTGTTTCATAGATCGCTGCTGTCGCCGTACAGGGAAAGCAGCAGGCTCCGAGACAGCGAACAAACCCCCGAGGGAGGGGGGGAGAGGGAAGGCAGGGAGCAACTCAATGAGGCCACGGCCATCCTGGATTCAAGGTGGGGGGTGGGGGGACTGGAGTACCTCATGGCATGGGAGGATGCTCCACCGTCCCAGAATGAATGGGTCCCAGCCACTCAGATACAGGAGGAATTCTTGGTGGAAGAATTTCACGCCCTCTTTCCCCACAGACCCAAGCCCTGGCACATGGAAAGGGAGGGGGAGGAGGAGGAGGCACGGGAGAGCAGCTCACCATGGCGCTGGGAAGCGGAGTTTGAGGAACCAGAGGATGAGGTATGGGTGTCACCGAGATCCACCCAGTCAGAGGAAGGAGCAGATTGGCAGAACGTTTTTACCCCCACCAGCTCTGACGCCACGGACTTTTTGGGATTCCCGTCCGCCCAGGCGGAAGGGGGGGGCTCGCAGGACTGGGGGGAGGTATTCACACCAACGGGCTCGGAGAGCACTGAGTTCTTAGGCTTCCAGTCGTCACCGACACATGGGGGGGGCCTGGGGAGGGGTGAAGGAGAGCTTGGGAGGGGGGTGGATGTGAGGGACAGGGGATATCGCGAAGTCCCTCCCCTCCTGAGTTCAAGCCCGTCCCCGAGCAAAGGGGAAAGCAGGGAGAGTTCCGATTCCAGTGGGGAAGCAGGAAGTCGTGTCCGAGGCTCAGGCAAGGTAGAGGAGCCAGGGTCCCAGGTGGGACAGGAAGGGGCAAGCAAGGGGGGAAGACCCATCCCTCCAACTCCAGAATTACGCAGGAAGAGGAGGGGCAAGAGGATGGGTCTGCCAAAGCTTTTGTGTTGGAGAAAGACGCGCCAAAAGCCATTAGGAGGTTCTGAAACCGACTGACAACATCGCTCCGTGTAAATAGCAATGACTTGAGCACTGTAAATACGCAGCACCAATAAAAGAATAAAATGCAGAGCTGCGTAGCGTCGTTACTCTGAAGTAGTCCACTCAAGCCACTGTGACAGTTGACTATAGAGAATTAGGATTAAAAGGAAGAGGCTGCTCAGTGCTTTGCAAAAAAATCATTATGGTATTCTTTAAAATCCATGCTGTTCTGTTTCATTTATTTTATCCATCACAGAAGATGTCAATCAATTCTCCAAGTGTGCATTAAATCCTTAGCTATGCCTCTTTCCAAAAGCAATAATACAAATGAGAAACTTCATTTTTCCCTTTTTAATGGACCCCTTAGGAGCTCTTGTAACTTAGATTCTGTGTTTCCTTCTTTTTTCCCCCTCTTCTGTTTAATGAATTTTTATAAGTTAAGAAAAAAGCAAGTAATTGAAAATGCCAGGGAAGACACACAGAGAGTTCAAGTGCTGCACAATGGCTCGCTTCAGATGCTTGGGGGCCAATTCATGAAAACCTTGATAAATGTGACTTTTGGTATACCCTGTCTCCTGCGTCAACATTTGCCTAAGCATCCTTCTATAACAAACTATTGTCAGCATGCTGCTTTCAGGACAGTTATCCCTTTAAGGAATCTCAGGATTTAAACCACAATAATATCCCCCTCCTGTCATGGAGAAGGGGACAATTGGCTTGTAAAGGGCCCCAAATGTGTTCTCGGACAGGTTAGAAATCACTTCCTTGGAGTGTTGGTGGGAGAGTTGCCAACATTAGTATAGCACCATTGCCTGTGCTGTTGAGCATCATAGGACTCTGAGACTGCAATATAACTTCTATCACACTTGCAAAGCTAAGCAGGGTCTGGTATGGTTTCAAAATGGATGGTGGAACATGTGTTGAGATTCCTGCATTGCAGGGCATTGGACTAGATGGCTCTCGGGGTCCCTTCCAACTCTACAATTCTATGATACTCTGAAATAGTTATTACAATAATCTAGAAAATGCTGGAATGACATACTGTAGAGTCATCATAATGTCTCATCACTGTCCATATACAGTCGTACCTTGGAAGTCAAACAGAATCAATTCTGGAAGTCTGTTTGGCTTCCAAAACATTTGGAAACCAAGGCATGGGTTCCAACTGGCTGCAGGAAGCTCACTTCCGGGTTTGCGGTGTTCGGGAGCCAAAATGTTTGACTCGCAAGGCGTTTGACTTCCGAGGTACGACTGTAGTCTCCTTATCCTCCATGACATCTGTCCAAAACCCAAAGAGCTTTAACCCTTTCTAAGCTAGCAGTCGTCCCATCTTGCAACAGTAGCTTCCAAGCTAGCCCAAGCACACATGCTCTGGTCTTGCAGTGGCTGGAGCTAAACCTGGCCTAATAAGTAAAGGATGACACCCATGCTCTCCACTTCAGCTTCACTCTTTGTCACACATTGCTCAGACTGGTGCAATGGGATTCACTCCTGCTCCCAGACCCATGCATGCAAACTCCAGATTTGTCTTAGTCTCCAAGCACAGAAAAGGCCAAAGACTCCACCACTGTGTTACATGGCAATATGTCAACAATTTGTGGACTAGGGCATTTTAGAGCTGATTAGCCAATTTTATAGAGGTGGAATCAGCCATCAGAAAAACTTCTCGCTGACTAATTGGCCAAAATATATGCACTGCTCAGGAGTACGCTGTGCCCTACTTTGATCAAATGCACTACCATTCAATCCTAATTAGAAACACTCATTTGCTTTTCTGATTGCATACCTTTGCATATTTACAGTAATTAATATGTTGCAGAAGTGGAACATTCTAATCCAGGCTTTTCTGATGGCTAGGCTTATTAAAGCATCACATGCACATTAGCTTGTCATTCATTACGAGAGCACGAAACACCTGACACCACAGCTCAGCTATCATGCTCTGCGAATGATTCAGTCAGTGACCCAATCGGTGCATGCTCCCCATATTCGGCTGCAAATTGATCTGTGAAAACGTATGCCACAGTTCAGAGCACACCGAAAGCCAGTGCAGGTGTGTCACAAAATAGGTCAAGTGTGGTCACATAGGCAGGGAGGTGTAGGGATTTGGAATAGGTCAGGTGAAGCCAGGCGAGCATCCATAGGGATTCTTTTAGGATTTGTTTATTTACTTATTGCCTTGTTAGCCCAACTTTCCCAGCAGGGAGCTCAAGGTGGCGGCGTACATCTTTCTCCTCCACCCCATCTCATTTAATCCTCACAACCACCCTCTGAGGAACAGCTTAGGGAGCTGGGTATGTTTAGCCTGGAGAAGAGAAGGTTAAGGGGTGATATGATAGCCATGTTCAAATATATAAAAGGATGTCATATAGAGGCGGGAGAAAGGTTGTTTTTTGCTGCCCCTAGAGAAGCGGACACGGAGCAATGGATTCAAACTACAAGAAAGAAGATTCCACCTAAACATTAGGAAGAACTTCCTGACAGTAAGAGCTGTGGAATTTGCTACCAAGGAGTGTGGTAGAGTCTCCTTCTTTGGAGGAGAATGTCAAGAATGCTTTGATGGTGTTTCCTGCTTGGCAGGGGGTTGGACTGGATGGCCCTTGTGGTCTCTTCCAACTCTATGATTCTATGAGGCAGGTTAGGATGAGAGGCAGTGATTGGCCCAGGGAATGTTGTGGAACTTAAATGAGGGGGGAGAAATGTGTTCACCACCTTGAGATCCTTGGAGTGAAAAGGTGGGATATAAATGTGATAAATAATAAACGTGAGAGGGGCCTATGCAAACACGTATGCACATGCCTATATACTGTCAGATTACATTCGAGCCAGAAAAAAATCAACCTCAAGGAAGGTGTAGAGCAGGCATCCCCAAACTTCGGCCCTCCAGATGTTTTGGACTACAATTCCCATCATCCCTGACCACTGGTCCTCTTAGCTAGGCATCATGGGAGTTGTAGGCCAAAACATCTGGAGGGCCGCAGTTTGGGGATGCCTGGTGTAGAGCAGGGGTGGCAAGGGGTGTGGCCTGTGGAGGAGTGTGGCCTCTGGGTAGTACTGAAGGTCACATAGTGAAGTCCAGAGGGTTGCCTGAGGTTCTCCACCCCTGTTCTACAAAGCGGAGTATTTGGAGACTGAAATGAACTTGCGACTTTCTCTTAAACCCTGATAGTTCTTGAAGTGTAGGTGGGTTCCCACGAGGCAAGACATATTAATAACAACAAGAACCTTTATTGAACTAACAGAACTGGACAACAGGGGCAAAGCAACTGCTTATATACATTTCTGAAGGCCTGGGCCACTCCTAGTCCCTACGTGATTGGCTGTCTAAACTTCCAAGCTGCGAATCATGACTCAGAGTTTAAAGACCAATAGCAGAGGCCCAAATCCTGAAATGTTCTGTGACTGGATATCATGGATTGAATCAGAACACAGGGGCTCAGAATCCTTAGTCCAGACTCAAACTCAGGCAAACACAGACCAGTGAATGCATAACAGTTCTTGCAGAAGACTTTTGAAGACTGAAGTTGAAAGACACTAAATTTTATTAAGCAGCTTGTGCAAAGCCACTGAGGGAGTCAGTTGCTTATCGGGACTCTGAAACAACATTGCCCTGGCCAGGCCCCAGCCCAGCTTGAGCTCACTTGGTTAAACCTCACTTGGCTCACACAGAAACATAGTATCCTCTAATTTCCTGATTCCTAGCGCTGAGATTAAAATTTTAAAAATCAATAGAAAGCTGTAAACCCTTTTGAGACATGTGGCAAAGATCCGAGCCATGCAATGGCACCAGAAGGTGCTCTCAAACCGGCATGTTTAGCAGATTAAAGTATTAGGCGGATTATGGCAGTAATTTTATTGCAATAACATGTTCCCATAAAATTTGGCAAGAGCTCTGATCCCAAAACCCGAGAAAATGAATTTAGGCTAAGCGGGTGCCCTAGCAGGCAATTATTTCTCCCCTGCAAACTATATGCAGAGAATAACCATATGAGCATTCTTCTCATGGTCTACACTACGTTTAAGAAATAGGCCTTGTTGGTGGAGCAGGGTAATGTAGGAGCAGACCTGTGTGCATTGAGTTGGTTGCTTGAAAAGAGGTTGAAACTTTCAGGGCTGGTCCTACCATTAAGCAGAGGGAGGCAACTGAGTGAGGCAATAGTGGTGAGGTACTGGAGGACACAGTTTGCTGTGCCATGTGACCTGTTCTGTGCCCCCTAAGCCAACCTGCTGCCCTCTGGTGTGATGGACCATGGTTTCCCGTGGTCCATCTGGGTATGTTTTCTGGGTATGTTTAGCCTGGAGAAGAGAAGGTTAAGAGTTGATATGATAGCCATGTTCAAATATATGAAAGGATGTCATATGGAGGAGGGAGAAAGATTGTTTTCTGCTGCTCCAGAGAAGCGGACACGGAGCAATGGACTCAAACTTCAAGAAAGAAGATTCCACCTAAACATTAGGAAGAACTTCCTGACAGTAAGAGCTGTTCGGCAGTGGAATTTGCTACCAAGGAGTGTGGTGGAGTTTCCTTCTTTGGAGGTCTTTAAGCGGAGTCTTGACAGCCATATGTCAAGAATGCGTTGATGGTGTTTCCTGCTTGGCAGGGGGTTGGACTGGATGGCCCTTGTGGTCTCTTCCAACTCTATGATTCTATGATTCTAAGATATGCCCATTTCTGGTGTTGAAATAAAGTTCACTGCCAGCCCAGCTAGCTCCTGTACATCAAATTACCCCAGGCACCACAATATCTGGGGTCAACCCTTAATACTGTGTGTATCCTAAAGGGGAAACCAATTATTTGTAAATGCATGGGCCTGTACAGAAACGACAATCCACATGTGCATGTTTGCGTGAGTACCTTTCCCTGCATACAAAACACAGTGGAAAAACCCTGATGATGCCTTTTGCTTCCTTGGATGGACAATAGAGAGGCGTGTGTTTAGAAAAGACTAGTGCATAAAGGTTAAACTATTTATTTATTGATGCGCCCGTTTTAGTGCCTGGCCTTACCTACCACTCCTGATGCAGAGGGTTCCAAGGGCATCTGCTCTGATGTTGTGAGACCCTTGTGCTCACACATCGATGCCTTCTTTTTCTGGAAAGAGGTGTTTATTTGTTTCACCCTTTGCCAATTTTCCTGCTTTCCCTCTTGTGGTGTAAGGAACGACGACAAATGTTTCTCAATAAGTTTGTGAGTCTTTGAAGCAAAGATGGCTTGTCTACAAAAATAAAGTGGTTAGAGCTTTCATAGCACAACTTCAAGACACCAGTGGAGAAAATCAGCAGCTCAGTCAGTTTGTGTGTGTGTGTGTGTGTGTGTGTTTAAATAAAAGAAGTTGAGAGTGTGGTTTTTGAGCTCTCAAGCAGAGAAGCTGAGTGGTAGCCCAAATGTGTTTATGAGTCCAGAGGGCTTATCTAACTTTAGAAGTGCTAAGCAGTCCTCCGCTTCATTCCTCTGCAGGAGACAGCGGTGGGAGGAAGCGTAATCTATGGCTGAGGTCCAAAACAGACCAAGTGTCCTCTGAAATTCAAAGGCAGCCACTCTCTTCTGTAGACGTGAAAAGAGATTATCTAGAGATTATGTCAGTAATTAACTCGGGAAATGGAAAGTTGCTCTAAACCCTGTGGATCTTTCTCAAAGTGACATTGTTCTTCTCATTCCACAAATAAAAAGTAGCAGGCAGGCAGGCACAATTCTGAGGAGTGCTACGTAAGCATGGCTCAAACAATGAGCACCTCCCCAGCTCCTCACGTAGTCTGTGAAATTGCATTGGAGAAAATATGTGTACACTAGAAGAAAAAGGTAAAGGTAAAGGACCCCTGGACGGTTAAGTCCAGTCAAAGGTGACTATGGGGTGCGGTGCTAATCTTGCTTCAGGCTGAGGGAGCCGGCGTTTGTCCACGGCATTTCTGGGTCATGTGGCCAGCATGACTAAACCACTTCTGGTGCAACGGGACACCATGACGAATGCCAGAGAGCACAGACATATCGTTAACCTTCCCACCACAGCGGTATCTATTTATCTACTTGCACTGGTGTGCTTTCGAACTGCTAGGTTGGCAGGAGCTGGGACAGAGCTCACAAGGATTCGAGCCCCCAACCTTCCAATTGGCAAGTCCAAGAGGCTCAGTGGTTTAGACCACAGCACCATGCTCCCATTCCTCTGAGCTCCTGTTGTTCTGCATGATTTTAGTGATATGCTAAAGCTTGTTTTGTTGTTTAGTCGTTTAGTCGTGTCCGACTCTTCGTGACCCCATGGACCATAGCACGCCAGGCACTCCTGTCTTGCACTGCCTCCCGTAGTTTGGTCAAACTCATGTTCGTAGCTTCGAGAACACTGTCCAACCATCTTGTCCTCTGTCGTCCCCTTCTCCTAGTGCCCTCAATCTTTCCCAACATCAGGGTCTTTTCCAAGGATTCTTCTCTTCTCATGAGGTGGCCAAAGTATTGGAGCCTCAGCTTCACTATCTGTCCTTCCAGGGAGCACTCAGGGCTGATTTCCTTAAGAATTGATAGGTTTGATCTTCTAACAGTCCATGGGACTCTCAAGAGTCTCCTCCAGCACCATAATTCAAAAGCATCAATTCTTCGGCGATCAGCCTTCTTTATGGTCCAGCTCTCACTTCCATACATCACTACTGGGAAAACCATAGCTTTAACTATACGGACCTTTGTCGGCAAGGTGATGTCTCTGCTTTTTAAGATGCTGTCTAGGTTTGTCATTGCTTTTCTCCCAAGAAGCAGGCGTCTTTTAATTTCGTGACTGCTGTCACCATCTGCAGTGATCAAGGAGCCCAAGAAAGTAAAATCTCTCACTGCCTCCATTTCTTCCCCTTCTATTTGCCAGGAGGTGATGGGACCAGTGGCCATGATCTTGGTTTTTTTGATGTTGAGCTTCAGACCATATTTTGCGCTCTCCTCTTTCACCCTCATTAAAAGGTTCTTTAATTCCTCCTCACTTTCTGCCATCAAGGTTGTGTCATCTGCATATCTGAGGTTGTTGATATTTCTTCCGGCAATCTTAATTCCTGCTTGGGATTCATCTAGTCCAGCCTTTCGCATGATGAATTCTGCATATAAGTTAAATAAGCAGGGAGACAATATACAACCTTGTCGTACTCCTTTCCCAATTTTGAACCAATCAGTTGTTCCATATCCAGTTCTAACTGTAGCTTCTTGTCCCACATAGAGATTTCTCAGGAGACAGATGAGGTGATCAGGCACTCCCATTTCTTTAAGAACTTGCCATAGTTTGCTGTGGTCGACACAGTCAAAGGCTTTTGCATAGTCAATGAAGCAGAAGTAGACGTTTTTCTGGAACTCTCTAGCTTTCTCCATAATCCAGCGCATGTTTGCTATTTGGTCTCTGGTTCCTCTGCCCTTTCGAAATCCAGCTTGCACTTCTGGGAGTTCTCGGTCCACATACTGCCTAAGCCTGCCTTGTAGAATTTTAAGCATAACCTTGCTAGCGTGTGAAATGAGCGCAATTGTGCGGTAGTTGGAGCATTCTTTGGCACTGCCCTTCTTTGGAATTGGGATGTAGACTGATCTTCTCCAATCCTCTGGCCATTGCTGAGTTTTCCAAACTTGCTGGCATATTGGGTGTAGCACCTTAACAGCATCATCTTTTAAAATTTTAAATAGTTCAGCTGGAATATCATCACTTCCACTGGCTTTGTTATTAGCATGCTAAAGCTACTGGATGCCAAGAAAGAGCTATTTGTTTGTGTTGCACAGCTACAACTTAGTGAAAGAGAATTAATGGCTACCACCTTAAATCAGAATATATGTATTCTAGTGTGATTCATGCAGGCCAATGTTTCTCAAACTGTGGGCCAGGATATGCCATGTAGCCTTGGGCCATTTTTTAGGTGTGCCACAGTGCCACAGTCTGTACACTGTCCTTGGTTGCCTGCCCTGCCTTTTAACCATGCCATAACCTTTGGGTTGCAGCAATGCCAGCACCAGCAACTCATTGAGTGCTGAGTAAAGGTGTTCAGGAGACAGAGGCATTCACCACAAGGTGGAGGGAGAAAAGTGTCCCTCCTCCAGCAAGGAATGGGCCAGAGAAGGTGCTGAAAGAAATCAGCAAGTCAGATAAATTAATTGTTTTAATCAAGTCTTGAGGTTAAGAACAAAAGAACAAGAGAACATAAGGAGAGCCTGCTGAATCAATCCATTGATGGATCTAGTCCAGCATCCTCTTCTCACAGTGACTAGCCAGATGCTTCAATTGGAAACTCTCAAGCAGGTAAAAGGTAAAGGTAAAGGGACCCCTGACCATTAGGTCCAGTCGTGACCGACTCTGGGCTTGCGCGCTCATCTCGCATTATTGGCCGAGGGAGCCGGCGTATAGCTTCCAGGTCATGTGGCCAGCATGACAAAGCCGCTTCTGGCAAACCAGAGCAGCACATGGAAACGCCGTTTACCTTCCTGCTGTAGCGGTTCCTATTCATCTACTTGCATTTTGACGTGCTTTCGAACTGCTAGGTTGGCAGGAGCTGGGACCAAGCAACGGGAGCTCACCCCGTCACAGGGATTCGAACCGTCGACCTTCTGATCAGCAAGCCCTAGGCTCAGTGGTTTAACCACAGCGCCACCTGGGTCCCAAGCAGGTAAAAGATAAAGGTAAAGGGACCCCTGACTGTTAGGTCCAGTCGCGGACGACTCTGGGGTTGCAGCGCTCATCTCGCTTTACTGGCCGAGGGAGCCAGCATACAGCTTCCGGGTCATGTGGCCAGCATGACTAAACCGCTTCTGGAGAACCAGAGCAGTGCACGGAAACGCCGTTTACCTTCCCGCTGGAGTGGTACCTATTTACCTACTTGCACTTTGACATGTTTTCAAACTGCTAGGTTGGCAGGAGCAGGGACCAAGCAACGGGAGCTCACCCCATCGCGGGGATTCGAGCCGCCGACCTTCTGATCAGCAAGCCCTAGGCTCAGTGGTTTAACCCACAGCACCACCCTTATGAACTGGTATAATCCTCTTTTAAAGCCATACAGGTTGATGGCCATCACTGTCTCCTGTGGGAGCGAGTTCCATAGTTTTATGTTTACCTAGGAGAAAGCTCATTGGGCTCACTGGGACATACGGTACTTCTGAGTAGACCCATATTCAATTGTGCCATGAATGCATGATTAATAGCAATAATGACAGCAAGAGTACTAATATGCACAGCAAAGAAGAATACACAAAATATATTTTCCCCCTAATCTGCCCAGCTCAACCTGACTTGTCATGGCTCTGCTAGAGCTGGGAGGAAAAATAGCCTAACTGGCACATTCCAAAACAACCCACAAAGCAAAACGGAGCCATTCTTCCAAATTTACACTTCAAATTTTGCAGCTCAGTTCTCCAGCCAAGGAATGTGCAGAAAACTGCACATACTAAGGTAAAATGTGCATTGACTAGTGAAAATAATACACACAAAAATTGTTACAGTAGTGCAAACTGCTTTGCAAAAAATAAATCTATTGGGGGAATTGCATTGGAGAAAATATGTGCGCATTAGAAGAAATTCACACTAAAACACAGATGAATTCCACAAATGAAAAAATGGGGAGGGGGGGGATCACAAACTGATGTAGAAATGCAGAGAGCTGAATTTATGACTGGAAAAATGAGGAACGGGGAAAAGACAAAATCACAGATTCAAACCCTCAGCCCCAGGCTCTACAGTACAACTGTAAATTTAGGCTATAACCCTAACCATGTCACTCCACTGAAGTCAACAGAGCTGACTCCCAGGTAGGTGAGATTAGCACTGCAGCCTTAGCTGGCCATGGTGGGGTCCCTTAAAAGGAGGCAAGCTGTGTCCTCTCTCTACCTTGCTCTCCATCCCAGTTTCAGCTCTTGTTTTCACCATCCTTTCAGGATTTTATTGCTAACCACACAGTGTTAATTTTTAATGCCAGAAGCTGGACCTTGCCTCAGCTCCTTCCCACCGCGAGCTCTCGGCCAATCGCAAGGCAACTGCTCTGCCGCCACAGCAGTTTCCACAAGGAGCCTTAAGAGCTTCGAGCATCCTCGAGGGCTAAAGATGTCAAGCAGGATAAATACCAATAAAACCAAGAGTCACGCCGTTCCGCTGTATTAGGTGGATCGGAAAAGCGGGAGCACACAACTCCACTTGTTATGAATGTTGGTCCGCTTTGTATTTGAGTGGCTCAGCTCTCCTCACATTTCAGACAACGGTTAAAAGCTCCTAGGACAGCAGATTGTACGCCAAGGTTATAGGAATGTCACTTACCTGGGATGCTTTTGCAATGCTTACCAGTTAGAGGAAGCACATTAGTGCTGGCTCTAAGCCTGCCTAGTCCGTAAGAGGGACCAGGAGCCGGAGCCAGCCTAAGGGGTGCTTCTTGCCAGCTGACACACAACTTTTAATACATGTAAAAGAAGGCACTTTCAGTCTCACAAACTGAAACCATTGAAACCAAGTAAGTACTGATGAAGTATCTTGTGTTCATCTCCTTGTGGATGCTGGTGGAACATAATAGATTTGAAGCATGGACCAACCATAGACTGACGTTCAAACTAGAGGCGCTTGGACTTTCTAACTCCATTTGTCTCTGGGTTTTGAATTTTCTGTCAGACTGGTCCCAGAGGGTTAGAGTAGGGACATATAGGCCCACAGCCCTTAGCTTTAACACCGGCTCCCCACAGGGTTGTGTGCTGGGTCCCCTGCTCTATACCCTCTACACGTATGACTGTACAGCTATCCACTTGAGCAACAAAATCATCAAGTTTGCTGATGACACCACTGTGGTGGGGCTCATTTCTGGGGGTCCGCCTATTGGGACGAGGTGGAGTGTCTCTATGGTTGGTGTGGAGATAATAATCTGGTCCTTAATACTGCCAAGACCAAGGAACTGGTGGTGGACTATAGGAAGAAAAAGGCTTTACAATACTACAAGGAACGGCTTCACCTGCCCAGCTTGCTATGCGAAAGTTTCGCATTCGTGTGAAGCTGAAGGGTCCATGGATTGTACTGGAGCAGAGGACCATTGCATTCACATTACAGGCGTGCCTTTCATTCATAACCTCTGTGCATGTTTAGAGGCTGTCAGTGTGCAGCATTGGTTGATGGTGTTGTTGTTGCAACCTTTTTTTTTAAGGTTTTTTTTACTGTCATCCCTAACAATATTGGCTTGGGGAGTATGGGACCTTGACTATATTATACTTGACCCCCAACGCTGCTGCAACTGCAATCTCAGAATAATATCATTGGCTTCCATCACCAGGATTGCCATTGGTGGGGATGGGGGAGATCTTAGATTCAGTTCACATTTAAAAGTGAACCTGCCTAATTCAAACTTTCCAAAACAATACATGAACAGAAACACAGCCATCCTTTGGAATTCACTCCCCCCCCTTTTGCATTGCAGTTCTGCAGTCAAGCAGCATGTGCAAAAATGCATATACTAGGGCAAAGTGTGCATATGTTAGTAAACCTCCCAACCTGGGGGGAAATGCATTGTAATAGGGGGAATGGTTTTACAGTCACCTTCCACAAGTTGGGGAGAAAAGGGGACTTAAGTTGGGGTGACAAGAAGAAGCAATGTGGGTAAAGATAGGACACCTGTCATGACTGCCGATCTCTGTCATGTGTTTACTCTTTATTGCAACACCTTATCTCTCTCTCTGTGTGATCTATGCAGGGTTGTTGCAGAGATAAAATGCAGTGAGCATCACCATGAGATGCTTGGAGGTGGGAGATATTAATGTGAGAAAAAATGATTAAAAAACAAATCTTTTAAATGTTATTTTTAAAGATTTTTTCTGTCTAAATTTGGAGGGCAGGCAGAGTAGAACCTGAGACGGAGATCAACCGGCAGAAAGGATAAAACAGAATGGAGAAAAATCTGCCCATCTGCTAAACCATTGTTTCATAATTTAAGCAAGCAAAGGGTAGCTTTTATTTCTGACACAGCATTTTCTCCACTTTTGCTAGCTATTAAATTGGAAGCTCTAGTGATTTAAGAGGTAGGCTGTGACAGCAGGGTAATATACTAGATATTACGGCTTCAGACAGAGTTGCTTAACAGCAATGGGAAGCAGTATTGATTTTTTTTTAAACAAGGAGGTTATGCCCTTCACCTCTGCATCAGATCAGTTAGTGAGGGCTTAAGGCACTTGGGAAGTCTTTTGGTATGTAAACATCAACTTGTGGTTTGTTGTAACACAATATACTCTCAAACACTCTGGTAGTGAGGGCTGCAGTAAATAAAGTCTAACGAAACTCATGTGTAAAATAAAAAAAATCCTTCAGTAGCACCTTAAAGACCAACTAAGAAGAAGTGTGCATGCACACGAAAGCTCATACCAAAATATAAACTTAGTTGGTCTTTAAGGTGCTACTGAAGGAATTTTTTTATTTTGCTTCGACTCAGACCAACACGGCTACCTACCTGTAACTGAAACTCATGCGTGTTTGTGTGTGTGGTGGGTAAAAAAGAAGCCGCTTCCAGCAGGATAAAAGAAAATTATGACAAAATCATAAAAGAATGGAATACTGTGAAGAGCCGAAGGCTGTTTTTCGCATATTGTTTAATTTTTACTGTGAATATCTCAGCAATGCATTGCTCTGTTATCCATGACACACACCAACTATTTTATAAGCTTGATGTGTGCCACAAAACTCTGATGCATGCAGGGTTTGGGTGAAGACTGGCATACTTAAGAGCTGCAGCAGTTGCCCCGCCAGCTCAGCATTCACCCCAACGTGCTTGCCAAGCTTCAAGGGCACCGCCAATGAGTCAACAAAAGGAAGCGTAAGGTGATCAACCAAACACTGCCTCAGGTTCTTGCCCCACCATCTTGACTTGTCTATCCTGCCCAGAATAACAACCAATCAAATTCAACAACACTCTAAACGTAGTACCCCTAACAGTACAAATTAGGTGAAAAAGAGAAGCTCCTAAGCCCTGTAGGGGTTCCCCCCCACAGTTCCTACTCAGTTCCCAAGCGGGCAGCTAACAAAAAGCCCATAGTACTGAAGGAGGGAGAGAGGAAGTGCACTTCCAAGAGAAGACTGGAAGCGTCAGGGGAGAAGCAAGACTTAAGAGGCCTGTTCCTCTCAGATTGGCCCATGTGAAAGTGAGAAATTAAAAACAAAAACAAACAAACAAACAAACAGGGAGAGACCTGTCAGCAATCAGGGTGTGGCAAATTTGCTGCCACTCAAGTGTGAGAGAGGCATTGTTGTAATTATCAAAGACTGGCATACATTGCTTCTCCTAATGTGATTAGTTTGAATCAGTGACGGAGGAAGTCTCTCCGGCACCCGGTGCGGAGTGCCGAGGGGTGGGGCGAACCGTCCACAAACCGCCTGGCGGTGCCCGTGTGGATGGTGCCCACGCAACACCCACACTGCTTGTGCGGTGCATGCACCCACAGCACCCATAACGACAGCTCACACGCACCCTCAGATGCCCTACCATAAGTGGGGAGGCAATGGGCAGACACCGCGGAGCCTGCGGGCGCCTGAGATGTGTAGCTCGGGGGCACTGCAGGCCCTGTGGTGAGTGTTGCCCACCATTGTGTCACCCCCCTCAGGGTGGCACCTGAGGCAGACCACCCCCTGCCCCCCTTCATATGCCCCTCGTTTGAATGGGTATAATTCTTATCATTTGGAAGGTAAAAAGGGGAATATTTCTCCCAGAAAGTGTGTCCCATATTCTTCAGGTGCAAGATACAAATGTGATTTTGCCACATGTCATGTTTACAGATTCTCTCCCCCCCCCCAACCAGGAAATGTACCTTTCAAAAAAGGAAAATTCTCATTGGAGACACACACACATAAGGAAACTTATCTAATTGCGAAGGCAATTTACTAATCTGTGTAATAATAGGTTTGGCCTTATTTCAGAATGTTTTGCAGAGCTATCATTGATATGTACAGCAGGAAGCCTCCTCTGGATTATCAGTAGCTTGTATTGAACTCTTCTGAAGCTTGTAAAAAATAATCTGTGTCACTGAAGAATACGCAAGTGAAGCTGATCGATGAAAATTAACAATTAACTCAGAGAAGTAAGGGCTTTTGATGCACAGAATTAGGAGAACATGCCAAATGCACATGTACAGGTGGTAAGATTTTAAAGTGAAGCTCATTGGTTGAATGGTGTGCATGCAATGTGATATCCCCTTTGTGCTGTCATTAAACCTTGCTGTGCAGGGATATTAGATAGTAAAGAACCCTCTAGCGTTGCAAGATTATACCTGTCTAAAGGCAAAAGGATGCATCCATGGCACACAGTACTTTCTGAGTCGAAAAACCTGATACTGTATAGCATATGCAGTGGTGGCAGATGGGAGTGCCCAGGTGTATTGCTGAACTGTCTGCCAATGCCATGCCATTGCTGCCAATTACTAAGAGGGAGAGGGGCGAGGCAGTAGGATCTCAACACAATGTGGGCACAGCACGGCCATAGTGGTGGGAGTCTTGGATTGGCTCTGCTGTTGGGCCTACACGGCACCAAGCTCTTGTTCCCTTGCCCCTTTCCCTGTTGGTAAGTATAATCAATGGTGCCTATTGTTATGTATTCAGTGGTCTGTGTTTGCCTGAGCTTGAGTCTGGACAAATGATTCTGAGTCCCTGTGTTCTGATTCGATCCATGATATCCAATCACAGAACCTTTCAGGATTTGGGCCTCTGCTATTGGTCCTTGAACTCTGAGTCATGATTCGCAGCTTGGACATTTAGACAGCCAATCACATTGGGAGCTTTCAGAAATGTATATAAGCAGTTGCTTTGCCCCTGTTGTCGAGTTCTGTTAGTTCCATAAAGGTTATTGCTGTTATGGCTGTGTCTTGCCTCATGGGAACCCACCTACACTTCACCTATTGAGCATTTCCTGGAAGGCAACTCGCTTTCTTATACTTTTACTCCACTAAATTGAATTTTAGACTGGGCCCAAGGTAGACCGAGCCCCTTAATTCTGCCACACAACAGTGATACAACTACATGACATATTAAGGGCTTGCATCAGCCTCCCCCAGTACTCTTCTTGCACTGTCAGCTTTGCCTAAGCAAGTAGGAGTTGACAGTGGGCAGACCATAGCATACTCTGTAGAAGAACTACCTAGGTGGGAGAGCCTTGTTGTGCTCAGGATCCGCTTGTAGGCTTCCCAGTGGCATCCAGGATTCTGGACTAGACAAGCCATTGACCTGATCCAGCAGGCTCTTTTTACATTATTAACATTAGTAGCTGTGCACCCAAGGATGCTGGGTCTATTGCAAATGTTTACATCACGTATTGTTAGCCTCTGCTAATGGCTTTGTAGTGATATTTTAAAAAAATTGGCCCCTGGAGAAATGGAGGGTAAAATCTTATGCAAAGGTTATTCCAACCAAAGCTCTACAAATATTTGCAGATCCACTTTAGCGAAATGCATTATTACTGAATGATTTACTATAATAACTTTAAAATTACTCAACAAACAAATAATATCATGCTCCTTTAGCATGTAATAGAATCCTCACCCTCTCCCTTTTTACTCTTTCTCTCTCCCCCACCCCCACCCCCTTTTCCTGCCACCTTGGTTTTCCCTTCAAAAGTACCAGTGTTTAAAGTGAACAAGATGGATCATTTCAAAGTGTCCCCTTAAAATTGCCTTCATTTTTCTTCATTAGTTATTCTTTAATATCCTAGAGCACTATTAAACTGAGCGGGAGCCAAATCACTATTTTTTGAAGGCAAAGTCTGAAACGATTCTCAGAGTACAAAACTGCAAAGAAAGGAGCTGGACCTTCCATTCATATGTCGCCTCTAGGCATTCAATATCCAGGTGTTTACTTTATAAGAAGACATGATGTCGAATCTTACGGTACTGAATGGTGGCTGCCAGTTCCACATCAGCACATCAGTACTTGCTTAAGGCTGAGAGGGGAGCGCCCTCACAAATTACAGGGAGGAAACTGTGTACACTATGGTAGCTGCCCGTGAGAAAATGGGAACAAGAGATTGAACCATTTGGTATCCCACCAGGGGTTTTTCCCCCCCAGGGGGAACTCACAGGGACTCAGTTCCAGCACCTCTCACGTGGGCGCCATTGCCACTCTAAGAGAACGAGGGAGGCATTCACGGCGAGTTCTGACACCTCTTTTTTCTAGAAAATTAGCACTGCTTCCCACCCACAATCCCTGCTTGTCCACTAACAAGGCTTGGGGCTTGTTTTACCACAGGCATCCCCAAACTTCGGCCCTCCATATGTTTTGGACTACAATTTCCACCATCCCTGACCACTGGTCCTCTTAGCTAGGGATCATGGGAGTTGTAGGCCAAAACATCTGGAGGGCCGCAGTTTGGGGATGCCTGTTTTACCATCTAGCTCAGGCATCCCCAAACTGCGGCCCTCCAGATGTTTTGGCCTACAACTCCCATGATCCCTAGCTAACAGGACCAATGGTCAGGGAAGATGGGAATTGTAGTCCTAAACATCTGGAGGGCTGAAGTTTGGGGATGCCTGATCTAGCTGAATTCCAATGAGATGGCCCAAGATGGAGACTTCAGTAGCCTCAGCATAAAAGCAGAGCTGCTGCTCAGCATCTGTGGCCAAATCCTAAAGCTTGAAATGCCAAAAGGAAGCATCACTTTGGCATCAACACTTCAGGGGTGGAACGACAATGAAGGCACCACCATTCCCCACCCCGACACCTGGAATATTCCTAGTATTATATTGTGATTCTAGGATTCTGTTGTATGGGATTGAGATTTATGTGGGTTGACCATATGCCGCATGGGTACCCAGTGTGAGAAACTGCTGGGACCTTTTGAAGGTGAGATGCATATCTACAAAACCTCATGCAAGAGATGGGGAGGGATGCCTGTAAAAGGAACTGATATTCTGTTGGATGGTGATGAAGTCTCCTTTTAGTTTGAACAGGCTCTAGTGGACCTGTCTGAGCAAGTGGTTGATGCAGAGTGGAGTCTGCTAACATCCATAGCAAGAACTGCCTCCACTCCTTTGAGCCTCATGGGTGGAATTCAACACAACGGCAAATGGTCCATCGCACAACGGCAAATGTTTTCAGCTTGCCAGACAGAACCATCACCCTTCTTCTCTCCTGATTGGGTTGTCCTGATCCGCCAAGCCAATTTGGGGGTGGGGTGTGTGTAGGGCGTAAAGCCCTGTGGTGCAAGCAGAAGTTTTCGAACAGGGATTCCACTGGTGGGGCTCATTAGGCGAATCCTGCCCCCATATGTTTGGCAAAGGTTTGAATGGGGAGCCATTCTGTCAATTTGCACAGGGTCCCAAATGGCGTGGAGGAATTCGTGCAAGTACAGATCTTTGCCAAATGAGCAGAACTAAGAGGTGCTGGGCGAGTGTGGGAACATAGGGGCAAGACAGGTGAAGCATGTGCTGCCACAGTGGGGCCAGGAGATATTGGTCAGCCCTCCCCGTAGGGGGCTAATGCCTAACTCGGGCTAGTCTCCTCAAACAGAGAAATGCACAGCTGATCCTATTTTCTTTTATTCTTCGGTATATACCACAGCTATGGTAGACCCATTCGTGCTTGATTAACCTGTAAGGAACAGCCAAACATTCGAAATGGTAGAAGCCAAGTGAAGAGACAAGCCCAGCAGCAATAAACAGTGACTTCCACAGCTCCACATCCACCGTAATTTCTATTTGAAGGAACTCCAGCAGCTGCATTGCAAACTATGATGGGACTTAGGAGATAACAAGGACAGCTGTTTCTTTTAATCAGAGCAATCAAAACAGACGTGACCAGAATAAGAGGGATATACTTAATTTAAAGGCGGAGGGGGGGTGCCAAAGAAGGCGGTGTGTGCTTCTTAGATGAATCCTGTTTGCGCATTTTCTTTTGGATGATTAACAATGAGCAGGGCTCTGCTTACTACCCCACCCATTGTTCTGCCCATACCAGCCCTCGTTGGTTACAGATCAGTGGGAGACATAGCTGCCAAGTTATCCCTTTTTTTCAGGGATTTTCCATTATGCTGAATAGGCTTCCTCGCGAGAAAAGGGAAAACTTGGCAGCTATGGTGGGAGACTCCACACACAGAGCAGGCTCCTCTCTATAAATGTCCCTCCAATGCATGGCTGCCAGGAGGGAACACAAGGGCAGAGGAGAGGGCCAGTCACAGCTAAAGCTTTGCTCTCCCCTTCACATGAATAGGACTTTTGAAGTGGCAAGTCTGAACCACTGACCACCACTTCAAAAGAGAACTTGACAAATTCACAGAGCATTGGGCTATCAGTAGCTACTAGCCACAATGGCAATCTATGTTCTGCCTCCACTATTGGCGGCACCATAACTCCAAATGCCAATTGCTGAGAATCGCCAATGTTCCCCCAAGCTCCTGCTTTCAGGCAGAGGAGGACCTTGGTAATATGCCACCCATTTGATCCCCCTCCCCCGCGCGCAGCCTTCATGGCACCGGCTTAAGCCAGGCTTTGGAAAGGAGGCACGAGGCTCTGGCAGGGTTCTAGAGCCCTCCTTCCTGAAGCTGGGCAAGCACTTACCAGGTTTTGAGAAGGCGTCCTCCTCGGCTGCATGCCTGGTGAGACAGCACAACTCACACTGCCCTAAATCTGCCCCTAAATTAGCCACTGTGGAGACAGGACGTTAGACTAGTAGATGGACCATTGGCCTGATCCAGCAAGCTTGTATTGTGTCTTTCTAAACAAAAGCCACACCCTCTAGCCTCAGAATCCAGCTTTCTAAACTCATGTTAGAGCTTGATCACTTAGAGATAAAGGAGATCTACACATGCTCAGAGGCACTCTCTCTTAGTATTCATGGGTTTCAGGTGCAGGCTTTGCCAGGATGATGATGTATGTGGTGACCGAAGAGCAGAATTTGTCACTCCTTAAGCACAACAAAGAGAAAGCCAGGAAGCCTGATGACGTTCAACTCATTTCTTTGGAATTGGTTTTCTAATGATTCATCTCAGCCGTCATAACATTCCCTAAGTTCTTTACACAGCAAAGCAATTATTTAAATTAATGATTTATCAGGCATCTACAGGAATTTCAGACTAGAGCAGTTAGGTTTCTGGAATCTGCAGGGAATTATTTCCTCTCTTTCCTTCCTTTCTTGCTAGCCGCCATCACCCAGACAGACGCACACAATTTTTGATTAAACGCTAACACTTGTGAGAATCGTCAATATAAAGAATGAGGAATTCAAGCCAGCTTTGCAGAAATTCATTAAGCACTGTACCGGAGATGATTGCAAGTGCACGTTAATGAATTACATGACTATCGAAATGCAATTAAATGCAGCTGCATATGTTTACAAAACTACAGAACCAAATTACAGGTATCACTGGCACCCATAATTCATCCATAATTGACAATTTTCATATTACTGGAATAAGGAATCAAGTCATGCAGATGATTACTGTATTTGCCTTTGAGCACTGGAGACTCAGAGATTCATTTCTTATGCAGCACCATAAATGAAACAAATTGCAGGCTTCCAGGTTAGGATAGATGTGGAAGTAAATACGCCACAGACAGACAGATTCTCCCCTCCCCCCTCCACTGCTGCTCAGATGCACCCATATAATTTAGTTTCCTGTGTAACAGCCAACACTACCATGTAAATGGGCTGACTTGAATATGTTTGCTCACACGCAATGATCTCATCCAGGAGAGGGAAGGGGAAGTTGGCATGGCGCAGGTGCCTCTGTAACACCTTGTGCTAGGTGCTGTATTATTATGGCTTCCTTCATTTCATATATCTGTATCTTATTACAAACTGAATTCTAACATAAAAGAAATAGAAGATGCCATTAAAGATACAATTAAAAACCAAGCTGAAAATTGAATGTTGATACCCTGCAGACCACCTGAATGAAGCTCTTTTATCACTGCTGGTCCATGGGCCACATTTCTGGAACCTCTGAGGTGGTGTATTTGCTCATGAAGGAAAATAAAACATCACATGTAGAGATGCCCATGAAGCTTGCAGGTTTCAGGCCCTGATATGGAATAATTTTCCAGCTCACATTCAAAAAAGAGAAAGGGGGCAATGATAGAAAGTTAAAAGAAAGAAGACAGCGGAGGAGCTTATTCAATTGACTGTCGTTTCTACTGAACTAGCAATGGCAGCTGAGATTGTCATAGCAACCAGGTAAGGGGTTTGGAGAATGATCCAGGCCCTGCCAGGTTTCCAATGATGCCATAAACTCGTGACCAGGTCAGAAAGTTTTACTGTTTCACAAAACCAGAGAACTATGAAAACTCTCTCCTTGCAAGAGTGGCTTAATAAAATATGAAGTATAACACCTAGAGATGAAACTATGATGACTGTACATTATTGAATGGAGAATAAAAACTAAGTAAAAAAATGATCAAGAAATCCATTCCCAGGTGCCGTTCTGCTAGTTTATAGACCCCCTGTGTTCATATCCTTGCATACTGCTCAAATGTCTATACTGAACAGAGTGGCAATAATTAAACATTAAAACACTGTTCAAGAAAAGATAAATAATCATCTATTATAATAAAATCCAGTGGTGCCAATTAGAGCCCTGCATTTAAATTTATAGCTTGATTTGCTATTAAATTAATGTACCTTCCAAGAAGATCATCCATTCCACAGCTCTTCTAAACTTCTGTTTATAACACACACACACACACACACACACACACACAACCACTTGTCAGGTGATTTGGCAGAAGATCTGTATGGAAAAACTTATACAATAATGAGAAATCCCACAAGCAGCTGATGGTAAAGTAAAATAGTGTACATTTGCTGTGCGGCAACTGAGTTCTAATACGTTCACACACAAGTTAAATGGACATGAGAAATAACTGATAAGCAGAGATCATTTAGATAATTCCCTTTTCTCGAGTTGCTAATTTTGTGATGCACTGGAATCTTTCCTAAAACAGAGCCCCCTTCTCTTTAAGCAGCAACTACCCAAAAGCAGAGAAAGATCTGGCATGGTTTCCACCCAGTGTCAAAACTACATACTGGGTTCAGAGGCAGCCAATGGGATCCAGATGTAATTGGACTCGACCCTTGCCAGCATTGTCAATGTTTCGGTTGATAGAAGTTGTACTCCAACAAACACTGGAAAGCACCATCACCTTGGTTTCACATGTTTACTGGGAGAAAGTCACCCAAGCTCTTAAAATATAAAGGAGCCCTAACTTTCATACTTCTGAAAGCACAATATAAGAAACCAGGCATGTGAATAGGATGTCTGCTTTCTCAGCATATCCTGTGGGGCTTTGTGACCTTGGCTGGGAATGGCCTTAGCTCCAGATCATTGCCCATTTTCATGGGAATTTGCATGAAACCACCAGACATCTTCCATACATCACTGTATGTAGTAGTGATGTACGGAAGTGAGAGCTGGACCATGAAGAAGGCTGATTGCCGAAGAATTGATGCTTTTGAATTATGGTGCTGGAGGAGACTCTTGAGAGTCCCATGGACTGCAAGAAGATCAAACCTATCCATTCTGAAGGAAATCAGCCCTGAGTGCTCACTGGAAGGACAGATCCTGAAGCTGAGGCTCCAATACTTTGGCAACCTCATGAGAAGAGAAGTCTTGACTAAATGTTCTTCTTCATCCTGAAGGTGGGAAGCTTTACTTTGCTGAGTCTCTGAACGACAGAACACATATCTGTCACTGCAGATGGTTTGCAGTTGATGGCAGCCATGTTCCTTGCCGCTGTGTATAAAGAGAGGGGGAAGACACCCCGCAGTCATATTTCACGACCGACAGGCCCAGTGTCCTGGTTTAAAAAAGGAAACACTCATGTATCCAAATATTCCGTCCTCGGCGAATAATAGCGAATAATAAAACCAATCTTTACATTTGCGTGGAGATCATCAATATTCTTCCTCCATACTTTCAAAGATAACTTGTGTTCTCTCCCCCCCTTCCATTATCCTCCTTAATAGCAGGACAATCAACGTGCTTGTAAGTGGCTTCTATTTGCTATAAGGTTTCAGGGGCACCTTTGTCTCCATTACATAAGAGAAAAGGCAGGATGTACTCTCTCAGTACTGGTGGCGTATGCTGCACCCTTGGCAAGAGCATAGCCACTGCCTTCTGTATCAGCTGCAGCTTCTGAACCAGCTTGAAGGGCAGCCCCACACAGAGCTTGACACAGTCATCTCACATTGAGGTTAGCAGTGTGTGAATCACTGTGGCCAAGCTCTCCCTTATCCAGAAACAACAGCAGCTGATGTACCTGCCGAAGATGGTAATAGTCACTCCTCATTGCTGAGGCCACTTGCACCTCTCGTGACAGCAGTGGTTCTAGAAGCACCTCCAGAGAACACACCTGTTCCTTCAGAGGAAGAGCAACTCCAGACAGAACAGGCAACCTGCCCAATTCCCAGATCTGGGAACTACTAGGAGAAAGACTGTGAGACTCAGGCTTGGATCCCCACATAACTACAACACTCATCAGGTCACCTTGGACCAGTCACTGTCTTACTTGGAAGGGAGGGGGCCATGTTGTAGGTTGTCTCAGCTCAGTGGATGAATCTGCCTACCACCATGCAGGGTGAAGTGGCCACCTCAGGCAGGCCATTTGGGGTGCCATGAAAGGGCTACAAATGTTTAGTTAATTTATTCTTACATTTATACCGACAGGGAGAGAAAGAGGCGTTTGTTAGGTTTTCTGTCTCAAAAATAACTCAACAATCCTTGGGTACTCTGCAGCTGGGTTGCAGGGGAAAGTTGCCATTTGCTGCTCCACCTCAGGCGGAAATAAATATATTGGGCTGGCCTTGGATTTGAGTCATTTATTTATTAAAACATGTATAATGCACTGAATTGTGTTGTTGTTGTTTTGAAAATCTCTTAATGTTAGAAACCATAAATAACATTGAAACAAAAAATAAAAAAAATCCTTCCAGTAGCACCTTAGAGACCAACTAAGTTTGCCATAGGTATGAGCTTTTGTGTGCATGCACACTTCTTCAGATACCATAAACAACATTGTTAGAATGAAAATACAGCACAAACCAGTTCAACAGTAGTATAAAGGCATATAAAAACAAATTAAACCAGTAATTTGGGGCATTTAAACAAGTAAAAGCAGGGTCTGATCTTATGGGCAAAAAGTCTTGTCTTGCACCCCCATCATGAAAACACGTGAGACCAAACATTGGGATAATGATTATATTATCCCAACATAGCAAGTTGGAGGAACTGCAAACCAAAAGAACAGAATTGAGAAAGCGCAGGCAGGTGAAAATTTTATCTGACTGTGGAAGTTAAGCATCCCCCCAGACCTCTGGGCATGTGATGCAGCCATAGACTGTGACTACCCAACATAGGACCAGGAGAAAACCACTCCCTCCTTGCTAGCTGAGTCATGGGTACACACCCAACACCCACCTACAAACACTCACCCTGCTGTCCAGCATTCACCCAATATGTGCATGTCAGGCCTAAAAGGCACCTAAAAATCAAATGCTGTAGTGCCTCAGTATACCTAATTTTCTCAGCCTTCAATTTCCTAAGTTGCTAAGAGCAACTAATCCATGCCACACACCCCAGAATGTCAATCAAATTATTTCTAGCTGTGTGGAAAGGGTGAAAAAAATGAGGGTTCCGAAGGGCAAATCAAGGAATCCCCCCTACTTAGAAGGGGCGAACAGGTGGCTAGCAAAAGCCTACACTGCATAGAGAGGTGGCAATAGCGAAACACAAGGGAGGGGGCAGGCTTATAAAGCCAGGCTTCAACCCCTTTTCTAATTGGCCATCAGGCCATACATGTCTGACCCCTCAACCCACACCCTTTGGGAGCTGCATTCCTGCGTCATCTTTGAAGAAGTAGGGGATGGGGCAAAAGTAGCAATGATATTACAAGATGTCTGAAGCTGCTGGCGGTTGCTGCTTCACGTATGGCGGAAGGAAGGTCATTCCATAGTACAGGGGCAATAGCAGGAAATGCCCTATAACATTCTGTAAGGTCTGGTGCCACAAGTAGAATTTCTCGGAAAATCTAAGTGATCTTACAGGCAGGGGCAGACTTTGGTAATCTTTCGTAATACAGTGCCCTGTGTGAGCCCAAAATTTGGCACCCTCAAGTGGATTTTATCAATGATGGATCTTCTCAATTTTGAGCCCCATCGGCTCACCAGCCTTGGTGCAAGGGAACTCTCCACATCATTCTAAATTTGTCGACCACCAGGGATCAGCGGAGAGTCCAGGAAGTTGGGACCAGGGCTCTCCGATGGCGACGGAGCACGGGATGGCAGCGTCTCGCAACAGCCTTCGGAAGGTGGTGCTGAGGCTCTGGAAGCGGTGCAGAGCGTTGAGGATGGTGAGAGGGGAAGGTTCCCAGAGGGAAGGTTTTAAGGGTCGGACCAGAGCGCTCAGGAGGGGGAGGTGCCAGAAGAGACAGCACCGGCTCCCCAGCTGAGCAGTTCTGGTGGAGCGGGTGCTCCACCAGCCCCATCACCCCAACAGCGGAGGGGGGGGAAAGAGGCGCTAGGAGAGGAGGAGATTCAAGGCGCCATGGGTGTTTTGCTGGCGAAAGTCACAACGGGCGGTGCTTCTGGATTCTGATTCAGACTAGGACAGTCATGGATTTTGATGCTCTGCCTTGTACATATGTATATAATAAAACTCTGTAAAAACCACTCACAGAGTTTGGAGCGTTTTACTCGTGAGAAAGCAACCAGCATCATTACACACTGTTACAGGTTTATGCAGTCGGTCTTTCAGGTAACATGGTTCCAAGTTGTTTAGGACTTTATATTTACTTCAGAATTGCTATATCACACTTTCAGCATGTCCTCTGGATGCATCTACAAACCACCTGGTTGTAAAAGCAGGCATCTAAATAACATGTAAAGTAGACACCGGGAAATTGCATAATGAATAATAAAATTCATATATATATATATATATATATATAAAACCACCTCAAATTAGACTTTCAAAGCTCAAATTTAGCTCTTTGAAAAATAAACACACCTCCCTTTTCACTATCGAAAATTATAGGCTGCATTAACAAACATCGCATAACATATGTAGATAACAGACTCAGCCATTACATAGTGATGGGGATTAAACAAACATGCCTTGAGAAAAGAAACTTGGAAGCTAATCTGTTCATATATTTCACATTGCCAAAAAATGAAATCTGACAGCAGCATGTGCTAAGCATATCATATTTAATACTTATTTTCAAGTTTAAGGAATATTGACAGCCCTAAGCTTTACTCATAACTTTTCCCCTTCAAATTTTAATGTCAGTTTCCAGATAAATTTTTGTGTGTTTTTTTTGGTGTTTTTTTAAAAAATTATCCAATACCCAACAACAATTAAACGGTTACCTCCTAGGATAGAGTTCAGAAAAGATAAGAAAAGTAGTTTGTGGTACTATCACTTCAGAAAGTGATTCTCAAACTTCGCTGCGTCAAATTCCCCCTGGTCAAAAGGAAATGGAATGAAAAGCATGTTTATTGACTATTTCTATAAGATACTAGCTGGCCCTGCCCCGTGTTGCTGTGGCTATGTGTGTGAAATGGAGCCTCAGAATCCCCCTTCAGACTCCCCTCACCTTCAGAGTCCCCCTGTTTTACATCCCGGCCCCTCCTCACCCCACCCCACCCTGGCTCATCCCTGTGATTGGCCCCACTCTGCCCCGACCCATTACCTATCCCGCTCCCTCCTCCCCCCATCCCCCACCCAGGCAAGCCTCCACCTCCACTCGGTCCAGTCTGGAAAGGCGAGCCGAGATGCTGTGGAGAGGAAAGTTTTCGTAGGTGCAGTACCTGTGTAGCCGTCACTAGAGGGCGCTATTTAGCAACCTCTGCTGTGCTCCCAGCATGCACTTTTGTCTGATTTGTGAGTTTTGGAACACGTGGTTTTGGGGGTTTTACCTGGCCCAGGTGGAACATCTCTCTTTGAGAACGGTATGGGCTTGCTCTCGTAGTCGCATTTGACTTTGTGTTCAATTTTGAACGCAAGCGGTCAAGCGGTTTCGTTGAATATTGGAGACGAACACACATCCCCAGTTTACATTTATATATATATATATAGATGTACACAAGCTGGCTAAAATGAAAGTCGACCTGCAAACCATAAGAACATGAGTCTTCTATGGAAATCTAGGATCCACCAACAAAGAATCCTCTGTGGCTAGGAGTGTTTATTTCCAGCTATAGATGGTTTACCATCAGTGGCCAATGTTCAACAGAGATGACTTGGCCACAGTGCTCCACACTCTGGTAAAAAGGTAAAGGAAAGGGATGCAGGTGGCGCTGTGGTCTAAACCACTGAGCCTCTTGGGCTTGCCGATCAGAAGGTCAGCCATTCGAATTCCCAAAGTGGGGTGAGCTCCCATTGCTCTGTCTCAGCTCCTGCCAACCTAGCAGTTTGAAACACAACAGTGCAAATAGATAAATAGGTACTGTTGTGTTGGGAAGGTAAACGACATTTGCATGTGCTCTGGTTTCCGTCGTGGTGTTCCATTGCGCCAGAAACGATTTAGTCAGACTGGCCACATGGCCCAGAATGCTGTCTGTGGACAAACGCCAGCTCCCTCGGCCTGAAAGCAAGATGAGCGCCCTAACCCCATAGTCACCTTTGACTGGGCTTAACCATCCAGGGGTCCTTTACCTTTTTCTTTTTTTTTTACACTCTGGTTACTTTGAGGCTGGATTATTGCAATGCACTCCCATGTGGGGCTCAGAAACTTTAACTGGTACGAAATGAACAGCCAGATTACTAGCTAATATCTTAAAACAACTCACAGGTTACCAATTGATTTCCAAGCCCGATTTAAGGTGCTCATGTTAACGTTTAAGGCCCTACCAAAACAACTTAGGCCCCAAATATCTGAAAGGCTACCTCCTTCCCTACAGACCCTCTCAAGTGTTAAAGGAATGGGCTCCTAAGAGAAAACCATTTGTTTGCTGTATATTTTCCTAAACTGATAATTACTGTTTAAAAGAATCGGTTGGCCTATTTGAACAATCACTTATCTGAGCTGTCTGGTTCTGGTTCTGAACGCTTGCTCTACTTAGTGTCCACATTTTTCAGTTCCTCTTTCTGCCGTTCATTTGCTGAGTGGAACATTGTCTGGATTTGTAATTATTGCTTTGGATTAAGCATCTATAAAAGGGTGGGCTGTTTTGCTTCACGGTCCCATTTTAGAAGTGATCTTGACATTCATTAGTGGGAATGGCTTAACATGTCATCGCTAATAATTTTAATAATTCCTTTTATTGCTCTAATTGGCCATTAGCTCCTTTTAATTTATTTAGTAAGAACAGCTAATCTGATGCTAAGCAAGGTGCAGAGGACAAAGGAATCTAATTTTAAATAATTACTTTTTTTGTGTGCTACCACCACCACCCTGCCCCAAATCCTAGAACGTATTGCACAAACTGTGCTAAATGTGTCCATTTCAGCAGGGTTTGTCTGCATTCAGAGCATTCAGAGATCCTGTGCTACCGGGCTACCTCATTCATGTCAATGGAAAGCCCCAATCCACCTGTTTTTATGATGTGGATTCCTCCCTTCAGAAATACCATTGGGACACACTTTGCCTGCACTGTGGCTCCTGTACTCTTCAGATATCCCTGGATGAAGGGGAGCTTATAGTTTCCTTTTTGTGCCCATTTCAGCAGATGGTAACCTTGCTATGTTTGTCTCGTTCCTTGAACCCTTGGAAATCAACCAAGTGTATCTCTCTGACAGTATCGGTTTTCAGTGTGACACTGCAAGAGCTTTATATACTGCTTATAACTTTAATGGAGGCAGTGAGAGATTTTACTTTCTTGGGCTCCATGATCACTGCAGATGGTAACAGCAGTTACACAATTAAAAGATGCCTGCTTCTTGGGAGAAAAGCAATGACAAACCTAGACAGCATCTTAAAAAGCAGAGACATCACCTTGCCGACAAAGGTCCGTATAGTTAAAGCTATGGTTTTCCCAGTAGTGACGAATGGAAGTGAGAGCTGGACCATAAAGAAGGCTGATCGCCGAAGAATTGATGCTTTTGAATTATGGTGCTGGAGGAGACTCTTGAGAGTCCCATGGACTGCAAGAAGATCAAACCTATCCATTCTTAAGGAAACCAGCCCTGAGTGCTCACTGGAAGGACAGATCCTGAAGCTGAGGCTCCAATACTTTGGCCACCTCATGAGAAGAGAAGACTCCCTGGAAAAGACCCTGATGTTGGGAAAGATTGAGGGCACAAGGATAAGGGGACAACAGAGGACGAGATGGTTGGGCAGTGTTCTCAAAGCTACCAACATGAGTCTGACCAAACTGCGGGAGGCAGTGGAAGACAGGAGTGCCTGGCGTGCTCTGGTCCATGGGGTCACGAAGAGTCGGACACGACTAAACAACTATAACTTTGAGCATGACTTCTGATTAAAACTAACAACAGCAAGAAAAATCCCATCGAGTTGCCAAAGAAAGAATCTGAAGTACCTTCACCAGAGGTATACAAACATTCTTACAAAGTCACGAATCATTCCAAAGCCAATAACTTTGACACGCTATTTAGCAAAGCATATATGTGATACATTCATTATGATCTTGGAGTTGTCAGCAATCCTGAGATCATCAAAATCAGTCCCTATAAATCTTCTGCCAGGAGCCCTGTGGAATCTCTTGGCAGACTTGGTCAAAGAGGGAGGAGGTTTGGGATGAGACTACTGAGACTGTTGATGGGGAGGAGCAGAATGGTCATTGAGTGAAATCCCTGTTACAAACCTGATGTCCCAGTAAGGGAAAGAGATCCAGTGGAGTCCGCACCCTGAGAGTGTGGTTGCACCAGCAACTGAGGAGGTGTGTTAACCTGAGTTGGATAGTGAGTCAGCCAGGCAGACTAGGCCCCATCTCCAAGGACATGCCATTGGATGCACTGGCACAGCTTGCCCTCGGAAGTGCCCATTTGCTTGCCCCGTCCCATCGTTCAGGAAGACAATGGCATGAATGAGTGCCCTTTCCCCCTCTCCTCATCTAGAGGTGATTCAGTTCACACTGTGTGCTTAGACTTTCAAGATTTTTTTTTTACAAAGTACCTCACCAAAGACTCCCAAGTAAGCTTCATAGTCAAGGAATATGAGGGGATGTCCTATTGTGGATCAATAACTGGTAGGAGTAAATGAGCAGCTATCTGAATAGAGGGCTATAAAAGCATACACCCAAATATGTTTATAGGAACTTGAACATAAATGATTTACAGTTGAGGTGAGCAGCCACCCACCCAAGGCAGGCAAAGGGACCCCTGACAGTTAAGTCCAGTTGCGAATGACTCTGGGGTTGCGGCACTCATCTCACTTTACTGGCCGAGGGAGCCGACGTTTGTCCGCAGACAGTTTTTCCAGGTCATGTGGCCAGCATGACTAAGTTACTTCTGGTGAAACCAGAGCAGTGCACGGAAGCACCGTTTACCTTCCTGCCAGGCACCTATTTATCTACTTGCATTTTTGGCATGCTTTCGAACTGCTAGGTTGAAAGGAGCTGGGACCGAGCAACGGGAGCTCACCCCGTCGCAGGGATTCGAGCCGCCCACCTTTTGATCGGCAAGCCCAATGCTCAGTGGTTTTAGACCATGGCGCCACCCACGTCCAAGGCAGGTGCCAACTTTTACCCACCCAGCATTTAACACCCTCCCTCTCTCATGACCACAGCCTGGAGAATAGAGAAGTCCACAAGAATAGCAGGCGACCACTGCTATTTCAACAGGAGGGTTAAAAGTAAGAATTCTCAGCTCCATATGGAACCGCAGTGATCTGCGAAGTATTCAGAGTAGCCAGGCAGCAGATGTGGCTGAAGCCCCCTGGAATTTGTTGCTCATGTATTTTGGGGGGAGTTGGCGGAGGATGTAACTTAGAGCCCTTTCAGTCAAACTATTTCATTTGTTTCCCAGCGTGTGCTGCCTGCAAAATTCGGTGCACATTAGGAGATAAACTTCTTCATCTGAATCTGCCTCTTGATACATGGAAAAACAAATCTGGCATGTCTGCACTCTTGAATCACAGATGCTATAATTTCCCTAACTCTCTCATTTTTAACGAATAATGTTTTCCTTCAGGTGAACATAATCATGGTCAGGGATGGTTAAGGCGCATTTCTCATTTTGCCTCTTCTGTGCAATGAGGAAGCAGATGAAACACTCTTTTGCCAAACATTCTGCCTCTTTGGGAGGCATGTCACTCATTATTTGAACCACCTCCTGCACGAAGATAAAACCCCACACACAGGTGGTATGCTGTTGATTACCACAATCCACGCAAACACACTTGGTTACTATTCAATGAAATGGTCACAGGAGGAAAGCCTTAAATCATTTCACTTAACGTTACAAGGAAATGATTGTTTCTCTGCTAATCCTACCATTCATAAAGACTCATGAACATTTACTTCTTCAATCTACACATTGTTTTGTTCTACACGAACAAGGACAATGTTGGGGGGAAATAACACTGGATTATCGGACCATTCACCATTACCTTAATGCAGGACCAGAGCTACTAATGTACATCATAAAAAAAATATTTTGGCCTTCATCTTGTGGGAAGTGACCTGGGAGTGGGTGGGATCTCGGCCTAGGCTGAATTCTCACAATAACAAAACAATTACCATGTTCTTCCTTTTTTTTAAAAAAAAAGGAGACAGCTGGATGGGTGGGATGAGACATAAAAAGATGAATTAAGGAGAAAAAGAAGAAGGGGGAAAAGAAAGAAACTAACAACACAATTCTGGAAACTGTAGTCTGTTAAGGGTGCTGAGTAGTTTAATTATTAATCCTTCTTCCCAGGGGATTCTGGGAAATGTCACAACTGCAAAAGTGGCACCATAGTGCTCTTATTGTATGGTTCAGGTGTGGTCTTATAAGAGGAGTTAGGAGGTCAAGTCAGTCAACAAACTACGCTCCCTGTCCTCAGCGCTCTACAGAACAATCTCTGATGCTGCATGGCTCCAAAGTATTTTCTGACTTCTCTTTACCATTCACACTCTTTGTGCAAAATGACCTTTCCCTCCCAACAGAAGATGTTTGTGCTTTTAGCTGGGCAATGCTATCATTCAACAGAGGAAGCTGCTTTATAACCCTGTCTGATTCTTTGTCTTTCTAGCTCATCTAGTGTAGGAGCTCTCCAAGGTACCCAGCAGAAATCGCCCACTACCTGGTCCTTTGAGCAGCAGATGCCAGAGATGGAATCTGAGAGCCTAGGCATACAAAGCATGAGCTGCACCGCTGAGCTATGGTTTCTCATTCACATACAGGGCACATTGTCCTTAATGTCACCCACCACTCCTGATGGCATGATATCAATTGGACGAAACACACATTGTATTGTTTTAGCTAGCATTTTAAATGCTAGCATTTTAAATGCCCAAACCTAAACAACTCCCCGCAATTGGTTTTAAATGGTAAGCCAGCCTTCACATTTATGTAACTAATCTTGACTTCTGATATGCAGAGCGGAGGGTTAGAAATCCCTTTGTTTCCATTACTTCCCTGCTATGGTTTTATTGGCATCTCCTTCTTCACTCCATGGTAATTAATTCCAAAGTGCTATCTTGAAAGATAATTTTCTTTTCACCTCCTGCTGAATATGACTGAGACCTTGTGAAAGAGAGAAGTAATTTTTATTTTATTTATTTTTAAGCAATAGCTCAGGGCATGTATTTTTAAAAAATATCCTTTGTAGGCTAGGTAATGAATGTGTCTTTTTTCCCAGCAGAAATTTCCTTTTTCTCCAGGGATGCAGCAAAGCAGGCTGAACCTTCAGGTTAAACCCTGAACTCCGGTGCCCCTAACCGACTGTAAGAGTCTCATTTTGATATTTGTTTTTGTCTTTGCTATCTCTGGTTGCATGTGGCTTTCAATATCTTCCTTCGTTGTTTGCCTTCTGCTGTTCTGAGCATTTCAGCAAATGATCCAATGCTTCTCTTTGATTCTTTGATTGTCAGCTTCTTTTGGGGTTGAGGACTGGGGTATAAATATATGCATGCAAACAAACAAACAAACAAACAAACAAACAAAGGAATGCCTGTGACTCTTCTTCTGCTCCACACCCTCCTCCATAGCCTAATGTGTGATGAATAAGTGAGCTGAGCTGTATTAGGGATTGGTGAGAAATTCAATGTTATTTGTACCTAATTTGCACCTTCTTGAACCAATATGTGAACTGAATATTCAAAACTTGTACTTCCCTGAATTTTGCAATGCCTTTCTCTAACGAAATGCACAAAGGGGCGTCTATTTGGGGGGGGTTATACATAAAAATGCACATATTTGTGAACGTAACATGCAAAAAAATGTTATAGTGGGGGAATTCCTTGAAAAAAATGTGCATATACAAAAATGTGTTTAGTAGGAGAAATTTGCACTAAAGGGGTAGTGACTTTTCATGGGCATTTTTTAAAAAAATGAAAGAAAAAGAAAGAAAGAAAAAATGGCAAATTGTTGTGGAAATATGGAAAACTGAGTGCAGAACTGGAAAAATGAAATACTCAGAGAATCAAAATGGACAGATTTGTCCATAATCCGTAGTTGTACCACATTTATCTTTAAGAACGTGCTTTTAAAGTAGATGGCCCTCAAGGTCCCTTCCAACTCTACAGTTCTATTAATTTATTATACTAAATAAAGTGCTTCTTCATGCAGCAAACAGTTAAACTATGGAACTCACTCCCACAGGAGGCAGTGATGTCCCCCAGCCTAGATGGCTTTGAAAGAGGATTAAGCAAATTTATGGAGGAGAGGACTATCAAAGACTACCAGGCATGATGGCCATGCTCTGCCTCCACAAGTGGAGGCAGCAATGCTACCAGTTTCCAGAAACTACACAGGGAGAGAGAACTTTTGCGCTTGAATGCTGCTTGTGGGCTTCCCACGGGCATCTGGTTGGCTGCTGTGAGAACAGAATCCTTGACTCAATGGGCCCTTAGCCTGATCCAGCAGGCTCTTCTTATGTTCTTTTCTTTATGTGGGTCCTGATCCTGTGCACTGGGAATGCATTTCATTCGGATAAGCACAGTTCCACCTCTCTGTGCAGTACAGGCAACGAACCATGGAGGTGAATTATGCCTGAGACTCATGCCATGTTACACTTTTTGCTTGGACTGGGACTTGAGTTTCCCCAGTCTCTTGTTGCCATCTCATCAACTGCAGTCTTCCAATGCCCACTCCATGCATGCTTACAAAATCACCATCTAAAAGCTACCTGCTTTACGACTCCTGTGAGAGCAGCATTCTAGCTAAGCATTCTAAGGCACAGACACTCAGTACAGGTAGAGGAATGCAGGTGCCGCTGTGGTCTAAACCACTGAGCCTCTTGAGCTTGCAGATCGTAAGGTCAGCAGTTCGAACCTGCATGATGGGGTGAGCTCCCTTTGCTCTGTCCCAGCTCCTGCCAACCTAGCAGTTCAAAAGCATATCAGCACGAGTAGATAAATAGGTACTGCTGCAGTGGGAAGGTAAACGGTGTTTCCATGCGCTCTGGCACTCATCACAGTACCCCGTTGCACCAGAAGAGGTTTAGTCATGCTGGCCACATGACCCAGAAAAGCTTTCTGCAGACAAACACTGACTTTCTTGGCCTGAAAGCGGAGATGAGCCTTGCACCCCATAGTCGAATTCAACTGGACTTAACCATCCATGGGTCCTTTACCTTACTCAGTATAGGTGAACTCCATGCATTGTGATAAATTCCGTTGGGAACCATTGTTTTGATAATCCTTGTTGATTTGGTCTGGCCCTTGATCTTGACCTAGCTGTGCTGACAGAGTTGAATAGACAGTGCCATTGCAACCACAAGAGCCGAAGCTACTTAATAAGGTAGATGGGTGATGTGAACAACAACAACAACAATTTTCCAGCAACAGCAACTGACCCCCATCCCAAACCCAATTGAATCTTTTAAATTAAACACCAGCTTCTACCTAATACTGTGGCTGAGAGCCAGCACAATTACAAAATTTAATTAATTAAGCTGAAGGCAACTTATTTAAAAAGCCTTCCCACAACTAGATCTGTAAAGAAGCTCAGTGAAGCAGTAAATGTAACCACAATCCCAGCACCCAAGCACTCTGTGTAGCAATTCCCGACTCTGCCCAAATACTTATTAAATGAGATAATAGTTACTGAGGTAGCAAGAAACTCACATGCATGGACAAATGCTATTGATGATAATCATGTTCACATCAAAGCGGATTTGCATACTCCCTTTCTGTTGTGTTGAATGGATTCAAGCACATAACAAAATAAATATATGAAATCCTAATACGAGAGTTTGACTGGAATGCCCAGAACTTCCAAAGCAGCTGAAGATTTCAGCAGCTGACCAGCATTGAGTTGGTCTACAAGTGTCTGCATTTAGTTAATGTAGATCTACAACAAAACAAAACAAAACAAACCACCCAACTTTAATCTGCATGTGACACCAAACTGGAAGGGATAGTCATGCCTTAAGACTGGATTCAAGATAGATCATGGCAAACCAAAACATTAAAAATGAGTTTGGAAAAGTCTGGTTTGGAAGGTGGTAGACTCTCTTTCATCAGAAGCCTTAAAGCCAACTATTAGGGGCACTGTTGTAGTGGGGTTCCTACACTGGAGTAGATAGCCTTTGGGATCCCTTCCTGCTCTGTAGTCCTTTGAAAATAAGAACACAAGAAGAGCCTGCTGGATCAGGCCAATGGCCCATTTGGTCTAGCATCCAGTCAGTAGCGGAGGCAAGCCGATTGGGCGCATGGGGCAGCGCACGTGCCCTGTGCCCAGGGGCAGGGCCAGCCGCCCATTGGGTGGGACGAGCCGGGGCAGGACGCTCTGTGGGGCCTCTGAGGAGTCTGCCTGCCTCCTCCCACTGAGCCACCCTACAGCTGAGGGGGAGGTGGCAGGCGGTCCATTTGGGGCAGCGCGGAGCCTGCGGGCGCCCAAGCCACCGCGTCACTCCCAGGAGAGATGCGTGGCTCGGGCACGCTGCAGGCCCCGTGGTAAGTGCTGCCCACCATTTTCTCACCCCCCTCAGTGGGGACACCCAGGGCAGACTGCATCTACCACACACCCCTTCCTCTGCCCCTGCATCCAGTTTTCAGTGGGCAACCAGATGGTGTTGTTGTTGATGATGATAATGATAATTTGTTCCTTTTACCCCACCCTGGTTGGGCTGCTCCAGCTGTTCAGGGCAGCTTCCAACAAAGTATAAAGAAACATACGAAACATCAAACGTTAAAAACTTTCCTTCAGGTGTCTTCTAAAAGTCAAATAGTTGTTTATTTCCTTGACACATGATGGAAGGGCATTGCACAGCATAGGTGCAACTACCGAGAAAGCCCTCTGCCTGGTTCCCTGCAACTTCACTTCTCGCATTGAGAGAACAGGCAGAAGGTCCTTGGAACTGGACTTCAGTGTCCGGGCCGAATGATGGGGATGGAGATGCTCCTTCAGGTATACAGGGGTGAAGCTGTGACAAATTGAAGCACTTTTAAAATGTTTATTTCTGCCCGGCTGGCAAAGAGTTAACCCACCTCCAGCCTGACTGGCATAGAACTCTGATGGGGGCGGGACTGTGCCCGGTTTGAAAGGAGGGAGTGTCGGTTTGGTCAGTTAGGAGGGAGAGGGAGGAAGGTGTGGTGTGGTGTTATGTGGTGGCTTATATGAAGACAGTTAAGAGGCTAGGAAAACTTAAAGTTAAATGTTTGACTGAGTTTATTTTGTACAACTGGAACAAAGCTAATTAATAAATGACACGTTAAAGAATCACTTATGTTTTTAACACAATAAAACTTCATCTCTGTTTTTGCCAACAAGAGGTCCGTTTGTATTTTTCCAGCGAGGTACCAGGACTCACAGCCGTGGTGACTCAAGAGAGGGCCAAACTCACCTCAGGCAGGGAGGTGGTGGTTTGTGTCCTGTAGTTACACGGAGGAGGCTTAGAAGGGTAACCTGAGGTGCCAAGAAGTTGCCAGAGTGCCTAGGGCAAACTTCTACAGTGGGGGAATCCAACTGAGGGAGACCCTTTACAGGAGGCAAGAGGTTATTCCTGGGGGACAGCCTAGAGTTTCTTAAGGTACCAGGCCACGTAGGCTGGAAGGCTCTCCTTACTTAGAAACCCATCAGTAAAAGGGGTTGATTTTTGAGGCGGCAGGAGCAGAGGGTGGGTGTTTTCCCCTCTGGATTCCTGTGTCGCAGTGATAGTAAGGCAGAGTGGGACCAGGGTCGTCACAGAAGCCATTTAGGGCTTTAAAGGTCAGCACCAGCACTTTGAATTGTGCTCAGAAACGTACTGGGAGCCAGTAAAGATCCTTTAGGACCAGCATTATATGGTCCTGGCAGCCACTCCGTCACCAGTCTAGCAGTCGCAATCTGGATTAATTGTAGTTTCTGTGACACCTTCAAACACTAGACACCATGAATATCCTTATCCTCCATGAATCTATCCAATCCTCTTTTTCTGCTCACCCAGGGGTGGCTGTGAAACTGCCTTTTGCTGACTCAGGTTATCTACTGAAGGGGTTATCATTCTGGCTGTGCCTTTTCAAGTCTTGAGGAAAATTCTCACCCAGTCCTGTGATCATTTTTAGCTGGAGACTGAACCTGAAACCTTATGCATTCAAATCAAGCACTCTACCACTGAGCCGAAGGCCATTTCCCCAGATGAGCAGCAGGCTGTATCTCTTAAATTAACTTGTGCATGCAGGTGTGGGAATAGCTCCCAGGTTGGCATAAATGCAACATTCAAGCCAACTCTTAATTAACACCTCTGCCACCACACTTTTAATGCACTGTTGGTACTATATCTGTAGCATCAAAGCAAATGTTTCTAATAAGAATAGAACAAATGACAGTGAGCATTCCAAAGAATGGTTGGATGCTCTTCTACTGCCAAAGCCAAGAAGGATTGGCCCCAATGGAAGCCGCCTGTTAACAATATAATGATATAAAAATATAAGTAAACTCTCTCAAGGTCCTTGGAAGAAGAGCAGGAGACAGCAGAAAGCATGCATGGAGCCAAGTGGCTTCAATTTCACTCTGCCACTCCAGTGAAATGTACGTGCCTCAGTTGAATATCAATCTGATAAAGGTAAAGATAAAGGGGCCCCTGACCATCAGGTCCAGTCGTGTCTGACTCTGGGGTTGTAGCGCTCATCTCGCTCTATAGGCCGAGGGAGCCGGCGTTTGTCCACAGACAGCTTCCAGGTCATGTGGCCAGCATGACAAAGCTGCTTCTGGCAAACCAGAGCAGCGCACGGAAACGCCGTTTACCTTCCTGCCAGAGCGGTCCCTATTTATCTACTTGCACTTTGATGTGCTTTCGAACTGCTAGGTGGGCAGGAGCTGGGACCGAGCAACGGGAGCTCACCCCGTTGCAGGGATTCGAACCGCCGACCTTCTGATCAGCAAGCCCTAGACTTTGTGGTTTAACCCACAGCGCCACCTGGGTCCCTCTATTTGATATTTCCTCAATATGATATCTGATATCTATCTGATAGTCCCTCAATCTGATATTCAGTATCAATTCCAGAGCCTATTGCACTCAGGCAATGTGTTGAACCAGAGGTGAGACTGTTCCGGAAGGCCTGTGTCTTGGCAGTCTAGATAACCCCAAAACTAGCTGGTAGTTGTTCCAAGGATGAGCTCACTTGTGCTTATATATGCACTTGCTTTGATACATGCTAATTGGCTTGCTTTGCTGCTATGCTGATCTGAGGGCCCTGGGGTGCTGGGCTGTGGGCCCCAAGAGGGGAGCTATCTGTAAGCCTTGGAGAGTTGCCACCTGTGCCCTCATGGGTCAGGAGGATAGACGGGAGGCTCTGGCCAAGCCGATACATGCTGCCTTTTGTATAAGTAATGTAAACACGTTTGCCTGCATGCAGACAAGTCATGACTATTGCTTGCTGCTGCAGTGTTTGCCCCTCAGAGCTGTGGGTGCTGTGTTGTTAGTTCACACTTTTCTTTAATAAAGCACTAGAACTGGCCATTCTGGCATTTTTGACATCCCTCTTTGGTATCCCTGTACCAA
Source organism: Zootoca vivipara (assembly GCF_963506605.1). Lineage (NCBI taxonomy): Eukaryota > Metazoa > Chordata > Lepidosauria > Squamata > Lacertidae > Zootoca > Zootoca vivipara. Next base: position 27,324,376 of record NC_083277.1, on the reverse strand, counting down.
ACCATTCATACAACCAGCGGCAGAGGAAGCCGATCGGGGGGCCAGCCACCTGTGGGGTGGGGCGAGCCAGGGCAGGGTGCTCCGCGGGGCCTCCGAGGAGTCTGCCTGCCTCCTCCCACTAAGCTCCCCTACAGCTGAGGGGGAGGCGGTGGGCGGACCTTTTGGGGCAGCGGTGAAGTGGCGGGTGCCCAAGCCACCGTGTCACTCCCAGGAGAGATGCGTGGCTCGGGCATGCTGCAGGCATCCTGAGTGCCACCCGGGATCTTGTCACCCCCCCTCAGTGGTGACACCCGTGACGGCCCGCAGTCACCACACCCCCCTTCGTCCGCCCCTGCGTACAACACCACCTTTGGGCCTGCAGTTCATAACAGGCAATGACTCCACTTTTCCCACCCAGCCTCATTCTCTGATCAGTTAGAGACCTCCATAGCTTAAACGGCACTGTGTGTTCCAAGAGCATTATCTGAGACCAATGCTGGACCCAGAAGGCCTAACTGCATTTCTGGAAACTGAACATCCTTCCTTCACATGTTGAAGGAATTCAACACTGCATTTCTGGAAACTGAACATCCTTCCTTCACATGTTGTGTTCTATGTTTGCTTAATACCTTGCCAGCGTGTTGCAGTGGTTCGTGGGTTTTATACTATGACCTGGGAGGCCACGGTTCAAATACCCACTCAGCCATGAAACGCACTGCGTGACTCTGGGCCCCTTACTGCCTCTTAGCCTAAGCTACCTCACAGAGTTGCTGTGAAATAATTTAAGGAAGAATGCACTCCACCTTGAGCTACTTGAGGAGAAAGGTAAGATAGAAGTGAAATGAAGTGAAATAAATGGCAAGGAAAAAAAATGGAGTTTTGTTTTCTTGCAGCCAGTTGGACTTTGGACAAAATTAGAAATGGGAGTCTCATGCTTTTTCATGATTCCAAGACCTGGAGATTTACGAAAGTCAAAGTACCCTGTTTCCCCCAAAATAAGACCTACCCATAAAATAAGCCGTAGCAGGATTTCTAAGCATTTGCACAATATAAGCCATACCCCGAAAATAAGACATAGTGATAGGTGCAGTTCTGGAGGGCGCCAAGGAAGAGGCGAGGCTGGATGCGTAATAAAAAAAAAGACATCCCCTGAAAATAAGCCATAGTGTGCCTTCCTGAGGAAAAATAAATATCAGACAGTGTCTTATTTTGGGGAAAACACTGCAATTCAGCCAAGTGTGGTCCCCTTCCCTCATTGAGCCAGGGAGAAAACTTGACATTGAAATTTTGTTAATTGGCTGATTCTGTTCCCCAACAGTAAAGGAAGGCATATCTTTAGGGATATGCTTAGGGAGGCTTTTAATGTTCAATAGATTATTGTATTTTACTTTTCTTTTGGAAGCCGCCCAGAGTGGCTGGGGAAATTATTATTATTATTATTATTATTATTATTATTATTATTATTATTATTATTACTACTATATCAAACCACAATTCTAACTGTCAATGATATAGGGCAGTACACATAAATTACTGGGCAAAGGGGAAAAGGGGATGGGAGAAAAGGATGCATATATAGTAAAGGTCTCTCTGTGTATCAAAAGCAATGAAAATCCATTAAATCATTCCAAATTGCAAAAAACAAAATAAAAAATGGTAGTTTGTCAAACCTTTGCTATTAGCAGAGATCAGCCTGTTTGCAAACACCCATTTAGTCTGCACCCAGTGCTCTCCCACCGCTTTTTTATTAGGAACTACAGATACGGATACTCCAAAGGAGCAGTAAAGACTTTTTATGTATGGAACAACAGCCGCTTGGATGCTACTAGCCTAGAGATGGAAAGAAGACAAAGTCCCTACCAGAGAAGAATTGCAAACCAAGCTGATGGAGTATGCCGAAATGGCAAAGTTGACTGGAAAACTCAGGAACCAAGAGGACAAAATATGTATAAAAGAATGGGCAGTGGAATATAAATTATTTAAAGGACCACTGTGTTTACATTGATAGAAACATTGGCAGGATTTTGATTTCCCTTGTAGTGTAACAATTACCATGGAAAATATGGATTGATATAATAACAGAGTACGGAAGAAGATGAAGTTTTAATGTTTAAAATGGGACTCCTGGGAGGGGATGGGGGGAAGTCCTGAGATTCGGAGCAATCTCTGTATATGGATATGTATTTGAATTATTATTATTATTTCAATTTTGTATTGTAAAATCAAATAGAAATGATATAGATAGATGCAGATATATGAAAACGGTGTACACATGACATTAGCCACAACCCATATCTATCCTGTATCTATCCTGCTGTTTCTTATGAAATACTGTATTTTGACAAGCTTTCTCCCAAACTAGCTTCAATCCAAATTGAGGGAAACCTATCTGTCTTTCAAGTTGGGAATGTGTACACAGCCTAAACGTGAAATATTTTAACATAAAACAAAACAAAAACACCCAATGGTCCTAAAACAGTGGAGCAGAATTAAAATTGCAACAATAAAAGAATGGTAAAGAAAAGTCGAGAGGATAATGTGTTCCTGGCACCTAAATAGACACCTGCTATTCAAGACAACAGTAGTGAATACAGTGGAACCTCGGTTTACGAATTTTCGGTTTACAAATGCCGCGGACCCATCTGGAAAGGATTAATTCACTTTCCATTACTTTCAGTGGGAAAGTTCACTTCAGTTTATGAACGCTTCAGTTTAAGAACAGACTTCCGGAACCAATTACACCCATGCTTCAGTTTATGAACGCTTCAGTTTAAGTACTCCACGGACCCGTCTGGAACGGATTAATGCACTTTCCATTACTTTCAATGGGAAAGTTCGCTTCAGTTTATGAACGCTTCAGTTTATGAACAGACTTCCGGAACCAATTACACCCATGCTTTGGGTTAAGTACGCTTCAGGTTGAGTACTCTGCGGACCCGTCTGGAATGGATTAATCCACTTTCCATTACTTTCAATGGGAAAGTTTGCTTCAGTTTATGAACGCTTCAGTTTATGAACAGACTTCCGGAACCAATTGTGTTCATAAACCGAGGTACCACTGTAGAAGGCTTAACTGGGGAGCAAGGGAATACATTATTTAATGATTAATTTGGAAAACCACTTAATCAGTATTAAAATAAACTGAGTTAGGATGCACTCCCAACTCCTAAGAGTTTGGGTTTTTTAAATCAAGAGGCCAACAAGCATTGATTTCTATGAACTTCCAAGTATCCTTCTTTTTAATGAGGATTTACAAATATATTTTCAATGTGCAAAATCGTTTGCAGTCCTAATATCAATCAAGCACACTTAGTTTTAGGGATGTTAGTTTGCAAGGCCACAAGGGAAGGAAGTGAGCAATTCTGGAATACTCTAATGGGCCTCGCTCTATGCCTGACAGTAGCAGTGAATATATTTCCCCAGTACTACTATCTAATTGCTTCCAGTCCCTTGCTTCCAGTGGCTTTCAGGGTGATGTAAGTCATTGCCCTCATAAAGAAATGGTTAGGTTTTTGGGGTGTTCTTTTTCTTTTTCATCAAAAGAACCCCAGTTCTTTTAAGTAGTGACTTCTATCCAGTGGCAGAGGAACCCTCTCCGGCACCCGGGGCGACGCAGCCTGTACAAACTGCGCATATGTGGCATCCCTCGCATGCGCACTCCGTATGGAGTGCTGCACATGGGCACTATGAACGGGCTGCCGCTCATGCGCAATGGCTATACGTACTGCCACTTGCACGGCATCCATACAGGCTTCAGCGCGAGCAGCATCCCATACAGAGTGTGCATGTGCGGCATCCCGTACGGACAGCGTGCAAGCGGCATCCCATACGAACTGCGCATGTATGACGACAGTATGGGATGCCGCTTGCGCCCGGTGGCCATACGGTCACCATGCAAGAGGCAGCCCATACGGATGCCTGTATGGACAGCATGTGAGAGCGGCAGCCCATACGGACGCCTGTACGGACGGCACGCAAAAGCAGCAGCTTGTACGGACGCCACGTAGGGATGCTGGGAATTGTAGTCTCAAAACATCTGGAGGGCCAAGGTTGAGGAAGCCTGGACTAAACAGTACAGAATTGTTTCACGAGCCAAAGGGTGCTGTCCACTAAGAAGCAGTAACTCTGGAATGGCTTTTGGGGAAAGGGAGTTGGGTCTATATAAAAATACCGTGGCCTCTTCCAGTTTCCCTTTACGGTATCATAAACATGTCACCCCATTGTTGTGAATGGAGCTTACTGGCAAAATACCTATTTAATTTAGAGAAATAATACAAAGAAAATGGGAATGTGGTAGCTGATTTCTTTAAGAATAGGACATATTACCAGCCTAACGATTTGAAAGAGGTAAACAAATGCGGGGAAATCCCAAACGGAATAACTTTACCATTTATTTCAGTTTGTTTTCCTTATTTTAACACAATGCATTACTGGAAACTGGCAGAAGGAAGAAAATCAGTGCTTAATAAGTACTTAAGAGAATGAGGATCTTAATTAGAGCAGCTGAACTGTCCAAACACCACCTTAAATCAATGAAAATATATGAGCAAATTGAAGAAGGCACTGAAGGATGTGCTTCGAAATTCTTTGTTCCTTTCTAATTTGTGCTTTCAAATCTTGCTTGGTTAATTAGTGGTATCACAAAAACCCTTATCATGGCCTTGGATTGCTGCCAAGTGTGGGGTTTTTAAAAAATCTTTTTGCCAAATTAAACAGCCAAGATAAAGTTTCTTGCAGGGGAGGGAGCTAACCATTAATCATCAGAACTGCTCAAAAAAGCTCAGGCCTTCTGCTTTCAATTTGGATGCCATTTGCAAGTACGGAGTGACTTGTGGAGACAGCTAGGAACATGGGGTGCCCCACCTCAACCCCTCAGTTGTTCATTCTTTGGATGATATCCCAGTCTACCAAGAAACACTACCAGTTCAAAGGACAGGCTTCCCACCTAAACATAATGTGCAGTTTCAAAACAAATATTCTCATTCTTTCTCATATCAGTGACAGGATTGTTTTGTTACCATGAGCATAGAAGTAGGGAACAAAATGTTGCAGTGTGAAGTTCTCCAGTCACTCAAGCCCAACTGCATGATACTCCATTCCATTGCCCCCTCTCACAACAGCCGGTCAGCATTCCATAGCAACTGAGCACCCTCAGTTCTGTTGGGTGATAACCATAGCTGCCAAGTTCCGGCCTGAGAAATAAGGGACTGGACTGGAAGTAGCAGACCGGAAGTAGCGCTGCCGCCATTTTGGAACTGGGCAGAGCATGCTCAGAAGCTACTTTTGATGCTGCTCTGCCCTGTTCCAAAATGGCCGCCGGACCAGAAGTCATGCTGCAGCCATTTTGGAACTGGGCAAAGCAGCATCAAAAGTCGCTTCTGAGCATGCTCCGCCCAGTTCCAAAATGGCCGTCGTGCCAGAATAAACCAGGGAAAAACAAAAAAAAATCCGTTTTTTCCGGATGGGAACAGCTGGAAAAACGGGGGTTTCCCGGGGAATACGGGAGACTTGGCAGCTATGGTGATAACGCTGAGGCTGGTGCCCCCCCCCCCACTGCAGTGTCACCCGGGATTCATTCCTCCGGTCTCCTGTCACACTGATATGGCCCATATCCAAGGATATGAGCACACGGCAAGCAGAGTTCAAACAGAAGCTTAGCCTTGAGGAGTAACATCTAAGCCTAATTTATTGCAAATTAAATCAAATGTAACAGAACAAAGAAAAACATGGCTTCTCTCTCTGTCTCTGCAAAAGCCCTGGGAATTCCCTCTGCTAGCTATTCTCCTGGCTGGGCTCTGGACAATGAGAGGGAGAAGGAGGCAGCAGGAACATTGCACTACAGAACGTGTATTCTGGGATGCCTTCTCAGTTTGCTTAGGAAGTCGCTTGGCCACATTTTTCCAGAAGTATCATGCTACGGATGATCATGCCATACTGTGTACTGAGTTTTATGGCTAGATTCTGATAAAGTTTTAGGGTTTTAATAGTGCTGTGCTGAAATATGTCCTCCAGCTTCTGAAAGGCTTTCTTCCTCTGTGATTTCTCCCTCATTCTTAGAACATTTCTTTTGAGTTTCATTGGGTGGGCCGTTTTGAGCATATCTTATCATTGTGAAGTGATGAAGGACAGGGTGGTTTTTCTTTCTTACGAGTAAATTCTTTCTTTCTAGCAAATGTTTCTCCAGCACTATGGAGCCTCCCTGGGTGCCTGCACCTTCTGATCTGAGAAAGCCGCCTGGAAGGAGTTACCTCATGCCGCCTTCTCCTGAGCTATGGTTGGGCACCTGTGAAGGCTAGTGAGATTATTTGGAGCCACCTCAAAAATAAGATAAGCACATGAAAATCCCTGCACGCCATGAGAATGTCAACAAAGCTTTCTCTCCCCTTTGATTTTGTTTTAATTATTCAAAAAACAAAACAAAAAACATCATGCTAAAAGTAATTCAAAGCAGTACACCTTGGGTGACAGACGATTCAGGTTACAGACTCTGCTAACCCAGAAATAGTACCTCGGGTTAAGAACTTTACCTCAGGACGAAAACAGAAATTGTGCTGCCGCAGCATGGCAATAGCGGGACACCCCATTAGCTAAAGTAGTACCTCAGGTTAAGAACAGTTTCAGGTTAAGAACTGACCTCCGGAACAAATTAAGTTCTTAACCCAAGGTACCACTGTAATAGAAGCAGGAAGAATAAAATTACAAGACCATAGATAGCTCAGATAAGAATGAATGGCATAAAATATATTCCACAATGACATGTTGCCAACCTAGTCAGATGAGTGGAGTACAAATAACATTCTTCTTCTTCTTCTTCTTCTTCTTCTTCTTCTTCTTCTTCTTCTTCTTCTTCTTCTTCTTCTTCTTCATGTGCCACCCATGAGATTGTTTGGTCATATAAATCACAAACATCCCCCAAGCATAAGCAAAGTCAAAGGGGTCTAAATAACCTCTGGAGGCACATACTTTATGAGTCAGTTTTTTTGGAAATGGCAATGAACATGACTTTTTTAAACCACAGATCCGTAGAATAACAAAATGCGTCCTTCCACTCTTGAGATATCACTAGACGAGCAGTAACCAACAGATACAGAATTGATTGTTGGGAAGTAAGGTCAGCCTTGGCACCGTCAAAAATGGAGAAGAGACATAGCTTAGCATCCAAGGTGACCGATTTGCCAGGAAGAATACGAATCTCCATTACAACCTGCTTCCAGAACGTGTTGCGTTGTCACATCCCCACCACATCTGCCTTGATATTTTTTAAATTAGTTTTTATCAATTTCCAATATATAACAACAATTACAAAAACAAGAGAGAAAAATACAAGAACAAAATCACAGATTGGACTTTGCGAAATTTAACTACAGTAGATTGATCTGTCCTAGATGGAGGGGGGGGGTAAATTGGGATTTTTTGTATGCTTTGATAATTTTTGAATGCAACTTCTTTTCTCAGTAACTGATTTTCTTACATGTTTGCTTAACCTTTGTGTGTGTGTGTGTGAGAGAGAGGGAGAGAGAATTTTTCAGGACAAAACAGTTTGCAGGATCCTAATCATATTGGTCCAGACCAAAAATTTTGGAATATTATTAAAGGTAAAGGTAAAGGGACCCCTGACCATTAGGTCCAGTCGGGAACGACTCTGGGGTTGCGGTGCTCATATTGCTTTACTGGCCAAGGGAGCCGGCGTACAGCTTCCAGATCATGTGGTCAGCATAACTAAGCCACTTCTGGAGAACCAGAGCAGTGCACAGAAATGCCGTTTACCTTCCCACCAGAGTGGTACCTATTTATCTACTTGCACTTTGACGTGCTTTCCAACTGCTAGGTTGGCAGGAGCAGGGACCGAGCAGCGGGAGCTCATCCCGTTGTGGGGGATTCGAACCGCCAACCTTCTGATCGGCAACCGGGAAGTAAATACCCTTCATGTCTTAGTTTAGGAACATAAGAGGAGCCTTCTGGATCAGGCCAAGGGCCCATCTATCCAAGCATCCTGTTCTCCCAGTGGCCAACCCAAAGCCAGTGGGAAGCCTACAAGCTAGAAATGAGTAAAGCAGCTCAAGGAACTATCGACATATGAGATATGATGTGGTATGTTACTTGAGCTAACTTGCCTCCTGTTGAGTATCTGAGCTTCCAATGACCAAATATAGAATCATAGAATTGTAGAGTTGGAAGGGACCGTGAGGGTCACCGGGTCCAACCCCCTGCAATGCAGGAATCTTTTGCCCAACCATTTTTTAAATACACACTGTGTGAATGGCATTAAAATATTACTAGGAGGGATCTTGTAAAACGGTGTACTAATAGAACTACAGCGCATTGTATTTTTACCATGCTGTGATTCTATTTTCACAAAATTGAAACAGTATATATTCTCTCACATGTATTTTCTCTTTCTAACTGCACAATAAGTCTTCTTGTTTACTATTATTACTATTACTATTATTTATTATTATACTGCATCGCATTGTAGATTACTGTAACAATTGAACATAATTCCTCATTCAAGGCACACACAAAAATAATTAAATGGTGTCAAGGTGCACACCACTGGAAACCAAATAATAATGTTCTGCTAACCCACAGGAGTTCTCCTTTTTCTAATGCTCCATAACAGTGACATAATAGAAACATGAGTAGGCTTTATCAGAAATTATTTGAGCTGCAAGGCAAAGATTTGACAATTTTGAACCAAAAAGCCATATCAATATGTGAAACCACATAGCGTTATTTATTTATATCCCCCATCTGTAAAAGTGCACTTTGCACACAGAATTGCAACTTGCTACGGCCCCCAGGAAAAGGGTGCATCTAAAATGCCGCTTTTAAATCTGCTAACAGCCATGCGATTGTTTAGCATGGAGGGGGGGGGAGAGGAATCAATTGGGGTTGGGGGAATTCATTCTGGTTCCTCAAAGAACTAATAATCAACCTCCAGGCATTCAGCAAACTCTAATAGCCTTGCAACCAAATGAAAAGATCCCCTTGAACTTTTCCATGAATGCAGGCCCCTCTGGTGTGGAAAGTGAGTACTTCAGAACAGGGTTTTCCCACTTTCCAAATAATGAAAAGAAAGAACAATGGACAGCTGACCCAGTGTAAGTAAGAAGCTAAGGCTGCTAGTGGTAGATGTAAAATCATTCTGAGCTGAAACACCTCTTGAGAGAATGCATCTAGATGGCAAATCTGTGGTCCTCCAGGGCTTGTTGCACTACAGTTCCCATCAATGGTGCATATCGCCCAGCCCTAGATCTTAGATTTCTCCCTCTTCTCCTAGGCTAATACAAACAGGAAGATATTAAGCCTTGTCTATCCTAAGGCTGCAGTCCTATATGCAGACCTGGCAGCAAGTCCCATTCAACTAGGGTTGCCAGACTCAATAGAGGACAGGACTTCTGTGCCTTTAATTGCCCTGCTCTCTTTTGATTCTGGAAAGCTTAAAGAGAAACCAGCAGACTCTTTGTTTAATTTCCAAGCAAAGGCTCTGCTGGTTTCTCTTTAAGGTTTCCAGACTCAAAAGAGAGCAGGGCAATTAAAGGCACAGAAGTCCTGTCCTCTATTGAGTCTGGCAACCCTACATTCAACCCAGTGGGACTTACTTCAGAGTAAGAACATAAGAAGAGTCTGGTGGATCAGGCCAATGGCTGCCTCTTCAGCTTCCTGTTCTCATGGTGGCCAACCAGATGTTTGTGGGAAAACCACAAGTGGGACCCAAACACAAGAGCACTCTCCCCTCCTGTGGTTTCAATCAGCCAGCATTCAGAGTAGGCGTGTATTGCCCAATAAAATAAACTCGTATCCATTTTTTTAAAAAAATGTCCTTTCAGGGATTTATTTATTTATTTAAAAAAAAACAGAAGTTGAGTTTTATTTTATATGTCAAGATCTAGGCTGAGTGTATGGATCGCCACTCATTTTGCTTCTATGTGAAGCACATTGGCTCTGCTGCCCTGAAGTTTGGTGTTTCCCTAATTAGGAAGAAAGCCTGTCCTAATTTCCAAATGCATGATCCTGCCCAGTTGTGAGATTAAGACTTCAGAGTCATAATAGATGTCTCCCCATCAGGACTGCTTTAATGTGGAAGAGAAAGACTAATTATATATCCTGGGCTGCCTTGTTAGAAAACCCAGAGGCTGATATTTCTTCCTCCCGGCCCCCACAATAAACTGTAATACGCATAAAAAACCACTAGACTGAAAGGCTTTGAAAGTGAAAAGCTTTCCTAAATGTCCCTCTAAGTCAGGCATAGGCAAACTTGGCCCGCCAGATGTTTTGGGACTACGACTCCCATCATCCCTAGCTAACAGGACCAGCGGTCAGGGATGATGGGAGTTGTATTCCCAAAACATCTGGAGGGCTGAATTTGCCTATGCCTGCTCCAAGTCTTTGGGGGATGGGGTAGGGAGCAGAAGGACTGCAATTATTAAGAGATGCAAGGTACACCAGAAGCTGATCAGACTATTTGTGCTTCTGATCCACTATTGCCTGCTCTGACTGGCAGCATCTTCCCAGCATCTATTTCAGAGAGGAGCCTTTGCCATCAGTTGCTCCCCAGTTGTTTTAACTGGAGCTGCCAAGGGCCAAAGCTGTGACCATTTGTATACAAGGCATATGGCTCTATTGCTGACCTTTGGGCAGAACCAGAGCTGCTTGTATGCTAGTAATCCATCATTATCTATGTGCACTCAGGCTTTATAACCATCATCTGCATAGCTGCCAAGTTATCCCTTTTTTTAAGGGATTTTCCCTTATGCTGAATAGGCTTCCTCGCGAGAAAAGGGAAAACTTGGCAGCTATGATCATCTGGCACAGCAAGAGAAAGGGACACACAGTGCCGGTTGCTTTGAGTGACAGGCAGTGAGGATCAGTCTGGTCAGGTACCAGAAACTTTGGTTTCTACACTTGTCTGGACAGACAGGACAGATCCTTCACCGGGCTGGAGGAGAGGGGAAATTAGGAAGCAGGACTTGTCTCTTATTGAACTGTCCCCATCCAGCTTGTAATTGTAAGAAATGATGCCTGAATTTGCTTGTTTCTCTTCCCTTCTTAACCCATCCCCCTTTGGGGGGTCATGTCTCTTAGACAGTGCTTTTTCTGGGGGTTGCAGGGGTACGTGTACCCCTAAACATTTTGTGAATTTAATGGGAGAAGAAACTATAATTTTTAGTTTCTTCTCTAGCACGGTGAATCGTCAGTTCCATTGCTGCCCCCGATGGCGGCCTCATTTCCTTTCCCGGTGTTTCCTGAGTCTCAGACAGAAGCGAGCGTTTAATGTGTGAAGCAGTGTGGAATGTGGATGTGTGGTGTTTTAGTGATGAAAGTTTGGCCTCATTGAGGGGCAGTATTTCAATACAGACACCAACAGCAAGCAGAGGAATCAGGAAGATGTTAGTGCACGCAACTTCATGCCAATGTGGAAGTTACTGTGAGCTGTCGGCTGTGTAATATGAGGTAATGCATGATCTTTGTACTTTTGTCCATTTGCTATATTTATTTTTCCCAATTTAAACTATAAAATGGTGGTTTTCTTGAGTCAAAATGAGAGTACCCCTAAACATTTTTTAAAGAAAAAAAGCACTGCTTTTAGAAGGTGAGTCTAATGGCAGAAACTTTTGTTTTGCTTTTTAATTGATCAAATGCAAGCTCAGGAAGCCACTTTTTGGCCGGAAATCAGGGTAAAAATGCTTTAAATAAAATGCATAACCTTCCTGCTAGCTATACTGCAGCTTCTGCCTGTAAGGATGTTGAGTCAGAGAACAGACATTCTTGCAGCCTGCTTGGTGGCAACCGCTAGTCAGTGCTAATTGCTCACTCAATCTAGCTGTGGAATCAAAATCTAATTGCTTACTAACAGATTTACTGCAGCAGCCTAATTATTTGTAGCCTCTGAGACTGGAACATTACGATGCACACTCCAGCTTGTGATATTAAAAAAAAACTGTTGAAAGCTTATCAAAAGCTAATACAATGGCCTAATTATTTATTTGGGCTCCCTCCACCCTGGAACTTACTTTCCGCAATATTAAGGAGACAGGCACAAAAAAAACGTTTTCCTTTAGGAAAAGCTACAGTGCGAAAGGGCTGAGATGGTGTAATGCATTCACCATGCAATATACAAACAAAGTCATAAGGAATCTACTAGCAAATCTTTTAAAAAATGTAGTATAAACACCAACAACTGGGAAACACTGGCCTGCAAGTGCTCCAACTGGAGAACATCCTTTTGGTGTCATGGGCATAGCTGCCAAGTTTTCCCTTTTCTCGCGAGGAAGCCTATTCAGCATAAGGGAAAATCCCTTTAAAAAAGGGATAACTTGGCAGCTATGGTCATGGGTTTTGAAGATGCTCAAACTCAGGACGAAAGGGAGAAATGTGCTAAGAGGAAGGCACACTTGGCAAACCCTCACCGTATTCAACTCCCACCCGGAAGCCTATGGGGGGGGGGGAGGACATCCGGATCCAGAGTTGGCCTCCACAGTCACTTACGGACTCACTGTTAAAACCATGGTTCTAGTTACAGGTAGCTAGCAGTGTTGGTCTGCCGTAGTCGGGGGAAAAAAATTCCTTCCAGCAGCACTTTAGAGACCAGCTAAGTTTGTCATTGGTGTGCCAATCTTACTCTGCTATGATTGATCGCCAGAGAAGAAGAAAGAAGACTAGCTATGATGGCTAAGTTCTATCTCCGGTGTCAGAGACAGCATGGAAATTGCAGAATGAACAAAAAGTGCATTTCCTTTACTTTCCCTGCAAAACACATTTCCTATAAAAGAGATGCAAAACTTTGATTCCTGAGTACCCTAAAGCTGGGAATCAGTCATGGAGAAAGTGCTGTTGCCCTCAAGTCCTGCTTTTGGACTCCCCATAGGCATCTGATTGGCCACTGTGAGATCAGGATGCTGGACCAGAGGGGCCAATGGCCTGATCCAGCAGGCTCATCTTATGAGCCTTAGCTGCTGCATCACACTGTTCACTCATGTCAAGTTTGTGGTCTACCAAGATCTAGGAGTCTTGGTAGACCACAAACTTGACATGAGTCAACAGTGTGATGCCGCAGCTAAAAGAGCCAATGCAATTCTGGGCTGCATCAATAGGAGTATAGCGTCTAGATCAGGGGAAGTAATAGTACCACTGGATTCTGCTCTGGTCAGACCTCACCTGGAGTACTGTGTCCAGTTCTGGGCACCACAGTTCAAGAAGGATACTGACAAGCTGGAACATGTCCAGAGGAGGGCAACCAAAATGGTCAAAGGCCTGGAAACGATGCCTCATGAGGAACAGCTTAGGGACCTGGGTATGTTTAGCCTGGAGAAGAGAAGGTTAAGGGGTGATATGATAGCCATGTTCAAATATATAAAAGGATGTCATATAGAAGAGGGTGAAAGGTTGTTTTCTGCTGCTCCAGAGAAGCGGACACGGAGCAATGGATTCAAACTACAAGAAAGAAGATTCCCCCTAAACATTAGGAAGAACTTCCTGACAGTAAGAGCTGTTTGACAGTGGAATTTGCTGCCAAGGAGTGTGGTGGAGTCTCCTTCTTTGGAGGTCTTTAAGCGGAGGCTTGACAGCCATCTGTCAGGAATGCTTTGATGGTGTTTCCTGCTTGGCAGGGGGTTGGACTGGATGGCCCTTGTGGTCTCTTCCAACTCTATGATTCTATGTTTTCACATAGCACCTCTGTCCCCACGTGTGACTAGAGGTGAGCCGGCTCTCCCTACGGCTTCCATGATATTGGCTTAGAAAGATGCCAAGCGACATCCCCTCCATGCCTGCCTAAATAGGGAGATAGCTCTGTTTATTGCCAAGCTGAATTCCCTATAGAAATCAAAGGAGACATTGATGTCTCCCTTGATTTCAATAGAGAGCTTTACACAGCCAACTAGGGGACGGCGGAAGACGCAATAACACTTTTCTAAGGAACGAAATTGAAATGGCCTCACAGGCCACACGGGGATTAGGCCCAAAGACTGGATATTCCCCACTGTTGTCTCTCTAGGGCTAAATTAAAGGGTGTAGAGGCCACCCTATATTAAACTTTGCTCCCACTTGATCCTTAAAACATGTTTTCTTGTTAGCGGGAATTCCCTGTAAAGTTTACATGGGGGAAGCAAAACATCATCTGAACACAGGTAAGAAGAAAAAAATAATTATCATATGCCACTTGGGGAGGACAGGTGGGCTGCAAGTATGTCCACCGGACTGTAACTCATCTTAGAAATGGTTGGCAGCAGCAAACCACCAACAGCTGTGATGATGGAGATGGATTCACTGCTCTTAGGCTATTGTTATTGTTATTGTTATCATCATTTATTACATTTGTATACTGGCCATACCCGCAGGTCTCAGGGTAGTTACAGCATAAAAACACAATATAAAAACACAAAATGGATAAAAAAACACAACCCAATAAACCCTCCCTCTCCAACACATTTTAAAAGGGCATTTAAAAGAGGAACGTTTTTGCCTGGTGCCCAAAGATGTATAATGAAGGCACCAGCCAAAACCTCCTTGGGGAAAGTATTCCACAAACAGGGAGCCACTGCTGAAAAAAGGAAGATGCTGTTAGAGCACTACTCTCGTCAAGTCCAGACAGAATGGCCAATGTTAAAAGGGTGATGGCGATAGTAGGCTGACAACATCTTGAGGGCCACAGGCTCCCCACCTCTTTAACAGAACACCTAAGCAAACTCGCAGGGCTATATCCAACCAAGTTAGTTGCATCTAGCTAAGACGGATGGACGGACACACACACACAGAAGAAGAGGATGAAGAGTTTGGATTTGATATCCCACTTTATCACTACCTGCAGGAGTCTCAAAGCGGATAACATTCTCCTTTCCCTTCCTCAACCACAACAAACACTCTGTGAGGTGAGTGAGGCTGAGAGACTTCAGAGAAGTGTGACTAGCCCAAGGTCACCCAGCAGCTGCATGTGAAGGAGCGGAGACTCGAACCTGGTTCCCTAGATTACGAGTCTACCGCTCTTAACCACTACACCACACTGGCAGACACACCAGAGCAGATTTGGAATGAGTGGGGAAGATTGGGGGGGGGGGGACACACTTTCATTTAGCAATCAGATGTCATCCTGCTTGTGCAATGACTCAGTTAGATTCTACCATTTTTTAAAAAAAGTTGTTTACCTTTTTTCAGGGACCAGATTCAAGTTGCTCATCAGTTCTGACACTTTCCCTGTGCCAGAGACGATGCACAGAGCAGGAAGAAAAGGCACAGTAAATGCCAGCAAATATTTAAATAAATACATTTATACACCAGGACTCCGTTGCAGCAATAAAACTCATTGGCCGTCTGTTCTTTTGTGCAGCAGTCAATTCACATTTGGAAAATGGTCCAGCATTTGATATAACTCATCTCTTTCCCTCTCTGCTGCACAAGAAACTGATTTTTGCCTGTAGTCAAAAGATGTGACTTACAATACCGGAGGCATGAATGTGCTGACTAAGAAAGCGATACCTCTGCGCACCAGTGTTGGAGACATGAACCTTCATTTGTGAATCTAGAATCAGCTTCCCCTCTCTTCCCCTCCTAATGAATATCTCAAGAGGCCACCAACTGCAAACTGTATCTGCTGCTTTTGCAGCAGGGCAGCGCTGCAAATTATGGTTGCTGTGGGGAGAATAGCTGACGTTTTCTGGAGCAAACAGGAAATGTGGGGAAGTAAAAAATCTGCACATATGTCAAATGGGCACCACAGTTCAAGAAGGATACTGACAAGCTGGAACATGTCCAGAAGAGGGCAACCAAAATGATCAAAGGCCTGGAAACGATGCCTTATGAGGAATGGCTTAGGGCGCTGGGTATGTTTAGCCTGGAGAAGAGAAGGTTAAGGGGTGATATGATAACCATGTTCAAATATATAAAAGGGTGTCATATAGAGGAGGGAGAAAGGTTGTTTTCTGCTGCTCCAGAGAAGCGGACACAGAGCAATGGATTCAAACTACAAGAAAGAAGATTCCACCTAAACAGTAGGAAGAACTTCCTGACAGTAAGAGCTGTTCGACAGTGGAATTTGCTGCCAAGGAGTGTGGTGGAGTCTCCTTCTTTGGAGGTCTTTAAACAGAGGCTTGACAGGTCTCTTCCAATTCTATGATTCTATGATTCTATGTCTTAAAAAAAAGTATGCACATATCTGGGGAAATGGAATACTACTGTAATCTGGTGCCTCTATAGATGTGTTCAGAGTGACAGAAGTGGATCACCAGGGGAGGTGGAGGTCCTGTACCAGCTTCCCAGCAGGTTGTGTCACTGTTGCTCAAGGGGTAGGAGAGAGGAGACAGAAGCTGCAGAAAACTGAGCCTAACTCGCTCGGGTACCATATGTTGGGAAATTCTTCAAATATCTCAAGGGTTGCCACATGGAAGATGTGCTCCAGAAGGTAGAACTTGAACCAATGGATTCAAGTGACATTAAAAGAGATTCCGGCTAAACATGAGGAAGAGCTCTTCCAACAATGGAATGGAATACCCCAAAAGGGGGTAAACTCTCCTTCATTTGAGGTTTTTAAGCAGATATTGGATGGAATTCTGTCAGGCATTCTTCACCTGGGATTCCCCAAACTGCTGGGGGTTGAACTAGGCAACCCTTTGGGTCCCTTCTAACTCTACATATCTGTGATTCTCCCCTCCCATGAAATAACAACACCCTGCATCCTGACACTGTGCCACATATTCCAGTACATTGGGCAAGTGTGACTTCAAACCAGAACTACAATCAAACTGCAACAGCCATCAAGTCAATTTCTTAATACACACAATAACTTGCAGAAATGCACACTAACGGCCTTTACTTTTCATGCTCCAAAATAATGACTTTGATGCTTGACAAACGGGGGGTTCTGAAAGAACAGACATGACGCTACATTTCAGGCACCCAAGGAATAAAAATAACCGCTGTTTAACAAGCACGGGGGAGCTTTTTATGCAACTCTTGAGTTAGTATGCTAAACATTAAAACCTGACATTATTACCCATTTATCATTATTAAGGGTCTCTTCACCCTTGGATGAGCAAACCAACTTCCTGTTCATAATACTGATGCTTCTACCCAACCATAAGGGAAGAATGGGCCTATTTGATCTTGCAGAATTCCAGAAGAGCACACAGAAACAAAAGCACCGCAGGACTGCCACTGAGTAACATTCCGATGTATTTCTACACCAATGCTCCACTAAAAATACAAAGCAGAAAGCAAACACCACAGTGAGAAAAGCTATTATCTTAACACTGAAGGTGAAATCGTTTGGGCTGTTTATTTAAGGCTAGGCTGCACTTGACTGCCCAGACACTAGGCAAGAGGAATTGCTAAGTTCCCCATTACTCATCATCATCATCATCATCATCATAGGGCTTTGCAATGTTCAAAGGGCATCACATATGTGACGACACTGTGGCAATATTCATTTACCATTATGAAAACGGGGGAGATTCCACTCCTTTGCCTTTGGGAAATGGCAACAGTTTAGGGGAAGGGCTGTAGCTCAGTGGTGGACAAGAATGGAGATTTCTCACAGTGTGCATTTAAAGGCAATTTCACCTAATTAGCACTTCCCGAGACCAAAAACGCAGCCATCCTTTGAAATTTGCACTTTGCTGAATTTTGCCATGCAGTTCTCCAGAAAAATAACAGGTTAAGAAAATGCATAGACCAGGGTAACATGTGCATAGCAATGGATATATTAGTGAAAGCAGCATAGAAAAAAATCATCATGTTAAGGAAATGTGCTTGCAAAATAAAATAAAAAATGTATGTTAGGCGAAATTGCATACAGAAATGCTTGTGTTGGAGGAGGGGGGAAGTGCTGGTGAATTTTCACGAGGATTTAAATAAATAAATCTGCAAACCTGTGGAAATGTGGTGCAAAGTGAACTTCAGTCGATGCAATGAAGAGCAGTTGAGAAATGTTTCAAATAAAATAATTTAGAAAATCAACAAATATATGAGCAATGAAGCCCCTGGGGTCCTCCAGCTCTTGCTGGACTCAAAACCTCAGCAGCCCCACCCAGCATAGCAAATGCTCAGAGATGATGGAAGTTTTTATTTATTTTATTCATTTAGCAGTAAATGTATACTTTGCAATGGTCAGCAAAACTTGGATGTTGAGCCCATCTCTCTTCCAGATCCTCGGTTTGGAGGTCCTTTAACTATCATTGGAAAGCACTGATGATGTCACTTACTAAAGACATTTGAAATCTCTGGAGATTCTCTGAGCTTGCCATATAGAAAAAGAAGAAGAAGATTGAACGTGCAAGATTCTCATACTCATTAAGTTTCCGGAAGGAGGCACTCTGGGGGAATGAAATTCTAGGAGTAATACAGAGCTTCCTAATGCAAAACTGGCATCATCCAGCAGCATATTGCAACACCAATGCTGCAATGATTAGAAAGGGTCACAGGAGGACCTTCTGTTCTATGTTTGCTGCCATGCCCCTTTATAAGTCCATCTCACATTGTATGAAATGAGACTCTGCATTATTTGACCTATACCTCCATCTCTAACTCACCATAACAGAGGCACCAAGGAGTCATAATCATTGAGGACCTGCACATACAATATTCTAAGGTGCCATACAGAAAGTCAGAACTTCTGGGATTTGGGGGTAAAGGGTGAGTAAAAAAATGAAAATAAAATAACAACAACAGCAGATCTGAATGTTCTATGTGATGTTTGGCTGCCAGTAAACACTAAGCCTCTGAGGTCCCAATGTGAGGGTACAATATGGAATCTGAAAATGGCATCGCCATAAAAGCATGGGCTATAGTTCTATATTCCCTTCTTTTGGAGTAAATCTCATTGGATTGTATCCAGTGCTAGTCCTAGTCATAAGAGATTTATTGAAGTTAATGGTTCATCAGTTTCAAAGGGTCTGCTCTGAGCAGCACATAAGTGGGTGCGACTCATTGAAAGCAGCAGAACTTACTTCTGAGTAGACATGTACTCAGGGTGGTTCAGTGGCCTGTGTCCACCATGGACCGCAACAGCTGTTAAATAACCATCACTGTGAGTAGTAGAGTTACAGGGAACCAGGCAGAGGGCCATTTCAGTAGTGGTGTCCACCCTGTGGAACACCCTCCCATCAGATGTCAAGGAAATAAACAACTATCTGAATTTTAGAAGACCTCTGAAGGAAGCCCTGTATAGGGAAATTTTAAATGTTTGATGTTTTACTGTGCTTAATGTGTTTAATTTGTTGGAAGCCGCACAAAGTGGCTGGGGCAACCCAGTCAGATGGGTGGCATATAAAAAAATAAAATAAAATTGTTGCTGCTGCTGCTGTTAGTCAAGGAGATGGATTAAGGGAGATGAGAACCTGTTGTTTTTGTTGGGATCCATCCTTAGGATTACCATATCCCAGATACCCCCCTCCAATTTCCCACCCCCTTCTTTGTGTAACATTTTGTCTGATGAAGAATTCCAGAGAATCTTGAAGCTTGCCACAATTTTGTGACATTTCAGTTGGTCCCGATTGCTCAACTGTCGATACTATAGGTGGTCATCAACTTGGATTTGATTTTTGGTTCCCAGCACTGGCAGAATGAAACCATAGAATTGGAAGGGACCGGGAGAGCCATCTAGTCCAGCCACCTGCAATGCAGGAATCTTTTGCCCAACGTGGGGCTTCAAACCCACCACCCCAAGATTAAGACTTGCCTCCGACTCTTGGGCACGGCTCTTTAAGATGTGCAGAAAGAGATGGTGCACTCTGCAAATCAGACTCAGCGTAATTCTATATTCAAGCCTTGTACCACAGTAGGTATCCAATAGTAACTAAGCAATGCCATTTGAACAACACATAAATATTTCATGCTGTTCTAAAAGCCACAAATGCCAAACTCTAAAGTGTGTGAAAACATCCAAGGCTTCCATCTCCTAGAATGTAATTGCAGCTTTGGGATTTGTGGGGGATCTTGTTGAAAAGAGCCCTTTCATTCAGGATGTTAGTGATAACAGTCTCGTCAACTTTACAAGCAGGACAGCTTTCAAACCTTTTGAATTTCGGCCTCCCTATTGCTGATTAGAAAGGGTGGATATTGTTTCTATCCTGCATGCTCATTTCTTATGAAAACAATATGTCAAGGATCATAGTGCCTGTCCTTCTCTGTCTCATGCTAGCTGAGCAAATACTGTGACAGCTTCGGTTGATTTTTTTTTTTTTTAATGCTATGGAATAAATCACAGGCTGATCTTTGCTAGCAGATGAATTCTGTAACTCTATGCGCTCCCTTACTTGCATAAATGGTTTGATCAAAGGTATCCCTCGCACAAATTTGTTCTCCCACAAGTCAGCATTTTGTCCCATATGCACTATTCCCGCTGCTGCCGCATCACGTGAAAAACTACAGTAAATCTACAAGAGCAATGTTTTGTGGGGGTGGGGAGAGGGGAATATTGGTATTTCCTGGCCCAATGGCTGGTAGGAGGGCAGGTTGCTCTTGAGCTTGAATCCTGCTTGTGGGTTTCCAACAGGCATCTGCTTGGCCACTGTGGGAACAGGATGCTGGACTAGATAGGCCATCGGCCTGATCCAGCCAGCTCTTCTTAGGTTCTTATGATATGCATGAACTGAAGGAAGAAGAAGACTTGGATCCCATGCCCTTCCATACATGGATAGCAGATTCCTTTCTTCATATCTAGGCAACATCTTTTCACTTGTGGAACTCAAGTGAAAGTCAAGTGAAAGTTATACTGACTTTCAGAACAACAAGGGTTGTGGATATTGTAAAATACACAGAGGGCCTGTCCTTTGCGATTTAAGGAGATGAATCACCACCTTCCGTGAAGGCACACTGACACACATTTCTTGCTGTTGAAAAGGATGGCAGACTGAAGAGTCCAGTGCTTCCTTTGAAACATTAACAGAATTACTCCCTGCCTCAAGTATTTAATAACTAGGTTTTTACATTGATCTGGATAAATGACATTGTATTACCTACTCCAGCTCCCTTTGTACTCTACTGTACTAGAATATAAGTAGGTCATTCTACAAGATGAACTGAGATCCAATATTTTGTTTGATGTTCAGCAAAATATATTTTCTATGGGAATGAACATGAACATCTTAAAACAATGCCCACCCCATTTTGGTACAAAAGACAACTAAGACCAATTTGTCTATGCTAAGCTTTGTGTTTCCATAGCTTGCGAAGTGGACTTATACTTAGTTAGACCAATGATCTAGTCAGTGCCCCCCCCCCCTAGAAAAAGAGGTGCCAAAACTCACAATGAACATCTCCATCATTTTCTTAGAATGGCAACGGCACCCATCAGAGAGATGCCAGAACTAAGTTCCGCCGAGTTCCGGCTGAAAAACAAACCCGTAATCTAGTATTATTAGCCACAAGGATGGGAAACATGCTGGACTATAACTCCCATCATTTCAGATGCTTGGTCCTGCTGGCTGAGGCAGACGGGAGCTGAAGGCCAACAACACCTGGAGAGCCACAGGCCCCTCACACCTGGCCAATACTCTTTCCCACCCTTTGGTATCTCAGTTCAGGCTCTATTTGGCTTCCAGGGCCTGAGGCTGGGATCTAGCCCATGCAAAGCATTTCCTTTTCTCAATAAGAGAAATCCTTCCCATTTTTCAGAAGAAGGAAAACCACACTTTACTTTTCCATTGTTTCGAACAAGCAAACATTTTGATGAATCCTTTTGTAACTGGTAGAAACTAACTTCAGATTACCTGTTTACTGAGCGTGCATCCTGATTTGCTCACACAGAGGTCAGATTTTATCTGGTCCTTTAATCAGCATTTGTTCTGATTCGTCAGCAGGAAAGCTGTACAAAAATGAACAAATTCATCCTGATTTGCTTATGGAGTGTCTTCCCATGAATCATTGGTTCATTCCACACCTTTCAATGCATTCCCCATCCCTTTCCTCTCTGTGAAAGTTACATGCATTTTTTAAAAGCAGGTTTGCCGCACTTGGATGACAGTGTATGAATGAGTGAACTGCATTTATATTTTTTTGCCAAGGAGCTCAAGGTGGCATACTTGGTTCGCCCCCTCCTCATTTAATCTCTACAACAACCCTGTGAGGTAGGTTAGGCCAAGAGGCAGTGACAAGCCCAACATCACCCAGTGAGCCTCATGGCCAAGTGGGTATTTGAACCTGGGTCTCCCAGGTCCTAGTCCAACACTCTAACCCAGGCATCCCCAAACTGCGGCCCTCCAGATGTTTTGGCCTACAACTCCCATGATCCCTAGCTAACAGGACCAGTGGTTGGGGGAGATGGGAAATGTAGTCCAAAACATCTGGAGGGCTGAAGTTTGGGGATGCCTGCTCTAACCACTACACCACATTGACTCCCATCTTTAATCGTGCAAACCTACATTTCCCAGTATCTGCTTG
The DNA here is from genome assembly GCF_963506605.1 of Zootoca vivipara. NCBI lineage: Eukaryota > Metazoa > Chordata > Lepidosauria > Squamata > Lacertidae > Zootoca > Zootoca vivipara. Next base: position 27,302,026 of record NC_083277.1, on the reverse strand, counting down.
AATTCCTCCCACACAACACCAGAAGTTTCCAGAGGCACCCCAATTTCGTTTCTCCTGATAGCCAACCTACAGCAGATCTAAGTCTGCAAAATAAAAGTGTTGGCAAACCCTTGTGTTTCTGCTGTTTGACACCAGTCTATGCTCTTCCTGGTTTAAGTGGCCACTTGACAATTGTCTGTGATGACAGGAAACAACTAAGAGGTTAACAGAAAATGCATTTATCCAGAGTGGGCCGGGCCGGTGTGTGTGTGTTATCGAAGCATTAGACATTTTTGCATCTCAGAAGTCCAGGCACATCTCCGATTTGCTTGACAGTTACTGACAGATGTCTGCTGGACAGATTTCTTATCTGGAAGTAGGAAATGAACAATGCCCTCAATAACTGGAGGTGTCTCTCCTTCTCTGCCCCCCCCCAAAAAAAACCTGGTGGGTGACACTGACAATTTAACTGTTGTGTTGTGGGAAACCCTAGCAGCATTTAATTACATTCAGACAGTGAAATTGCAAGTGTATGCCTTTGTTCAGGTCAGTGATCCGGTGTTTCTCAGGTGTCATGGTTAATGACTTCCTATTTATTTACAAATAGGGTTTTTCCCTTTATACCAGTTGGTAGACTTAAAGCCTAGCTCTTATGAAAGAAGCATGTGCAAGCTTGACAAGAAGTCCTGTGCTTTTCTATTGCAAAAAAAAAGGTCAGAACAAAATGTATCAATGCTGGCTGGGGCTGATGGAATTTGTAGTCTAAAACGATTGGAGGGCATCAGGGCTGGTGAAAGCTGATTTAAAGAGTGTGGGGTGTTTTGGTGATACCAAATAATATTTTTGTAAACTCATTTTAGTGATTAAAAAAAACCCAAACCCTGGGAGCAAAGGTTTCCCCACCCCACCCTGTAATGCTGATTTTAAATTTACCACAAGGGGTTCTGCTGGATAGGTGAACTCTACCCTATAAATTTACAAAAAGGTAAAGGTAAAGGGACCCCTGACCATTAGGTCCAGTCGTGACCGACTCTGGGGTTGCGCGCTCATCTCGCATTATTGGCCGAGGGAGCCGGCGTACAGCTTCCAGGTCATGTGGCCAGCATGACAAAGCCGCTTCTGGCAAACCAGAGCAGCACACGGAAACACCGTTTACCTTCCCACTGTAGCGGTTCCTATTTATCTACTTGCATTTTGACGTGCTTTCGAACTGCTAGGTTGGCAGGAGCTGGGACCAAGCAATGGGAGCTCACCCCGTCACAGGGATTTGAACCGCTGACCTTCTGATCAGCAAGCCCTAGACTCAGTGGTTTAACCCACAGCGCCACCTGGGTCCTAAATTTACATAGACACATTTAAATTAGCATATGCAAGTTTTATGCGAATCTGTGTCCTCTTTTGTCTTTTTTTTTTTTTGCTGGCATATTTCCTCTTTTTTGACAATTCTTAAGTGGTCACCTGCAACAGAGCACCTGCCCCAAACATAGGAGAGGGAAAGGAGCAAATGATGATTACCTCCTTCCTAGCCTAGCAAACTATATTAAACCAACCAAATGTTTGCTTGTTCTACTCATTAGTTGTTATGATAAATTAGGTAGAACTAGAGCTACAGGTGAATAAGACCCAGTATAAAGAACTCTGCATGATAGATCTAAACTGCTGAAGTGTGTTCTTACTGGCACCATTAATAGACCAGTATGACTCATACCTCTGGAGAGGGGGCGGTGTTTGTGTGTGTGAACACATACAGTCCACATATTATCACATTTTAGATTCTGGAAAGCAATGAATTTCATTCCTTTAAAGGACATTGCACTTGCCCAACAGTTGTTCTGGAATAAGACAAATGATTTGATCTGACTTATTTCATTATTTTTGGACATTTCCATAGGGCAGGGGAAAATCCATATTCTCTACTAATTGAAGCTTCCAGGTCATCCTTAAGTGCAGCCCCAAGTTTAATTCAAATGGAAACCTAACTGGAACATGGGTCACCATGGCCAAATTATACCCATACAGGAAATTGGTAAATCAGAGGAAGCTGGTCAGGGCCGTCTTAAGCATATCTGGCGCCCTAGCGCCGTTGTGCAAACTATCCCTACCCCCCCCCCCGTTTCCGAGTGCGGCTGTCTGGCGGGCACAGCACGGCTTTCGCGGGCACTGCAGCGCGCCGTCCCCTGGTGGCCCAGCGCCCTGGCGCATTGCACCACCCAGCCTTGCCTTAGAGCCGGCCCTGAAGCTGGTGAAAGTCACTTGATGTCACTTAGGCCACCTGGGCCATTAGGAACATAGTTGAAATGGCAAGCACCCCCAAACAGCAAACCTGATCTCTGAGAGGAAGTGTGACCCTATCCAAAACAGGATGAATGCTAATTCCTCAGTCATCCTGGCAACGAGATCGTACTGGCCTACAGTATTTACTTTGAATGTTTGTAAGTGATGCCAATAAAGGTTTTGATACTGATACTGATAATTCCTCAGTTTCTCCATCTTGCCAGGATTTTCAGGGTGGTTGCTTTTTGTTTTGGGGTTTTTTGTGCTCCCATTACTACACCCAGGTACTCCCTTCACAGTTGCATCTGATCTGAATGGGCATGGAGAAATATAGCGGAGCACTGTTAACATACTAACAGCACCTTTATCAAAGTCCCCAAATGACCTCACCCACTGGCTTCACATAGATCAGGCATCCCCAAACTCAACCCTCCAGATGTTTTGGGACTACAACTCCCATCATCCCTAGCTAACAGGACCAGTGGTTAGGGATGATGGGAATTGTAGTCCCAAAAACAGCTGGAGGGCCAAGTTTGGGGATGCCTGAATACTTAAAAAGAAGGGACATCACTTTGGACGTGCCATTGGGTTGAGAAGAAACTTGCCCCAGAAAATTCCTCCCTCCGTTATCAGGACTGCAGGTCGGAGAAGAGAACATCAGGCAGTTCAAGTCAGGTTATTAACAACATAGATCTTCCTAACCCCGGGAACCAGGAGACCTTTCACTTAATTATTGTGCCTCATCTATCTATTCAATCCCCTCACCTCCCTCTGGGTAACAAGCACATTGCCTGAGTCCATACTCAGAAAGTAACATATTTCCTTTTTTGCTCAACTGCGGTGGGTGCCTTTTGTGCCTTATCAATCATAGTACTGTGGACTTCTTTTATCCTGGTTGCATGGTCTACCTCAAATGATTATTTCATTGTTAATTAATCTACAGGCGACGGTGTAACAGATGGGTCTTTAAGTGAATCTGAAGAACTTCAGTTATTTCTGAATCCCTGTTTTTACACGTTCCTATTTTTAAATCTGTTTTTCTAATGCTGCTTTATAATTTTTTATGGTACTGTTTTATTGCTTCTGTTATTTTTGTGTAACTCACTTAAGAGATGTTAAAATACTGAGCTGCTTAGCAACACTTTGAACCAGATAAGCGGGCCAAAACAGGTTCAACACAGATAAGAAGAAGGGTCAAAATGCAAACAGCAATCCATGTTTGTTACGGAAGGCAACTGTTCAGAGGATGGTGAGCCATTACTCTGAATGATGCCCATGAATCCAGATTCTAATTACCTTAAGAGATCACTTCATGACATTTATTAATTTATTATTAAAGAGGCCTGCAAGGGAGAAAGCGGGGGAGTGGAGAGAAAAGCCATTCCAAACTGCCTGCAGTCTTTCTGCCCATTAGTCTTTTTTTTAAATTAATATTATAATTGGAAATAGTTTTAATGACTAAAAATAAATAAATACATAATGTCCCCAACCATAACAAAACACTTTCCAGGTGTAAAAATATAAGGCAGTAGAAGTGTTGTCTGCTGCATGAACAGGAATCCTCGGACAAGCTATGTTGCAATGAAATATTAATGCTTGATCATTTGTCATGCGTTAATTAGCAGAATAAGCTGTAGGAAGTCTAGATTGCCATGCAAATGTTAATTAGGTCATAATTTATGTTAAGCATTTCCAAAGCATAGGAGTCTAACATCTCATTTAGCAGCAGCTGAACTTTGGAAATCATTTCCATTTGTTACATCTTTTTACTTCTTCTCCGATTTGAAACTGACATGTTGCTACAGGTTAATAAATACCGGGAACTGCATTAACAATACTTAACTCTGGGATTAAACACCCACACAATTAATACACTAATAATAATAATAATAATTTATTTATACCCCGCCCATCTGGCTGAGTTTCCCCAGCCACTCTGGGCGGCTTCCAACAAAAAAATAAAATAATCTATTAAACATTAAAAAGCCTCCCTAAACAGGGCTGCCTTCAGATGTCTTCTAAAAATCTGGTAGCTGTTTTTCTCTTTGACATCTGATGGGAGGGCGTTCCACAGGGCGGGCGCAACCACCGAGAAGGCCCTCTGCCTGGTTCCCTGCAACTTGGCTTCTCGCAACGAGGGAACCGCCAGAAGGCCCTCGGTGCTGGACCTCAGTGTCTGGGCAGAACGATGGGGGTGGAGACGCTCCTTCAGGTATACTCATGAGAAACTTGCATGTTTCTCATGAGCATTTGATGGGTCACCATGAGAACAGAGTATTTGATGAGAGGGGCCTTTTGATCAATCCAGCAGGGTTTTTATTAGGTTCTTATGATTAACCCATGCTGCCATTTACCAGCATCAGGCTCCACTTCTATGTATGGTGGAAATCTGTGGGGAAAGTGGAAGGTGGGCAATGCCTGTTCTAAAGGAGCATCTGATGGGAGAGCGTTCCACAGGGCAGGCGTCACCACCGAGAAGGCCCTCTGCCTGGTTTCCTGCAACTTGGCTTCTCGCAACGAGGGAACCGTCAGAAGGCCCTCGGTACTGGACCTCAGTGTCCGGGCAGAACATTGGGGGTGGAGACGCTCCTTCAGGTATACTGGACCGAGGCCATTTAGGGCTTTAAAGGTCAGCACCAACACTTTGAATTGTGCTCGGAAACGTACTGGGAGCCAATGTAGATCTTTCAAGACCGGTGTTATGTGGTCTCGGCAGCCGCTCCCAGTCACCAGTCTAGCTGCCGCATTCTGGATTCATTGCATTTCCGGGTCACCTTCAAACGTAGCTCCACGTAGATCACATTGCAGTAGTCCAAGCGAGAGATAACTAGAGCATGCACCACTCTGGCGAGACAGTCCGCGGGCAGGTAAGGACTCAGCCTGCGTACCAGATGGAGCTGATAGACAGCTGCCCTGGACACAGAATTAACCTGTGCTTCCATGGACAGCTGTGAGTCCAGAATGACTCCCTGGCTGCGCACCTGGTCCTTCATGGGCACATTTACTCTATTCAGAATCTGGCCTTTGATTCATTATTGCTATAGCAAAGGTATTGATGGTGAGTGTTTGACTTATGCTTTCAAGGTTGTGGGTCTTCTTGAGATGCCAAGTTGTCTCCATGTTGCCTCATCCATTGGGCCTTTCATCAGCACCATTTCCTGCTGGTGGCTGGCCTCAAGTGGGCCCAATGAGAATGACTGCAAAATATGCAGTAACTTCCCCACCATGGGTTTTGAACATTTGAAAGGAACGCCCAAACATCTAGCCCTGAGTGTACTGCCTCCCTCATGCAACGAATGCTAGAAGGGGCAAGGAGTGGTGGTGCAGAATTGGATGGTGGAAGTGTGGTTTGTGTGACCTGCTCCACACCCTGGTTGCAATCTGGGCTTGAAGGTGTCCATTTCTGCCCTAGATCACACTCAGCACAGGGCTCCCAGGGCAGATTCAACTCCAATTTAAACAGTTAGGAATACCACTTGGTGATTGCTATATTACAGTAACCAGCTCAACATCCATCCTCAAATAACAGCAACAGCAACAGCAGCAACAATTTTATTATTTCTACCCCGCCCACCTGGCTGGGTTCCCCAAGCCACTCTGGGAGGTTTACAGTACATATTAAAACATGGAGGGCTGCCTTCAGATGTTTTCTAAAAGTCAGATAGCTGATAATTTCCTTAACGTTTGATGGGAGGGTGTTCCATAAGGAAGGTACCACTGCCAGCGGGGGGCAAACTCAAAGTTGTTGAGCACCTGTAACAATGACGCAGTGGGAAAAACTGCTTTTGTTTGATGCTGCAGAGTAACAGAGCGACGGAGGGGGCGGGGACTTTCGCCCCATTGCTTTTCACTGCCGCCGATCTAGAGGGACCAGTGTGCAGTAGGTAAACATTTGGCACACCTCAGAATTCGGCGCCCGGGTGCACCGCACCCCTTGCACCCCTGGGTAAAGACTGCTCTGAGAGGAGGACCTCAGTGTACGGGTTGAACGATGTGGGTGGAGATGCTCCTTCAGGTATACTGGGCTGAGGCCACTTAGGGATTTAAAGATCAGCACCAACACTTTGAGTTGTGCTCAGAAACATACTGGGAGCCAGTTCACACAATACACTTTTGGGTGATTGTGGTGGGCTGTTCTTGCCTGCCTGTATCCACTCTGAGTGAACTGTGCTCTTTCCTTCCTGTTCACAGCTTTAGTTGCAGTGGCACAAACTAGGGCTTGCACTAAGAAAGCTGAAGCTCACCTGTGGGGTTGGGTATTTGGTTATAAGCAATCAAACACAAACAATGTGAGAGTTTCAGGTCCATCGGAGTGATAAAAGGAGTGAACTGAAATTTGTTTTCTGTAGACACGATGTGAGATATCAGTTTTCAGTAGTCAAAAAAGACAAGATGAGTGCGCTATTTTGCAGCATTTAATTTTTTTAAATTAAAAATTCTCCTCCACAAAGTGAACAATACATGGAAGTCTGAGAAATTATAATTGGTATTAATTTGACTGATTATAGGTTCAGATAAGTTGTACATAAATGACTTCAGTTTCTCTGGGGAATTATTTTTTAATGAAGTACCCCATCAGCGGCATGCACCAGTTACTTTTAAACAAAAAAGAGTAAAGGACCTGCAGATAAGTAATTAATTAATTAGCAGAATCTACAAAGAAAAGAGATGCTGGGGGAAAGGGATCCAGAAACTAAGCAGAGAAACTTTAACCAATTGTTTCATATGGGTGGTGTGTATATCAGGAAGAGGCCAGTCCGTAGTTTTACAGGTATTTGGGGGGGGCAGGACTCTGAAAGCAATTATCATTATTGCTAGAGGCAGAATGTGACGAGAACCAGTTGCCCCAGGACCTAGTACACCCCAGTCTCATTGTATAATCAGCAGTAGTGGAACTTCAGCTGGCGCATGGATTCCAAAAACACACAGACAGCATGAAATGTCTTTAGTAGAGATTTACAAAGGTATGAGGCATACAGTTCGCCACCAGCTCCCTAGGAAGTCAAACCTTAGCTCATTAAGAGCAAATCCAGTTTCCAGCAGTAAAAATTACACCGCACGAAGGTAATGCAAAAATGAAAGCAAGAACAGTCCAGTAAGATAGAACAGTAGAAGGAGAAAGAGTACTCGAGCTTCCTGGTAGACAGTTGATGTGGTCTGTCTCCAGAGCGAATGTCCTTGACGTTTACAGTAGGAAAACAACAGCTGTGCTCTCTCTGCCTTCGAGAAGACTTGAGGACCTTTTAAAACACTAGAATGTACCAGAATGCTTCTGGTGGCTTCTGTACATCACAAGACTTATTCCCTGGCAGAATACCTCTGAACACCTGTTCCAGGAAATTGCAAGTGGGAAGAGTGTTGTTGCCGCAGGTTCTTCTTGTGAGATTCCCACAGGCACCTGGCTGGTCAAGAGGAGAATATAGTGATGGACTAGATGGGACTTTGGACTGATCCTGCAGGGCTATTCTTATGTGCTGCCCAGTCCTTTTGCTCTGCCTAATAACAAAGGTTCTCTTAGTGGCATACAGCACGACCCTCCATCTTGTCACAAGCTCCTTCCGAAAGCCTTCTTGTTTCAGAAGCAGTTTGCTATGCAGCATGGAGCATTACTATCCAAGAAACAAAACCCCCAACCCACCTTAGGTAGCCAGTCAGTTCTTTGGATCATGTGAACATCAGAGGAGCTCTGCAGGATCAGACCAAAAGCTTATATAATCCATCACCCCGTTTCCTACAGCATCCAACGAGATCCCTCTGGGAAGACCACACAAATAGGGCATGACAGTAACAAATGAAGTACGTTTCCGAGCACAATTCAAAGTGTTGGTGCTGACCTTTAAAGCCCTAAACAGCCTCAGCCTAGTATACCTGAAGGAGTGTCTCCACCTCCATCGTTCAGCCCAGACACTGAGGTCCACTTCCGAGGGTCTTCTGGTGGTTCCATCATTGCAAGAAGTAAAGTTAAAGGGAACCAGAGAGAGGGCCTTCTCGGCAGTGATGCCCTCCCTGTGGAATGCCCTCCCATCAGATAAAAAAATTACACAACTCTTAGAAAATATCTGAAGTTCAGGGAAGTTTTTAATGTCTGACATTTTATTTTTATTTTTCTGAAACCTGCCCAGAGTGGCTGGGGAAACTGGGGAAATTATTATTATGAAGATTTCAGCACCGTCTTAAGCGCCCCGTCGCCATGGTGTGCCGGATCTCTCCGGCGCCCTTCCACCCTGTTTCCCAGCGCGGTGGGCGGGTGGGCACGGCGCTGCTGCGCGGCGGGCAGGCGAGCGGGCAGGCACAGCGCGATCTCTCCGGCGCCCTCCCGCCCCGTTTCCCAGCGCGGTGGGCAGGTGGGCGCCGCGCGCAGCTGTGCAGCGGACCGGCAGACCAGCCGGCCAGCGGGCGGGCGCAGCTCGCGGCGCCCTCCTGGCGGGCCGGCACCATGGTGCCCTGCGCCACCGGGGGTCTACGACGAGCCGGCCCTGGAAGATTTATAGCTCAATGGTAGAGCATCTGCTTTGTGTGCAGAAGATTCTTTCACTTAGTTGAGAATGTCCTCCATTTGAAACCCTGGACAGGCACTGCTAGTCAGTGTAGGCAATTCTGAACTTGACAGAGCAATGGTCTCACTCAGTATAAGGCAACTTCCTATGTTAGTGTGTTCCTAAACCTCACCGTTGTTCGTCAGTCGCACGTATTCTGAGGCAGGTCACCTCTGATCCTGGAGTTTGTATACAGCCATCATAACCAGAAGCCATTGATCCTAGTGTGAGAAACAAATTGTCCTAAAAGTCGGTTCTATAGCAGCCAACCATTGACTGCAAATACACAAAATAAGTCAAGTTAACGACCCAGTAATTGAACTCCCCAATTCAGCTACCAAATACCTGTAAGAATAAATGAGCCATATACTTCCCCCCCAAGAAATCCAGCCACGGTTCAGAGGAAAACCAAAATGAAGAACAACAAAGTATCTTATGGTCACATTTGGGGAACAGTGTCGTTGTGGAGTATCTCATGCAGACATCGCTCTGGGCCAGAAGTTGTTGTCGGACTACAACTCCTATTATCCCCAGCCAGCATGCTGAATGGGCAGCAATGATGGGTGATTTAGTCCAACACTATCTGGAGGGCACCATGTTGGCTACCCTTGCTCTGAGCCCATGGCAATCATTTAATTCGAGATATACCATCTGAACTCCCAACATTGAGCTATGCTAGTAGAGCAAAAATACTAAAACGCAAGTAGTAATATGCGGCTAGGGAAACCTACACTGACTCAGATTTATGTATTGTGTTTGTTCTTTAAAAAAAATCTGATGCTGCCTTTCTGCCTTCCAGTGATATTTAATGTAGTTTACAAAAACATCATCTTACAAATAGATAGAACCCAGAGCAAGACTTCCCTACTGACCCTCTATTCTGTCTGGAAAAAAAGGTTCTGAATGACCTCAAAGTTGGCCTCCTCCAATACCTCCAGAGGTCTGTTAAAAAAGAAAGAGAAAACTCACATTGTTTTAAAACTCACATTGTTTTATTGTTTTTTTTTATCCATCTTATATTACTGGAATTGCTATAGAAGAACCAAATATAATGAACAACATAGCTGGACCTTTGGGGGTGTAATGTGCAACTATGGTTCACCACAGCCTTTCAGATGCTCTTGAGCTACAATTCCCATCAGCCCCAGGCAACTTGCCCTCATCCTGGAGAGTAGTGACTAGTGGGGTGCCACAGGGTTCTGTCTTGGGCCCAGTCTTATTCAACATCTTTATCAGTGACTTGGATGATGGGCTTGAAGGCTTCCTCGGCAAGTTTGCAGATGACACCAAATTGGGAGGGGTGGCTAATACCCCAGAGGACAGGATCACACTTCAAAATGACCTTAATAGATTAGACAACTGGGCCAAAGCAAACAAGATGAATTTTAACAAGGAGAAATGTAAAGTACTACACTTGGGCAAAAAAAAAATGAAAGGCACAAATACAGGATGGGAGACACCTGGCTTGAGAGCAGTACATGTGAAAAGGATCTAGGAGTCTTGGTAGACCACAAACTTGACATGAGTCAACAGTGTGATGCAGCAGCAAAAAAAACCAATGCAATTCTGGGCTGCATCAATAGGAGTATAGCATCTAGATCAAGGGAAGAAATAGTACCACTGTATTCTGCTCTGGTCAGACCTCACCTGGAGTACTGTGTCCAGTTCTGGGCACCACAGTTCAAGAAGGATACTGACAAGCTGGAACGTGTCCAGAGGAGGGCAACCAAAATGGTCAAAGGCCTGGAAATGATGCCTTATGAGGAACGGCTTAGGGAGCTGGGTATGTTTAGCCTGGAGAAGAGAAGATTATGATAGCCATGTTCAAATATATAAAAGGATGTCATATAGAGGAGGGAGAAAGGTTGTTTTCTGCTGCTCCAGAGAAGCGGACACAGAGCAATGGATTCAAACTACAAGAAAGAAGATTCCACCTAAACATTAAGAAGAACTTCCTGACAGTAAGAGCTGTTTGGCAGTGGAATTTGCTGCCAAGGAGTGTGGTGGAGTCTCCTTCTTTGGAGGTCTTTAAGCGGAGGCTTGACAGCCATATGTCAAGAATGCTTTGATGGTGTTTCCTGCTTGGCAGGGGGTTGGACTGGATGGCCCTTGTGGTCTCTTCCAACTCTATGATTCTATGATTCTAAATGGGATGATGGGAAATGTAGTCCAAAGCATTTGGGGCACCAGGTTACAGAAGACTGCTTAGCATGATACGAATGGGCCTGCAAAGTGCTTGGTCTCTCATGCTGATATCTCCCCTCTCTCCTGCTGGCATGGCAGTGATAAGAGCAGAATTTTTTGCTCCTTTGTTTAAATTAGTCACAGTTCCCTGCTGTGTCTGAACTCAAGGCAGCTGGGGTGTAAACTATGGTTAGTTCAAACAAAAGACCCTAGTTCTCGTGTGAATAAACACATGCAAACAGATGCAGACGCAGGTGCTTATTAACATCACCCTACCTATTTCAAGAACTCCCCCACCTCCACCAGTTATCATATACTTTCTGCTTTCATATCAAACCACTTTGAATGCTAGCAAATAAAATGTAATTGATGTATTTGTGACGTGAAATGAAACCAAACCAGGGAAATAAAAGTCATAATCTTTCCCCAGCCATACCAATTTAATAATGCAGATAAGTGAGACAACAAACAGAAAAGCACATCAAAAGAACAAATGCCAGGCATGTTACATCTCTTTTACAAATGTAGCTAATATTTGACATATTCAGGATATAGACCATTATCTCTTGACGAAGATAGCAGAACTCATTTATTGAAGTCCAAAGCGTCTGATGAAATGAAATGTTGTAGAAAGAATAAGGAGATGTGGATTTTCGTCATAAACATCTCTTGATTCGCTGGTGAAATCAGCAACCTGAATACATCTTCTCTTGAAAGTAAGGCATGTGATACACCCTCATCATACATGAGAACACAATGGAAAGAGGGCGTGTGGATCCCCTACAGAGGCCACCATCCTAGAACCCAAGCAAGCTATGACCTCAGAATGAGAGGCGGGGTTAGTAGCATCCTTTATCTCCCCATTCCCCTAGCCTCTGACCTCTGGTCACCAAGACACCTGAACATTATGGCTGCCCCTGCACTTAGTCCCCTACCTGTTACAATTCCTCCTCTGGCTTAACTCCAATTACCAAACTCCTTGTGGCAATCCCACTTTTTAGACCAGACCAACTGTGGCCATTGTGCCAGTGGGAAATACCTTTATCCAGTGGAGCAATCCACTAACATAAGAAAGAGGAGGGGTGTTGTTTTCACCATGTTTACATGCAGCCCACTCCCCTGACAATCTACACCAGGCATCCCCAAACCTCAGCCCTCCAGATGTTTTGGACTACAATTCCCATCATGCCTAACCACTGGTCCTCTTAGCTAGGGATCATGGGAGTTGTAGGCCAAAACATCTGGAGGGCCCCGGTTTGGGGATGCCTGATCTACACCGTGTTCTGGATGGCTCCAACACCTTAAAGCTAGTGTTTGAGTTGGCAATGGCACTGTATGAGGAGAACAGGAATCAGTAAATATCAGTTGCCCTCACCGTCTGTTAACTCAAGTCTTACTTGCGTGGTACCCTCCAACTATTGTTGGACTACAATTCTTATCACCCCTGATAATTGACCATGCTGGTTACAGCTGAGAGTCCAGCAACATCTAATGGGCACCACATGGACTATCACTGCCTTACAAGAGCACTTCTATGGGTGCAAGGGCACCAGTTAGATTCCATCCAAGAAAGAGCGAGAGAGATAAACAAAGTTCTCCATAGCAACTTTGCTACCTTGTTTCCTTGTATTGTTGATTCCTCTGTGATGAATGGGAAATGTTTTTGGCTACAATCACAAAACTTTGGAAATGTCCATGACCACCAATATTTCTTAATGTTCACTTATTTGCAGGGGGAACTTTTTTAATCTTTTTAATCTTTCACAATATAAAGGAATTTGTGGTATATATATATCGGCAAAATTTCTGATAAAGTGTTGGTTATGAGCATCTGATAAAGTGTTGGTTATGAGCTATTAAAATTCAGTTGCAAACAACTGGAAATTTCCAGACTGATCGCAACCACGTTGGAGGAGCAGCTGTGACTAACATCTGTGTAGACCAGGCATGTCCAAAGTCTGTTTCGGGGGCCTAATCCGGCCCGCCATTCGGTTTAATCCATCCCCTGTGACAGTTTATTTCCTGGGGTAAAAAACAACTTCAGGGTAAAATCATAAATAAATAAAAAAGCTCAACAACTTCAATCCAAAAAAAAAAAAAAAGGTCAACGACTTTGGTCGGCCCTCACACATGTTCACTTCAATCAAATCCCTCTTTGAAAAAAGTTTGGACACCCCTGGTGTACACCTATAGTTAGGATTTCAGCCTTGGTCTTTGTTATCTATTAGAATTCAAAATCCCCACACATTGTTAATCCGCATGCAGTGTTTGATCTATTAAGATTTACAAATAGCAATAGAAATTTTAAAAATCAAAACATTCAGAAAGTTAGTAGGTTTTCTTGCACTCCAGAAATATGGCACATTTTCAGCAGATGTTTAAAACTGGAATCTTACAGCAGAGGAAACTATAGCATAGCATCATTTTTGCACCCCGCTCCTCCCCTTTATTTAATAGGATTGCAGAGACTGTAAATTAACAAAGAATTTGGCCTTTAATGAATATGCATACAACAGATATGGCTCCCAATAAATCCAATCTGCTGGCTAAGCATCATTTTTGTTTACAGCAGAAGTTTCACATCCATTGGAATTAACTATTTTCACCATAAAGTAGCAGGTTGAAGCTGTATAATATTTTTGGAATGGGTCTTATTTTCTCTACTTTGCTTTGATAAATTGCTTCGATTCTAGCTCAGCACTCGCAGTTAAAATATAGGACCAAATCATTCAATTAGGAGAATGTTTATAAAATGGAAGCAGCAAACAGAATGCTACCTATAATCCTGCCATCTTTCATATGCTTAAACACAATTTCTTGTGATTATAAGTACCTTACTAAAAAGTGGAGGACTATTCGCTTAATCTTTATTTGTGTTCAGCAATGCAAATGCATGGTAAAATGAGGAATTTGCAATAAGAAACCTCATCTGCAGGGCAAATCAAACGGTAAGTTTATGTTTCTTTTTTTTTACTCTTTACCATCTCTGATGTCTGGAAGCATAGAGCATTTCTACATAATGCAAGAAACTCGTGTATTTCACTTAGGGATGGAGGCAGACTTGGGTAACAGCTGAGCTTTGCATTTCCAAAGACGGAGAATCAACCATCGTATGTTTCTCCTTCCCAGAAGACACTGGGGCAACCCGATTCTCCATTTGTGTGACCTGCTATGTCCTCCCATGTTCCCTCTTGAGACTCTTACAAGGTGCAAACACACAGCTTTACCATCTGACAATATTTTCCCCCTTCCTTCCTTCTGCCACCATCTGCTTTGTTTACCATCTAGTCAAGGAGTGGGAAACTGGTCCCAATTCTTTATCTCCCACACACTCCACTGGGCAAGTTTGACAGGTTGGCAGGGCCACCCAACTGCCAATGACCTGGCATCAAAATAATATCAGGTGACCCATTTTAGCCTGATCTGACAATCAGCTGACTGTCAGGACTTGCAAAGCATTGCACACCTGCCAACAGGTGTGAGGCTGGTGGGCACAGCTTAGCCAAGATGGTCTTGCAGGCCAAAGGGGGAGGCCAGAATGACTGGCACGATCAGGCCAGAGATCCCCCACCCCTGATCTAGGCTGATGAAGAGTTCTGGAGAACCTGAAAGCTTACACACTGTTTTGTGGCATTTCAGTTGAACTAATAAAGGTATTTCCCTAATGTGGATTGGGGCATTTTTCTTATGGGCTAATGTGGCCGCTTTTACTTTTTGTGCAGTGATCTTACTCCTCTCACAGTTTCAGGTGCTATCGCTTTATTTCCAGGGTGGTTCCCTGCCTGTCCTAGCACATCCACATGGCAGGCAATAAGTGCAAATCCAGGATGGTATCAGGCAGCATTTTCAGCTTTGTTGATGCTGAAACCTACTAGCTGGAAAGATGCATTGGGTGTATCAGTTTGGGCTGACACTGTGCAGGGAAAGAGGTAGGAGGGCAGTCAGAATGTGACACTCATTAAATGTCCACTTCACAGATAGGGATTATAACATCTTTGAGGGAAAATAAACAGCTAATGTTCATTTGCACATTTTAGAACTGGGTTAGATGCAACACCATTGAATCCAGGTAATTGCAAAGCAGCTCCTTATCTTACACAGGCGATAGGCTTTGTGTCAGATTCATGGACACCCCTCCAACATTGCTAAGGGAAGATGGATGGTCCTCTTTGGTAATGTACAATATTCTTCATGGTTATCTTCCTGTATTACAGCCCTGGGAATATGATTGAAGGGTGGCATTAAAAGAAACCTTACAATAAGTAGTAAGTAAAGAATACAGCCTGTTGTCTTTGTCCATGGAATTTTCTTGGCAGGGATATTGGAGTGGCTTGCCAGTTCCTTCTCCATAGTTAAAGCTATGGTTTTCCCAGTAGTGATGTATGGAAGTCAGAGCTGGACCATAAAGAAGGCTGATCGCCGAAGAATTGATGCTTTTGAATTATGGTGCTGGAGGAGACTCTTGAGAGTCCCATGGACTGCAAGAAGATCAAACCTATCCATTCTTAAAGAAATCAGCCCTGAGTGCTCACTGGAAGGACAGATCGTGAAGCTGAGGCTTCAATACTTTGGCCACCTCATGAGAAGAGAAGACTCCCTGGAAAAGACCCTGATGTTGGGAAAGATTGAGGGCACAAGGAGAAGGGGACGACAGAGGATGAGATGGTTGGACAGTGTTCTTGAAGCTACGAACAGTTTGACCAAACTGCGGGAGGCAGTGGAAGACAGGAGTGCCTGGCGTGCTATGGTCCATGGGGTCACGAAGAGTCGGACACGACTAAACGACTAAACAACAACAACAAAGAATACAGCTTCAACACTGATTTTTCATGTGGCGACATTGCAGATATCAGATGTCAAGAGTACATAAAGGTGTGACAGCATGCTCACTTTGTGGGATTCCATTTGTTCCCAGTGTTCCTTCTGTTGACCATAGTGTGATCCACACCATATTGTGGCTCTATCCACGGGTTCCCAAACTTGGGTCTTCAGCTCTTTTTGGACTAGAGTTTCCATCATCCCTGACCACTGGTCCTGCTAGCTAGGGATGATGAGAGTTGTAGTCTAAAATGAGCTGGGGACCCAAGTTTGGGAAACCCTGCTCTAGGCCAAAGGCACAAGATACCTTCACCCAAAGGAGCTCAAGAAGGCGTATGTGTTTCTCACCGTCTCTACTTTATCCCCACAAGAAGAAGAAGAAGAAGAGTTTGGATTTGTTATCCCGCTTTATCACTACCCGAAGGAGTCTCAAAGCGGCTAACAATATCATTTCCCCTCCTCCCCCACAACAAACACTCTGTGAGGTGAGTGAGGCTGAGAGACTTCGGAGAAGTGTGACTAGCCCAAGGTCACCCAGCAGCTGCATGTGGAGGAGCGGAGAAGTGAACCCAGTTCCCCAGATTACGAGTCTACCACTCTTAACCACTACACCACACTGGCTCGCCCTCTGAAGTAGGTCAGGCTGAGAGACAGTGACTGGCCCAAAGTCACCGAGTGAACTTTGTGATTGAGTGGGGATTCGACCCCTCCTCACCCAAATCAACCACTTACACCACACTGGCTCTCTGAGCAATCTCTACAACAGTAGCACCAATATTGGGTCTTGCGCTAGGTCATTTCTTGGTTCAGGAGAAGCCAGCAGAGGTGGTTTTAGGATAGTGGCAGAGGCGGGTTTAATGGCCAGCGCTCCGAGAGGATGGGAGTTATAGGCCAACAACATCTGGAGGACCACAGGTGGAATGGAATTCGTTAGTGACTGGCTCGTTCTCAGGAGTGGCTGGCTGGCCAGGGTGCTGCCACAGAGCCAGTCTTCCACGAGCAGGATGGTGTAGGGGTGGTGCAGGGTGGCAGTGAGGTTGCGGTAGTGCAAGTGTACTGGTAAAGCACCTGCACCACTCCAACCTTGTCACTATCCTGCCCCCCAACGCCATACTGGTAAGTCACAACATGCTGCCACTGGCAGGCCAGCTTTGTGATACGGTCCCCAACCAGGAAACCATTCCTGCATATTCTAGGTCACAAAGTCAGGCTCAGCATGCCTTAAACTGGAGGGAGGAGTCATTACAATGCCATGTTTTCTGAAAATAAGGGTAGCCTCAAGATTCTGCCTCCTTGAGGCAAGCTAAATGCAACAAGAAACTCTGCACTTTGAGAAGAGCTTGTATTGGTTTTCTGACACTGGGAACTGCCTTCCTTTGAAGAGTGAAATTGCCTCACTAAATTAGAGAAGACGTGAAGATGATAGGGAAAGTAGCTAAATACCACAACTTCAATCCCCACAGAAATCAAACCTCCATTGACTGGCACCTTGATTTCTCTGTGTTTTTAATGTATTTTTTTGCACATTACCAAAAAGGAATATAAATGCTGTCAGAATGAACAGGTACAAAAGGAAACCGGGGGGGGGGGGGGGGGAGAGAGAGAGAGACTGAAATTTGGAGAAGAAGAGAGATATATGAAATGTTGAATGCTGTTAACGAAATTCACACTTGAACTACAAAAGCTGACATGCACCCTTCTTTCTCCTTTTAAATTCACAGAGGGGGAAATGTCACTGAAAAAAGGAAAAAAGGGGAGGAAATTATAACTTTCAAAAAAGGCCAGAAATGAATTGATAGAAAATGCAATGCATAATATACACTGTTTTATATATTTTTTCATACAATGGTTCAGCTGTTTCTTCTGAAGAAAAAGAGGAAACATCAAAAGACATTTCACCCAAAGGATAAAACTCTTTCCCAACATTACACACATAATATCTGGTGTTGTGCTGTTGTTTTTTACAGTGCTGTACAGACCCTTTTAAATTCTTGTTTGTTCTAACCCTTTTAAGGCTCACGAATCTAAGACTTCAGCTCCATTCATTGTTGTTGTTCTTGTTGTTTACGTGTCCATTAATATCGTCACCCAAGGCACAAATACAGGATGGGAGACACCTGGCTTGAGAGCAG
Source organism: Zootoca vivipara (assembly GCF_963506605.1). NCBI lineage: Eukaryota > Metazoa > Chordata > Lepidosauria > Squamata > Lacertidae > Zootoca > Zootoca vivipara. The sequence goes on along the minus strand of NC_083277.1, from coordinate 27,284,103 downwards.
TACATGTGAAAAGGATCTAGGAGTCTTGGTAGACCACAAACTTGACATGAGTCAACAGTGTGATGCAGCAGCTAAAAAAGCCAATGCAATTCTGGGCTGCATCAATAGGAGTATAGCATCTAGATCAAGGGAAGAAATAGTGCCACTGTATTCTGCTCTGGTCAGACCTCACCTGGAGTACTTACTGTGTCCAGTTCTGGGCACCACAAGTCAAGAAGGATACTGACAAGCTGGAACGTGTCCAGAGGAGGGCAACCAAAATGGTCAAAGGCCTGGAAATGATGCCTTATGAGGAACAGCTTAGGGAGCTGGGCATGTTTAGTCTGGAGAAGAGAAGGTTAAGGGGTGATATGATAGCCATGTTCAAATATATAAAAGGATGTCATACAGAGGAGGGAGAAAAGTTGTTTTCTGCTGCTCCAGAGAAGTGGACATGGAGCAATGGATTCAAACTACAAGAAAGAAGATTCCACCTAAACATTAGGAAGAACCTCCTGACAGTAAGAGCTGTTCGGCAGTGGAATTTGCTCCCAAGGAGTGTGGTGGGGTCTCCTTCTTTGGAGGTCTTTAAGCAGAGGCTTGACAGCCATCTGTCAGGAATGCTTTGATGGTGTTTCCTGCTTGGCAGGGGGTTGGACTGGATGGCCCTTGTGGTCTCTTCCAACTCTATGATTCTATGATTCTAAGTCCCTCCCTTCTACCAGGAGAGTATTGTGAGCTTCTTGGCAGCTCCTGGGTGGCCTAGGGCAGCCTTCTTCAACCCAGGATCCCAGATGTCATTAGACTACACCCGCAGGGATGTCCAACCAGTAGATTGCGATCTACCAGTAGATCCCCGGCTGATCCTGGTAGATTGCAGGATCCTTATTATGTACAAAAAGTTACGGGGGGGAAGCTATAAACTTTGTGCAATCCCCCCCCCCAAAAAAATGCTCAACAACTACCCTCCTTAAAAAAGCTCAAGAACTCTGGGCAATCCACCCACTCCACGCACGCTCCTCCTCCCTCCAATGACAATGGGTAGATCACTGCCAGATATTTTATACTGGGAGTAGATCACAGTCTCTTGGGAGTTGGGCATGCCTGGACTATAGTTTCCATCATCCCTGATCATTGTCCAAGCTGGCTGGGGGTGATGGGAGCAGTAGACGAACAACTTCTGGCTAGGGCATAGATGCCTAGTCTCCCGCTTTCCATGGGAAACCCCCGTATTTTGTTACCATTTCCCGCTGTTATCCCGAATTGATTATATCCCGTAAATATCCCGTAAAGCTCCTGCCAGCGGCCATGCCACCTGCCCGGCTGTCTGCGCATGTCTGGACATGCGCAGAAGCGATTTCTGGTGCCCAGACATGCAGGCACGGGCAGCCTGGCACCAGAAGTCGCTTCTACACATGTCTGGACATGAGTAGAAGCGACTTCCGCCACCGGGCCACCCATGTCTGGGCACTGGAAATCGGGCAGCGCTGACACTGGAAGTCACTTCTACGCATGTCTGGACATGCGTAGAAGCGACTTCCACTGCTGCGTAGAAGCAACTTCCGGTGCCATGCCGCCGCTGATCCCAGATTTTTCAATCCAGGAGTTGGAGGGTATGAGCTAGGGTGGAGGACAAGGCTGAATTAAACTGGCCAAGAGGATCTTGATGGCCCAGCAATGAAGCCACTTGCAGATCACGAGACATTTAAGTGCATCACAGTAAAGCAACTGTGCACAGAATAGGAAAGAATGGCTCAGCCTATATAGGCCAGTTTTGCATGCATTCAATCTGAAATCCATTGCATCCCATTTTCAGTATTTTTTTTTTAAAAAAAAACCACACAAACTGCATTGTAATTGTACAAATGTCCTTGCACTTTTTTTTCTAAAACATGCCATTTGTACACATTCCCCTAAAGAATTATTTTGTATGCTTTTCTTGTCATCTACAAACTTTATGTTTGACTGTTTACATTTGCATGCCTTTTGGGGGGGGGGTGTCTGGGGATTGATTGTTATATGTATTGTTAGACACTGTATGTATGTATGTATGTATGTATGTATGTATGTATGTATGTATGTATTGTTAGACACTGAAGAAGAAAGTTAAGAAGGAAATGCAAAATGAAAAAGTGGTTTTATAAAATAATAAAATTAATAAATCCCAGACCTTTGGCTGTGTTGGCTGGGGCTTGTGAGAGATTGCAACTATGGTATGAGTCTTTTAGCCTTTAACTTTGAGTTTATTTTTCATTAAAAGGGGACTAATAAGGGCAGTTATTAATTATAATAATACACAATACAACAACAACAACAATTATTGTTGCTATCATTGTTATACAATAATTATTATTATTATTAATAATACACCATTGTGGCAGAAGGGACTGGAAAAACAAATACAAGCTCCTTCTAATGGCTCAGCAACACTGCGTCTCCCTGTCCTAATTGAAAGTGCAATTGGAGTAGGTCAGTCGTCCAGTGGAGTATTTTAATGGAAGAGAAGAAATCATATTGTTTGATTCCTCCCCACCCTCTTTAATTTATAAAGGTCACAATTTCGAACACATGATTATAAGTGGCTGAAACTGGCCTCAAAGCACATCTGAGATAATAGGATCCTGTTAACAAGATCTGTGAGTCAGACACATTATTAAATTGCACTCTGAGGTATGTAGGGGAGGGGAGGGAACCACCACAACATTGTCCATCAAAGCACATGTGGATTAGGAATCCAGGCATATCATGAAGCATTCAGAGTGGGAGCAGATGCTTATAAAGAGAGGGCCTTATCCCAAGGAAGAAGTGGGATGTGTTTTTGCCTCTAGAAGAAAGCAATTAGGCAGATAAAGGCTGCTTTGGTAAGCCTGATGACCCTTGAATAGGCCCTCAGATAATGAGATTGATTTAAATTCTTCATGCTGCCTCGCTATAAGTTACTATGCAATCCGATCATGCATACATGAAAAAGCACAAGTTGGAACTGTCCGTGAAAAATGGCAGCAGAGGCAACGATAAGAAGGCGCAGATGCACAAAATCTCTACATATCCATTACAGATTACAGGCAGATCCTTTGCCCCCCTGACCACATATTTGTTGCTCTGCCTTTCCGCTGGAGGATGGCTGGGCACACACACATTGCACAGCTCATGGCCTCGAGCTCAGCATCACAGGGGAGAAGTTGGCTGAGCCTGGGGCTGCTGTATCACTAAACAGGTAGTCAGACCAGGTACTGGTGCTGGTGTTTCATAGACCAAAGAGCACAAGGATGGTGGTTTGGAACCCATGGAACCTAAGGCTGGTCGTCCAGTTCCTGTAGAGTCTGAGCCAGGACCCTCACAGATGTTGCCATCTGAGCCTCAATAATCAGAGGAACCAGCTGCTTCCTGTACCACTACACCTGCCTAACAGCACAGAAGGCTGCAGAAAGGCAAGGAAATGCTTCTCTGAGGGCCAGGGAGGTGGCATCTCGGGTCAAGGGGGTGTAGCGTAGGACTTATAAGGCCTCAGTTCACCTCCCACCATCATCAGAACAAGTTGTTCTTTTAGAGCTATCCATGGTGCTGAAACCACCAACCTTTCTTAGCTCTCTGTGGGTACCCGACACATAGAGGTCAGTACAAGCAGGATCACTCTTTAGCACCTTTGCCTTATCATTAGGAACACAGGGAGCTGTCTTACACAAAACCAAATCAAAATCTTTGGGGCCATTGGAGTATTAATAGCATCTGTACTAATTTCCCCTGCAACTTTGTTGGAAATGAGGTATGATGATTGGGACCTCTACCCAACTCAAATGGAAAGACCTACAGATCAAAATGAAGGGGGGTGCCTCTTTGAAAATTAAAATGGCAAGTGGCTATGGTCTCACCAGTACTGACCTTTGGAGCATGCTCAATTGCCCTGTAAACCTTTGAAAAGAAAAAGAAAACTGGTGAGGGGCAACAGGAGATCTAGGACCTGTGGGAATTCCCTAGGACCTCTTGAATTCCCTAGGTTATCCTCTAAAAACACCCCCTGGTGTAAAGAATGTATTCTGCCATGGGGCTATGGTCTCCGCCTTTGGAGTTTGGAGGTTGGCCTGGGGCATGTCTGAAGAATACACTATAAAGTTTCCTTTTATCTATTGCAGGGACAGTCAAAATGGTGCCCTCCAAACTTTATTGGACTGAATCGCTCTGACCATTGGTCATACTGACTGAAGTCCAACAACTTCCAGAGTTGCCCTTCCCCAGTCTTCTGCTGCAATGAAATTGGAGTTAGCACAGCCTGTGATTCATCAAGCCAGCACAGTCATGCAGCAGGGCCTGCTCAGGATTTGACCCCCTCCTTTTGGTTTTCCAGGTCAAAGTGCAGAAGATTAACCAGGCCAAAGATTTTGTAGGGCTGCAGTAATCCACTGTCTAGAGAGTTTGGTAACTTTAAAAATATATACTAAAGAGAACTTGGCGTCTTAATCTACCTCTTTGCATTTGACCATGGGAAAAAGGTGAAGCCCCAAATTGCCCCTGTGCAAAACAATCCTCATTCTGTGGTTAGTAATACTGTTGCACTTACACCATTATACTCTCCCAGCAGGATCAAAGCCAAGGGAAAGCTGAAAGGTGAAACACATCAGCAAAGCATTCTTATTCAAGCACAACGAGATAATTGCAAAGGTTAATCCAATAATGACGGAAGGATAATTGCTTTTGTATATAGTAAAAATTCTCAAATGGGGTTCAAATTCCATTTATCCAAAGATGGTGTCACTCAATTGCAACATTTGGATAAATGCTACACAATGGGAAAGTGCTCTGTAATAGGAATTTTGAGGGGAGAGGACTGGGTAGCAGCTGAGCCCTTTTGAAATACTCAGTACTGAGCAAGGATGCCAGTTACCAGTACTGGACAAAATTATCTCCCTTTCTCCCTCTCCCTCTCCCTCTCCCTCTCCCTCTCTCTCACACACACAGAAGCACATACCGTTTCACCAAACTGCTCACCCCCTGCAAATGAAGGATGATCATTGGTGCTTGCAGAGGTGTTGCAAACCCTGGCAATCAGTTGATCACTAGCACTTGAAAAAGCAATGAGCTGTAGGGAGCAAACAAGTCGGTAAGGTGCCCACAAACCCCACTTTCAGTAGGGAGATGACCTCTACCTGCCTCACACCTGCACATGCCATCAGTCCTGAGGTGGGCGTGACTTGGCTAAAAGGGACCCACGTGCCACATGGGAAGGCCTTGTGAGCCTAATTACACCCAGAATCCCGAGGTCCCCAAATGCTACATTCTATGGTTCTAGAGCAAAACAGTGAAGAGCAACAGGCAGCTTCCTTCGTCTGCCATACTTCCTAGAAAGCCCTTTAGAGACTACTTTGCTAACTGGGCCTTCTAGGAAGCCGAGAGACAGAGAGATTAGCTTGCAGTTGCTGCGTACAAAACAAAAGCCAAAACAAAAGTCATTCTTCATTATAATACAGCTTGCAAGGGTTATATATATATATATATATATATATATATATATATATATATATATAGGAGCCCTTTATACTAAATACAGGTTTTTGTAGTGCCCAAAAATAATAATCAAATTGTTGGGAGGAAATCTCTCCCACCCACCCCCGCAAGACATGCTGAAGTTCATTAATTTGTTTTTTGTTAATTTCCAAATTAGCATCCAGCTCCTTACATAACTTTTGTCTCCTGCTGCCATCAAGGCATTCACACGCCTTAATCCATGACAAATGGCTTCATTTGATTCATAACTTGATTTCTCTGCCTGCTAACTAGAAAGAGAAAGCAGAGGAGAGCAGGCAGAGATGGGGTTGGAGGGAAGCATGAAATAACTTCTATTTTTTTTTTTGAAACAAAAAGGGGAAAAATAAATTGAAAATGGTCTTTGTTTGGGCAGCTTCTTGGAGAATGTGATGGCTTTTAACCCAAGAGAGGGCAATTTCCAACACACCATGAAGACAAACCACCTCTCCCTCTACCCACCTCCAGAAGCTCATGCAAAACCACTGTAGAGACTTGAAGTGGTTTGATGGAAATGATTCCAAAGTCTGACTTGGGCTAATACTGAAATTAAAACCCAGAGATTTTCCTTGCTTTCTGCAGATCCCTTAACACACTCTCCAAATCAGAAACAGTTATCGATATGCTTCCAGGTACAATGTAAAGAGCTGCTTATCAGCTACCAAGTCCCAAATGGCTTAGCTCCAGGGTACCTAAACTACTGTATCCTCCCTTATGACCCAGTCTATACCCAAATATACGATGAAGAGGCCCTTCCAGTGTCCCGATAACCATCTTAAGTGCTATTCTGGTAAGACAAAACGTGAGCTATAAAGTATCCTAATAAATGCAAAATAATGTGTCATATCTCAAAAGATTATGAACCAGCCACAATATTCAGTCTGGACTCTGATCTGGGGCTTCAGAAAACACCTTCTTCAAACTGAAGCACATTCTAGGCTTTATCCCCTTCCATTTACTATTGGATTTTAAAAAATGGAAACACCTTTTTTTTGCATTCATACCAGTCTCCCTCCAGAGTAGATAAAGCTTGCCAAATTGCAGGCTAGTGGGTCCAGACCAGGAACATTGATGCTAGGGCACCTTTCTAAAGTTTGTTTTGTTAAAAAAAAACGAAGCGCCAATAACAATTTAATTTTGGTGTGTGATTTGACAAAACCTGCAGGCAACCCCACTCTTTCTGAAGGTAAGACTCATGCCAAATTTTAGAAAGGTTCGCTACAGTGATTCCCCCCCCCCCAAGGGTGGATTTAGAAAGGAGTCACTTAATCTCCCCATATGTTTTATAGGACATTGGTCTGAAAATTGATTATATGAGATCGATACTACTGCCAAAGAAATCTGCCAAAATGCAGGCAAATAAGTCCAGGAGTTTTTGTGCTAGGCACCTTAAAAACTGATTTTTAGTGGAAATAACTAAAAGGGATTTGCTTTGTGGGTAAAATCATTCCTTCTGATTCTAACCTTGACCTATGAGTCAGAATAGAGCTGTCTCTCAGCCAAATTCCCACTTTGGTGTTCTTCCTTCCTTCCTTCCTTCCTTCCTTCCTTCCTTCCTTCCTTCCTTCCTTCATCATCCTATATTGGCCTTGTGGCAGACACTGGTTGAAGTATTATTTTATATCTAGGTTGCAAAGACACCACAAAGTGTTTCATGGGTATCCACTTCAACTTGTGTCACTTTGCAGAGCTCTTGCTTCATGTCTGACAAAGCCAAAAGTCCCTCCAGGGGACCCATGTTACACCTTGAGAGCTGGGATTCATCCAAATCTGATCGACCCCTCTAATGTCAGATTAATCTGCAAATTTTGGAATCTCCGCCAGATATCAGAACAAGAGCTTTTTATTTTCTAAAAAAAGGAACAAAGTTCCAATGGGTATACGGTACAGCCAAAGAGCTCTGGTGGCAAAGATCACAATTTCCAGTGCTTTCAACCCACAATCAATTTTTGATTGATTGTTGTAGCTAAGGTTATATGCTGCTTAATCTATACATAAAATAGATTAATACATAAAATGTAGGAACACAGGAAAGTATAGGAAAACTGTAGGAGCAATAGGAACTGTTTGTCAGGCTATTTGGGAGCAATCCAACTCAAATTCTACCAGGCCGAGTAGGGTTTGGAATAAGTGCATATATATGGTCTATGCTGGCAGAAGTCCTCCGTCCCAGACATGTCCCAAACAGGGCATTCTGGGGGAATGGTCGAGCTAGGACAGGACAGTGGGAGACCGTATACCAAACTTCATTCAGCTCACATGACCTAGCAATGCAGTGGAAGTTACATTGGTGTAAAGGCGCGGTATAAGACACAATCGACTCTGTTTTAAATACAGTGGTACCTTGGTTTGTGAACGCAATCCGTTCCGTGGAGGCGTTCGCTCGCCGAGGTATTCGCTCGCCAAAGGCACGCTTCCGCGCATGCGTGAAGCGTCGATAGAGCGCTTCTGCACACGCACGCGCTGCACAAATCGCTTCTGTGCATGCACGAGCTGTGCAGATCGCGTCTGCGCATCCGACGCCGCAGAACCCGGTTGTAAACACTTCCGGGTCTGCGGCGTTCATAAACAGAGGTTTACGTAAACGGAGGTAGTCGTAAACCGAGGTATCACTGTACCAGTTTTCCCTCTCCCAGGCTCAGACCAGCAATAGCCATGCTTCTAAATGGAGTTTAGAATATGGGTAAGTTACACCATAATAGTTAAATTACAATGACTTCCTTCAGTTTGGGTTGTACTTCCCACCTATCTAACTCAGTATCAACAACTCTGGCTGGCAGTGCTGTAACAACAACAACAAAAACAACAACTTATTTCCTATACCCCACCCATCTGACTGGCTGCTCCAGCCACTCTGGGAAACTTCCAACAAAAATACAGGAAAACAACAACGTTAAAAGCTTCCCAAAACAGGGCTGTCTTCAGATGCCTAGGGAAAATCAGGCAGAGGTCTTTCCCATTCCACCTGCTACCTGGAAATGCAGTGAGCTGAACCTGGCAGCTTTGTGCATGCAAACTATTGCTCTAGCACTCTGCGCTGGTCCCTTCTAGAAATTCCAGGCACACAGAGTGTTGGGTTCAGTATCTGTGACAGGTTACTGCCCCAAGCAGGTTGCAATCTCGATTTTGACAGCCAGGGAGACAACTAAGGCAGGGGGAGGCATTGGGGCAAAACCTCCGTGTTGATTTTGTTCTTACAATTCTCAAAGGGTCAAGGGATCCTAAAGGAGAGGCAAGGCTAAAAATAAATCAGACTAAATGCACAGTGGACTATGTGACAGCATATCCCAAGCACGTTTGCTCCAAATCTCTACAGAAGCTGCAAGCATTTTTCATATACGAACATTGCAACCATCCAGCCTGCTTTGCCCTGCCTGATTGTCTTCTGGAAAGGATATGCCTGCTGGCATGTCTGTCTATGTATGCATTAATGCACAAGATGTCTCACTCAGAAGGGGTAAATCTGCCACCACTGCTTCTGCACTATCCCCTGGCACAGTAAATAAATTTATGAATAGGAAAGGAGGAAGGGAAATCTCCTGTTTTTTTCTTGAGGTGTAGCATTTCACACTTTACATTTCCTAGCCATATGTACAGGAAGAAAGACAGGCAGATTAAGGAGAAGTTGGGGGTGTTGGGTTCAACCCCAATCCAAGATCTGCTGGGGTGAGCAGGTGAGGATCCAGAAGATCTCTGGCTCAGTCTGGCACAACTTAGGCTACACTGTCATAACCTCATCTCAGCTCAACTGGTGCTAAACTGCCTGAGCTGGGGCCAGCAGTTCTTATGCCTGCATAAACCCTGAAATTGGTGCTGAAGGAGACTCTTGAGAGTCCCATGGACTGCAAGAAGACCAAACCTATCCATTCTTAAGGAAATCAGCCCTGAGTGCTCACTGGAAGGACAGATCCTGAAGCTGAGGCTCCAATACTTTGGCCACCTCAGGAGAAGAGAAGACTCCCTGGAAAAGACCCTAATGTTGGGAAAAATGGAGAGCACAAGGAGAAGGGGGTGACAGAGGACAAGATGGTTGGACAGTGTTCTTGAAGCTACGAACATGAGTTTGACCAAACTGCGGGAGGCAGTGGAAGACAGGAGTGCCTGGTGTGCTCTGGTCCATGGGGTCACGAAGAGTCGGACACGACTAAACGACTAAACAACAACAAACCCTGAAAAATGGGCAGTCCAGGGGAGTGGGGGGAGCAGGAGCAGGTAAGGGATGGGGGCTTATGCTGGATCCTAAATCAGTTCAGCTTAATCACATAACCTGGCAACCCAGCAGAACATACACTTGCAGAAAGGATAATGGTTATAGTGTTGGCCTGTGAGCTGAGAGACCAGGGTTTGAATCCCCACTCAAACATGAAGCTCGCTGGGCGACCTTGGGCCAGTCACTTTCACTTTCACTCAGCCTAACCTACCTCACAGGGCTGATGTGAGAGTAAAATGGGGAGGGGAGAACCATTTATACAACATTGAGCTCCTTGAAGGAAAAGGTGGTATATAGACAAGACATAAGTAAAGAAGTCAAACTTAGCAGTGGGGATAGGGAGGAGCTTAGGATCGCATCCTAAATGGGTAGTAGGGCAGTGGGGTTTAGTGTTTTAGGATGGTGACCCATACAACCTAGCAACTCAGATCTAGACTTCCTCATGTTTGAATGTTTTGTGACCCCAGTCTCTTCAGGCAAATAATGTTGCTGCTATTTAAGACGTGATAATAGGATTCTCTCCCCCTGCCCCCTGTAGCCACAGATATAATCCTTGGCTAAAATCAGCCAGAGTCATTCCATGGTCAATCAATGTAGTTACACATAAATAAGATTACTTGGCTGTCTCGCTTTTATTCAACAGTATGCTTCCTTTCTGCAAATATAACAGGATGTCAGAAATATTTTCAAGACTGCAGGGGAAAGATGCTGATCTCATTTAATCCGCAGTAACTTCAAAAGAGGGTCTAAAGATCTCTTTCCTTGCTCAAATTTAGACTCAAGATACATGAGACAAACACTGAATCCAAAGAAGTCATTGAAGTCAGAAATGGAAAGACTTTTGCACCTGTTTTGAAAGAGCTGCCATCATCTAGATAGATCAAGATGCTCGGGCCTCACTCACAGTCAGCTGCATCAAAACTGTGAGGATAGTTTGATGAATTGTGTGTTCTAATAGCAAACTCAAAAGCTGAGTTATGGCGGCTATGCAGCCAAATCAGGTTGAGTGAGAAATAAGAGCAACATGGGTTTCTCCATGCTGGGGGTGGGGGGGTAACCGAAGACATAGCAGTGGCAAAAAGGGGAATTGATAAGAAAAAAGGCAGTGTGGCATAGTGGTTGGATTTGTTGCTCTAGGACAGAGCTTTCCAAACTTTTCAGGTTGGTGACACACTTTTTAGACATGCGTCATTTCGCAACACAGTAATTCAGCTATACAGTGGTGCCTTGAGTTACAAACACCTCAGGTTACAAATGCTTCAGGTTACAAACTCCGCTAACCTGGAAGAGTTACCTCGAGTTGAGAACTTTGCCCCGGGATGAGAACGGAAATCATGTGCCAGCGGTGCAGCGGCAACAAGAGGCCCCGTTAGCGAAAGCACGCCTCTAGTTAAGAATAGTTTCAGGTTAAGAACGGACCTCCGGAACAGATTAAGTTCGTAACTAGAGGTACCACTGTATTAGCAAGCTAGAAGTTCAACTAGCCTCTTTCCAGCCCCGGGAGAAGCATGGAGAGCATCCGCACGACAAACCTACACACTGCAGCTGACACACTAATGTGCCGCAACACACAGTTTGGAAAACTGTACTCTAGGATCTGGGAGGCCAAGGTTCAAATCCCTGCTCAGCCATGAAATTCACTGGGTGACCTTGAGCCATTCAGAGTCACTCTGCCTAGCATACCTCATAGAGGTGTTGTCAGGATTAAATTGGCAGGAAGAGAACTGCCCTAGGGCTGCCATACACCCAGGTTTTCCAATCGGACTGTGAAAATAGTATCCGGTCAGATTTTTTTGCCAAATCTGCAAAACACCTGAAAAAACCCAGACATATGGCAACTAGGGCAATTTTCTAAGAAAAATGCTGTAAAAATCCAAAAGAAAAAAAATCCAAAAGACTTTTTTGTGGTGGGAGGCCTTGAGCTCCTTGGAGAAAAGGTAGAATATAATTGTAATAAAAGATAGGTAGGTAGGTAAGTACGTAGGTAGACAGACAGACTTAAGGTGGAAAACCCACCTTAAATCAACAACAACAAAATATTCAATGAAGAGACTTTATTTACATCTTTAAGCATGAATAGTGTGCAGAAGGAATACAATGATCTATTTATCTATTATTTTAGGTATTCTTACTATTGTGGGATGGGACGCGGGTGGGGCTGTGGTCTAAACCAGCCTAGAGCTTGCCGATCAGAAGGTCGGTGGTTCGAATCCCCATGACAGAGTGAGCTCCTGTTGCTCGGTCCCTGCTCCTGCCAACCTAGCAGTTTGAAAGGATGCCAAAGTTCAAGTAGATAAATAGGTACCACTCTGGTGGGAAGGTAAATGGCGTTTCTGTGCACTGCTCTGGTTTCAACAGAAGTGGCCTAGTCATGCTAGCCACATGACCCGAAAAAAAGTCTGTGGGCAAACGCTGGCTCCCTCAGCCAGTAAAGCAACCCCAGAGTCGTCTATGATTGGGTTTAACGGTCATGGGTCCCTTTACCTTTACTATTGTGGGATATTTGTGGGTGCAGCATACCCTCTTGGGAGGGGTACTGAAGAAATGGTAAATTCTGCATTGTTTTACTAATAGTAACAAACTGCATTAAAAAATGTTAGCATCTCCAGGCATTTACTTCTGCGAATTCTGATAAAGTACACCACCCTTTGATGTCTCTGTAAATTTCTGGAAGCTATGTCTTGGCTTCGTTGGTAGTCAAAGCCCCCAAGGAGGTATTGAGAGCCACAAGGTTCAATGTCACCGTCTCATTGACTCGACCTGTCCCTCATACTGAGCAGTAGCGTGACCTGTGAGGCCAGAGTTTAGCCAGATTACAACAAGAGGTATCTTAAAGGCCGAGTTCAGATGCCACAATTCTGATCCTGGATCTGCATCTGATTTGCAGGGAGCTCTCAAACCATAGTTTCCCAGAAGATTGCACAGGAAACTAGGAAATAGTTACTGAATCTGGATGTGCGAGGGGAAGGAAGGAAGGAAGGAAGGAAGGAAGGAAGGAAGGAAGGAAGGAAGGAAGGAAGGAAGGAAGGAAGGAAGGAAGGAACTGTGCAGACGTGTGTCTCATTCCTGGTCCAATAAAACATCAGATTGGGATAATTACATCTGAATTTAAGTCTTTAATCTTAATATATAGGAATTCAATCTGACACTAAGAAAGCATGCCTGACTGGTTAGAGCATGGTGCTGATGACTTCAGGGTTGCCGGTTTGACTGCTGTCCATTGGACCTAACCCTAAGTACTATATTCTAACATCGTTGGGAAATATGAGGAAACTCCCACATTTGACTGGTTTAGGAGCCCAGCCGCACATCCAGATGAGATGTCCTTCTCTACTCAGTGATTCTGCAGAAAGTAGAACAGAGGGGGACTTCCCTGCAGCTGGGGAGCCATTGTCCAGCAAATGGCAGGGGGAGAGAAGCAAGATGGAGTACAGGCATCCTTCACCAGCCTGGTGTTCTCCAGATGTTGCTGCACTACAGTTCCCATCAGTGTGTATTTTGGCTGGGGATGATGGGAGCTGCCGTCCAACACCTGGTGCCCACTAAGTTGGCAAAGGCTGAGCTAGTGAAACATTGGGAAGAGAATCTAGGACATTATCTGGTTTTCTACACACCCAATGTTCTCCTGTACGGAATGATACAGAGGATAGATAGCCCATTTGGGCGGTATTCAACTGAAATCTTGCCCGAGTACAAGGATCAGTGCTAGTGCAATGGGATTTCTCTCCTCTTCTCCCCACCACAACGTCCCCAAAACTGCTCTAGAGGGTTGAAGATACCCAGAACAGATATCAGGTGCGCACAGGTGGAGGAGAGTGGGAGAATGTTCCGTTCTTGCACTGATGGGATGTTCACTTTCATGCTATGTTGAAGACAACACTTTCTTTCAATCTTGGAAGGGATACTCCAGAGCTGTGTCCCATTAACCCTTTTCATTTCCCCCCTCAGTTTATAGGCCACAAGAATGTACAGTGGTACCTCTGGTTGCGGACATGATCCGTTCCGGAGTGCCATTCGCACCCTGAAAAGTCCGCAACTGGAGCGGCACTTCTGCGCATGTGAGAAGAAGAAAGAAGAAGAAGAAGAAGAAGAAGAAGAAGAAGAAGAAGAAGAAGAAGAAGAAGAAGAAGAAGAAGAAGGTAGTAGTTTGGATTTGATATCCCGCTTTATCACTACCCAAAGGAGTCTCAAAGCAGCTAACAATCTCCTTTCCCCTTCTCCCCCACAACAGACACCCTGTGAGGTGGGCGGGGCTGAGAGACTTCAGAGAAGCGTGACTAGCCCAAGGTCACCCAGTAGCTGCATGTGGAGGAGCGGAGACGCGAACCCGGTTCCCCAGATTACGAGTCTACTGCTCTTAACCACAACACCCCACCGGCTCTCAGTGAAGCGCAATAGAGCGCTTTTGCGCATGTGCAAACCATGCAGAACACTTCTGCGCATGTGCGTGTGGTGAAACCCGGAAGCAAACACTTCCGGGGTTGCTGCGCTCTTAGCCGGAAAAAACGCAACATGAAGCGTTCGCAAGGAGAGGTATGGCTGTACTCCATGCTCTGCTGCCACTTGGTTTACTATTTTACTCGCATTCCTCCCCAAAGTCCCTCTGGACAAAACTCAAAAAAGTAGATCCGATCTACACTGCAGCCCAAGTGCACAGCAACATTCTGCCCAAAGCACATTAAGGAGTCTCCGGCACTGTTTTAATGCTAAACTAAGTTTGGCTCCAGAGAATGACTCTGTTTATAGCATTTGAAGTTAGGGGAAGATGTGAAATCCCAGAAGAAGGCAGAAACCTTGCTCTTAGCAAATCTCAGTTTCATGACAGGCTGGAAAGGGAAACATTAAAAACAGGGGAGGGGAAGCCAACAAAAGCCATAACACTAAAACTGAAGGAGGAGAAAAGATCAAACCTGGTAACTAAAAGGAAGACGTTATACGTGTCTTGAGAGGAAATACACCCAGTGATCCCTTTTGGTGTACGGTATTAAACCATGGTTTATTAAGCTTATTAAAGCATGGCTTTGTGTTAGGCTGCCACATAAGCCCGTGACTAGGAAAATGGGGAGGAAGAGCCCAAGAGGTATCAGCACCTATAGGATGTTGGTGGACCCTGACAAGCCACTTCAATTAAGCACAGCAGCTGGCCAAGATTGCTGGTGTCACCAGATTCTGCCTTCAATTCAATTTTGGCCTGCCCGATTTTGTTCTGGCTCTAGACTTAGCTGGAGCAGATCAAAGATCCATCTAGACCATTACATTGCTTCTGACAGGAGCTAGGCAGGTGTCTGCAGGCAGCTCAAGGGGACATCATGAAGGAATAGTCTTGTCTGCTCTCCCCCAGCAGCTAGCATTCAGAGGCATGCTGGTTCCAAAGTTGGGAGTTGCTTCTACCCAACATGATAACTATTTGTTGAATATTCCAATCTCCTTTTTTCAAGCCATCTAAGGAAGTTGCCTTTACCACACACTGAGTGAATTCTATGATATGTTATGTGAACTAGAGACATACAAATCCATCAGTTTGGGTTTCTTTCGCTTTCTCACTTTGCCATCATAATTCCCCCCGATTTCTGCACGAGTTTGTGATTTATTTATTTTTTTAAGTCGGCATGGAAACTTGTACATGCTTTGAGTGGAATTTCTCCGAATCTGCATTTTTTTTGTGCACGATTTTACCAATACATGCAGTGTAGAAAGCTGCTTTCCCCGATATAATGTGTTTTTTTGAATGTCATTTCCCCATAACATATGCTTCTTTGTACACAAAATTCAGAGAAATGTGAATTTCAAAGGATAGCCACATACTGGTTTATGTAGCAGTTTGAGAAGTGGGTAGGTCTGCATTAAGATTTTATGATGCAAACTTAATGTATTACTCCCCCATTCACAATGCACACAATCTCTCTCCCCCCACCACAAAAAAAATTGTCAAGGTTCTGCCTCTGATTTAGTTCTGCTCCTGGTCCCCACTGCCGGGACACCAGTACTGTATTATTGAAATCACAGGTGAACAATTTGGAGCTATAATCAGGTTTAAAGGTAAACTTTGGATTCTGAGATGTCATCCTTGTGATACTGTTTGTGAAATGTCTTGTTACTCTATTTGGGAATGAAGCAGAGAAATTAAAGTCATTTGTCCTAGTTTATTCATTCTTAGTAAGTAGCAGGCTCACATTCCCCTTCATGTTCCCTGCCCTTTTATTTCTAACATCCCTTGGTAGTTGTCACTCCTTGTAGACTTCCCTTTCTACTTGAAGCTTTACATGCTTGCTGTGTAGCATTAAACATATCTTCAGCAGAATCATTCTCATTTTCCATTTCTCCCCCCTTTCCCCCTGTAGTAGAAAGCCTTTATATGGCCATGATGATTTCACACTTTAAAAATACAATGACTCTGGGTCCGTTGCAGTTTTGCAACTTTGTGTTCTCAAGCATCCAACCCACTCACTTCTAGGGCTCTGGAGGAGTTGGTTGAAACTTGCAAAGTCACTCTAGCAGTTCAGAGGAACTATTTGTGAAATGAATCCATTCCCAAGACAGACTAGGGGAAATGATTTACCAGGCATCAGAATATTCAGATAGTTTTTGGTCAATAGAGGCCATTGGAAAGGATTGGGTTGAAACCTGAATTGCAGATACTCTGATGTGTGACTAAAATGCAATACATAAACAATACAAAAAATGCAAATATATTGCACTTAATTGTAAGAGCTAAGCCACACAGTCCAAAAACAGTTCCACAAACCGTCTTCAGCCTCTTATTTAACCAGGAGAACATTCTGTAGGTGAAGTGGAGAATTCCCACGATTGCACCAGGAGGTTTCCCTTGTGTGTTGGGATTTTAGAGTGTGCTCTATTCGTGTTGCTTGTTATTATTTATTAAATTACTTTGCCACCCTTCATCCAAGGATCACAGAGTGGTTTACAATATAAAAACACAAAAAATACATAATGTAGTAGCAAACAAAAACAATACCCCCCCCCCCAATCACCACACCAAGTTTATCATTCTACAGCCTACAGGTGACTCAGCCTATTTCCAGCCTACCTTACTTTCAAATGGGTTCACTCCTAAATCCATTCCTTCTCATGTCTGCATAAATCACACAATTTTCATTTGACAACTCACATTTCATTGTATAGTCAAATGTGTGGTTTCTCTCAAAACATATTTTCTCTTGAAAACTTACGTTTCTGGATACATTATAGTGTGTGTGTGTGTATGTGTTTAACTAATAAGTGCACCACAACATTCAAAGTGCACAATCTGATTGAGATCTACATTCTAATCCTCGTATCAGTTCAGGAGGTTTGGATCGGGGCACTTCATTTCAGAAATGACAAAGACTCAATTCATCAAACACACCTATTTTATAGTAAGATTGATGCCTATGCTGGGTGTCCCACAGGATTGCTTACATCAAAGCTGGTAAAGAGTCACTTTCTATCCCTTTCCAGGCTCTTAAAAGGATATGACAACAACTGGTTGAACTCTTCTGCACCACCTTCCAAATTGACCTTTATGATGTGTTTCATCTCCATGCCATGCTGAAGTGGCACAGGTGTGCAGGAGAGGAAAAGAAAGAGGGGAAATGCTATAGCCACCTGGGCAAAGAATGCCCAAGAAAACTCAATTCACACGATTTTCATGCATATTTGTTTGGGGCCCTTTTCAGATCAGTAGTAACATTCTAATCTGGGGATTTCCAGAGCAGGCACATCCAACTCTAGAGACTGCTATATACTCTGAGTATAATAAAACTGGCAGTGATCTACCCATTGCCATTGCTGTTGAGCTTTCTTTAGGGGGTGAGACCAAAGTTGCCAAGCTTTTGGGGGGGGGGGAGGAGGCCAGAGTTCTTGAGTTTTATGGGGAAAATAATGGCCAGCGTTGTTGAGCTTTCTTTTAGGAAGGGTTGGCACAACTTGTTGAGCTTCTTTTAGGGGGGTGACAAGAGTTATTAAGCTTTTGGGGGGGGAGGATTGCATAAAATCGCTAGCACAAACTTCTGCTGCTCTCTATCCTTCCGACACTCTGATGCCAACGCAGGGAATACAACCTTTCTAAGCAGTGACGGTGCCAGCGATGGAGCACAGCGGCAGGGCGCGGCGCAGCATGCTCGCTCATAGGAAACCGGCGGATCACTTTTTTTATCTCCCGCAATCAACCGGGAGGACCCCGACGATCTACCTGTCGATCGCGGTCGACCGGTTGGTCATTGCTGTTCTAGAACATATGATTCATGTCAGAAATGCCTTACAGTGGTGCAGTCCTGGGGCAGTTAATGCCTGTGCTGCCATACTCTCTCCCCGCACCACCCCCCAAAAGTTTTGAGTTGCATCCCATTGCTGCAAGGACTTCCAGCTTATGCAAAAGAACTTCCTGTCCCTCCTCATCTCTCCATGCAACCCCCAGATCTCCTCCCAAGTGTTGAGGGGAGTTACCTGTACATATGCATGTGGTGGAAGGAGAGGGAAGTTCCGCTGTGTCTGGATGGGACAACGTGGTTGGATACAACCTGTAATCATTTGCTTTTTATAGCTTCAAGTCAGGGGCAGCAATCAAGGTGAAGAAACTAGTCCAGGCACAAAACAAAGCAGTAGTTAAGGAAATCAAATCACACGCCACATGACAGTCATGGCTGTAGAGCAGCATGTGTGACATCACCCAAATCTCCTGTCCAAGCTTGTTTTGTGGAACCACCAGAACAGCACTGGCAGGGAATCAGTTGGTGGCACCCCGGGATTCCCTGGACAAGGGCCACATGTCTTTGTACTTCTAAACCTAGCCAAAAAGCACATTAACTCACCATATTCCCCATGTTCTTAGTTTCAAAATCACCAACCTAGCCACCCACTTGGAGAAATGGTTTCTCTATGCAGCTCTATTTAAAGCCAAATTCAAGAGCAATAGATTAAGTCTACTAAATCATGCGATATTTAAAATGTTGCACACTGTGGTCTTTAAAGGAGATCTTCCATTTATCAAGTCAAGGAGGTGGAAGACATAGTGAGACTTGTCTTCTGTAATTTCCCCACGCTCTTGTCAAGCTTTTAAAAATTATTTGGAAGGCCTCTTACAAATTAAAGACCCCCACCAAGAATTATGGACCGAACCGCCATAAAGTGCTGGGAGATTGTGATAGTTGGGGTGGAGGTATGCTAGACAATTAATTACAGTTGTGTGTGTTTTCGCCTTATTAAAAATAGAAAAGGCCTGCCAGTACAACAGTATGAAATTAGAAAATTATGCATCGATTCATCTTCTCCAGTTTTTATTCACTCTCCCCCCCCCCCTTGATGCAGTGTTTTAATCTTCCTTAAACAGTGGCTAACTCAAAGTGGCTAACTCAAAGTAAATGATGCATTCCTAATAATATAAATATGAAAAATAGCAATCGCTGGAGGACTGCAGCTGAATATATTAAAAAAACAAACTCTGCTCATTTTCCATCATCAACACATTTCCATTTCCTTTTTCTTCATGTTGTGCAACACTCCCCAACCACCACCACCACTTGCATTCTCAAATAAGACAACAAATTCACAGATTAGATAGGTAGGTAGGTAGAATTTTCGTATTGTGACAAAAGAAATCTCATAGAAACCTCTAACTCCATCTTCCAAAAGGACTCTCAGTGTATCTTCTCCTATCCAGACATGGAACAACCTGAATCAATGGTGAGCATTTCCATCAAAATCCACTCATCTGTCAACGTAGTGGCTTATGTCTTGAGAGACTGAAATTGGCTGCCCGGGCTCAGAAGACCATCAATCTTACGCATGTAGGGTGCAGGCTGCCTGCCTCAGAAAGTCTCGCAAGAGGGAAAGCTCTGCTGTTCCTAAGCAGGTGATGAGGCAGCTGTAAAGCCTTCACTCTGTATCACAGCCCCTGCGAAAGATATGTCATATTTCCCATTTCCCCCAACACTTTGTATGCACCCCTTGCCGTGCTCTTCTAGCTTCATAAAGGAGGTGATTTTTCAAGCTTAGGCAAATGTTGCCAGCCATCGGAAGGTCTATCCCTCTTTTCTATGTTTTTTCCCCTCATCATGTCACTTGTTTCAACTGATTGTGCAAAAATGAGATTGCATTTTCCCCTTTGGCTATTTATTCATACAGTGGCTTGTTTGTCCATTGTGCTGCCATTGGTGGCACATCGCTGCCACCTTTCTGCTTCAATGGCCGCTTTGTTTCCTTCTCTCTTGGTGGCTCTGAGAGAAAGACATGCAGACCGGTTGTCCTACCCCGCCTCCAATCAGTTACAATGACAGTTAGTGAAGCAATCGATTGCGCACCCTAGAGCAAAAATGTATATGAGATCCACAACATTTGGAGTGCAACACACAGAATGGCGTAAGAGTAGAACTGTGCTCCCATGCAACTCTGATTCAAGGGCTGTATCTAGAGGAAGCTATCAGTGAGCAATTTCACCGCAATACTTTTGGGTAAGCCTTCCTTTTCATTTCTAAGTTTCTTAAGCTATTACTTCCTGGTCTGAAGCTATGAAGAAAAAAGAACCCTTTCCCTCACCCACATCAGATTGAATAAAGACGTTGACATCTATTGGAGCCAAAAGTGATCTTCTCAAAATCTGCAGAGCATGATTATCCATCATCACTACACACATTTCACCTTTGAAACTCTAAGAGGGGGGGGGGGGCTCAGCACATCCTATGAGCCAGTACATCAGCCTTCTCATATTGCATTGTATGCACATAGATCATTTCCTGGACAGTAAGCCCATGAAGCAAGTCCCAAAGGAATGGTCAGCTTTGAAATATTACATTGTTGATTTCCATCTGTGGAATGGCAATGCAACACAATGCCTTAGATGCAATCTTACCTTAATCAATTTCTATTACCGACACCAAAATCCCTTTTTTTTTTCACCTTTCAGCCATGGAGCATCCTTGGAAACATGACATGCTTTACCACCAGAAATACATACGTTCACCACGATCGCAAATATGCAGGCCATGTCGCAGCATTGTTTACACTTGGCATAACCATCCCAGGAACAGTAAGTGGTCACATAAGGCTTGAATTAAGGGGCTTCCTGGAGGCATGGCTTAGGTAGCAATCCTAAACACATTTACCAGGGCATAAGCATCACTGAATATAGGGGGGATGACTTACTTCTGAGTCTAAGGGCTCAGATTGTGCTGCAACTTTGCCAAGCGGGTCTCCCCACATTCTTGAATTCACCCTGCATATGGCAGTAAAGGATAATGCATAGTTATTGGTAGGTGGGTGTTTTGAGTTGTTTGTCTCCCTCCACATATGTAAGAGAAAATAAGTTCCTAAAATAGGCATGTGATTATCTCTCTCCTTTTCTCACCTGAATGCAAACATTGGGGCCCCGTCTTTTTTCTTTCTTTCTCTTTGCAGGGAGGGGAGACTTGTGCCTCAATTCGCAAATGCACAGGAAATAAAAGTGCTCAAAGTTATATAACTGTATGATTTCTCCACAGGAGAAAGAAATCGTATTCTCTTACCACACAGTGTAAAAAAAGAATCCACAGTATAATCTAAAGAGCTTTCCCCTGCCAATTTGAGGAAATTGACAGAAACACACACCCCTCCCTCCCAAATAGGTTCTGATTTTCCACGGCAGGAGAGCAAATATTTGGTTGATTTCATTGTCTCATAGAAGGAAGCAGCTCGTAGAATGTCAGGGGTGAAACAGATTAATCCCCATTGCATCATTATACAGTATAGGCTCATACATGAGGCTGCACAGAGCAGCATCTTCGTAACTGGTCCTACCTGGTCTGTGCAGAGGATGCTGCTGGAAGGTGTGGTGAAGTGAGCCCTGACAGAGCAGCATGGCACAGGCACTTATCCACAAATACAGGACCCAGGACATTGCAGAGACCATGGCCGTTCTCTAAAGGAAATAGTAGACAACAATTAGCGCCCGCTGCATGTGAATCCACATTCTGCTTCCATTAGGATGCTACTTGCATCTGAACCATGTTGGAAGGAAGGTGGGTGGGTGGGGTATTTCCCCACCTCAATTCCCCCCACCCTTCCTCCAGACTGCCAGTTGTCATGTGACAAAGGAGTGTGTCCAAAGGAATGCAAGGAAGCTGCCTGCTTCGAGATTAACTTTTAATAATTCAGGGGCATAAATGAAAGCAGTGCTAAAAGAAGCCCAAGGTTAACAGGAAACCAAGGGGCAGCTGATGAAGGAGGTCTGAGCCTACCAAAGCTCGTGTCACAACAGACGTGCCAGTTCCGTGGGACAGTCTCAAGGCAGGAGCTAAGAAATCCACACTCCATTTCATTCTTTAATTGCACTTTCAAGGTGTGATCAGAAACACTCTAGGCAAGTATGTCTTCAACATGTAACTCTGTTTCATGATGTGGGCACACAAAGCATGCAAGCAAATAGCTTGGGCGTACAGGATTTTCAAGAGGGAATCCATCCTGAAAAATAGCAACAACGTGGGACGTAGTGGGTGCCATTGCAGGGTGCAATTCACACCTTCCTGGTCAATGGAAATTGACCAGGAAAACTAGGCATTATTTGTAGCTGGAACATGCTACTGCCAAATCTCACAGCATTAAGGTGCCTATTCAACCACAGAGAGACTAATACAGATGAGCCCTCTCAGAACTTCATAAAGCACGTTGTAAATAGTAACTTGACATCCGGTGCCAAGAGACATTTCAGGCAAGCTCTGCCTTGACAATCTGGCAAGTCTAATACCTCTCCAGAAGGGGCTGCATCCTTTTTAACTTCTAAGGCCATTAATTTTTAATTGCAGTGTTGTCTGCTAAGCAAAGTAATTGTTTCTCAGAACTCTGTTCTATCAGTCCATACACACGCGGCTTTCTTTTCTTTTGTGTCTCGTCTAAAGAAAACTTGTAGGACTAGACTGAATTTCCTGAGTAATGGAGGAAGGGCGGACGACTGATCTATTCAGAAATCAATTTGTATCGAAAATAGAAAGGAATCCTCATTACAAAAGCAATAGATCTCTCTCTGCTAGGGCGACATATGCCATCACTTGATACCTCTCTGGCACTGGGCATTTACATTCTCTCTCTCTCTCTCTCTCTCCTTGTAAACTTTACAAGTTTAACAGCCTCTCCTCTAAGCCTTCAAGGATCGCCAGATTCCCAAGGCTTGGCTATGCTGCGCTCCATCCAGTTCTTTTAACAACACCTTCTGCTGCATTCCACATTGCCAAATTAATCAAACTTCAGGCATGCTCCTTAGTCAGCCAATGACAAGATGGCATTTTCTATCTAATAATCCAATCAGCTGAACATCTTTTTTTCCCCCAGAGGAAGGGAGAAAAGACATTCAAGCTCAAATAAACCTCTTTTATCTCTCATGCAGAACAACTCACACACACACACACACACACACACACAACATATATGTATTTGGAGGCTGGGCTTAGAGTATTTAAAAGAAAACCCCAGAAGTGATCTATCCTCATGGTTGGTTAACAATTGAAATCACTGCCAGTGGCAGATCAGTCACAAAGTGCAAGTGTCAAATGCGAGACATGGACATCATTGTTCTTTTTTGGGAATTTTTAGGCATGTTCTTTGTAAGAGGCTCTTTTGAGGGGGGGGGATAGGGAGGGAAGAATGAATCAAACACAAGTTTCCAGCTCCAAAGGAGAAGCATAATTAACAACCAAATTGCAAAACATAATTTTCACCAGCGGGATGCCCTTTTACTCTCTGCTCTGTGTTTCTGATGTACTCCACCCAGCATATATATATAATTAGTTGCTTCCTTCTCCCTGCTGTTTACTTTTGGCTTACCTTTCTCTCCACCCCCCTCTTTTATTTCCTTAAACCTCAGCAACAAAAGCACCACACACAGCCAGCCTTCCAAGCACCTCACAAATGCACTTCTGGGTGGATTCCAAAGAGATGGATGCCCCTCCCCCTTTTCGTTTGGGATATATATATATATATATATATATATATATATATATATATATATATATATATAATGGTGTGTGTGTATCTGATGCAATCAGCAAATACATTTATACATTTAAAGGGGAAAAGAGGCTTTTCCTCCCACTGGGGCTGATCTTCCAAGCTGAGTACTGTAGTCTTTTAAACAGCGGAGAAAGACAGAGGGGGGGAAAAACTTCTCCTGCTGACCTTTTCGCATTCTCTCTCCTTTCAGGCAGCATTTCTAGAATGAGGACTTTTCAACCCCCCCCCCAAAAAAAGCGTTCACCACCCATCTTCAAACAACATTTTTGGTATGAACTTTTCTCCAGAGCCAACATTTCCCTTTGCTAACATTTCTTCCCTGGGTTTGATGATCTCTCTCTCTCTCTCTCTCTCTCTCTCTCTCTCTCTCTCTCTCTCTCTCTCTCTCTCTCTCTCTCTCTCTCTCTCTCTCTCTCTCTTTCTCTCTCTCTCTCATCCGAATAACAACAATTATTTTTATTTTTATTACTGATACTCATATAGCTATATTTATTTGACATTCGTTCGGCGGGAGGATCCGGAGAAGTCCTCCTCCGAGCAGCTCGGTCCTTACCTGAGGATTCCAACCCAAAGCACAGTGCCCGGTTCGCGTTCATTGGAAAGACTGGACACTTTCCCCAAAAAAATCCATCTGCACCACAGCACGGGATCGTGCAGTTTCGCCCAGCAATCTTCGACAGCAGCCTTTCTCGAGGACGCACGAAAACAAAACCGGGGATTGGCTTGTGTCTCTGTGTCCTCGTTGGCAATCCTATTCCAAGAGTAAGGAAGACATCTAGGCTCGCTCGCTCTCGCTCTCTGCCTCTCTCTCTCTCTCCCAGGCTGTCAGAAAAGTAGCCAAGCTTTGAGAGGTGGAAAGCCTGTCATTTTCACCTTTAAATCATCTCGGAGCGACACCTTCTGCTCGATGAGACCTTTCAAGTGATCTTGAGATAATTCGGAGGCTTCCAGGGCACTTAGAGAGGAGGATCGGTGGATGTTTAATGACAGACCAGCCCACCCCTCTCTCTCCTGTTTACCCTCCACCCTCTCTCCCCTTTCCGATATATATATATACAGTATATCTCTCTCTCCAATGCACTCAGAGCGGAGTAAGAGCAGATGTACGTAGGAAAAGCACAGATCGCCTATACAGCGGGGTGTAAGTAGCGAAGAGTCTATTTCAATGCTTCCCCCGGCTGGGGGGAAAGTATCACATGTCTTTAAAGGGACACGGCCCCTCTTCTGGCAGACGGGAGCCTCCGGGTGACTCACCTGCCCAGCCCAGCCCAGCCCTCCTCCTGGAACGCCTGCGGAAGGTGCTTGGGAACACCGGGAGGGTCGCTAAATCTGGCTGCCACCCTAATCTGTGCAGGTCTCTCTTCTTCTTCCTCCTCCTCCTCCTGCTCCACCGCCACCTAAGAGAAGGGAGGAGTTTTGAATCCGCTCGAGATTGGGCAGGGAAGCACCTACAGTCCAATGTGGGAAGACAACTTTTCTTCTTCTTCTTCTTCTTTAAGCAAAGGCGGGCACCCAAAATAGTCATCGGGTGAGGGGGTGTCATTCATATATATATATGCGGAGCCTTTGTCGGTATTGCAGGGAAGGCTCAGAATTTTCGCTTAACAATACTGACCATCTCCTGAATGCCCCTAAAACTGCACGAACAAACCTTTTTTTTCCCTTTTTCTTTTTTGGTGGCATCTTAAAAGATGTACGGGCTTTGCTGTGGCATAAAAGCATATTTTTGGGAGTACAGTACAGGAACCTGCCTGTGGTGGATAGATTGTACCAGCAGCATCGGATGAAGATGAAGGAGACTCTAATCTAGTCCATGAGGGCTAGAAACCTGTTAAGTCTTTTAAAGGAGGCAAGGCTCTTATTACCTGCGACAGACTAACAAGGTTACAACCTGAAAGGAAGCTCACAGGGCTAGGATGAATCCCCAGCATCTCCACATAGGACTGGGAGAGGCACCTTTAGGTAGACTGAGGGTCTGACTCAGCATAAGCAAACTTTCTATCTACCTAAGTTGTCATGAATGTCCAAAAACTCTGACTTCTGCTAAAAGACTGGTATTAATTTGCTGGAGAGAAAATGTCATGACCCCCTTCCATCAATCCATAGAAGACATGGCAACTCTAGCAAAATATGAACAGATTGTTTTTAGATGTAAATTGTAAATTTGGAATATGTTCATAAGAAGTGTAATGTCTTGTTAACAATTTTACATTAATTGGAATAACTGGATTACTTATATAGCCCATATATTCTATTAATCACATCCCCCCTTTCTCCGTCTTTCTTTCCTTTCACATTATTCTCCCACTGAGAACTTTTAATTAAAAAAAATGAACGTCCAAAAAACTCTTAAATGTGATACCTCTGAAAAGTGGGTTTTTTAAATTAGTATTTGGGTAAATAATTAGTATTTGGGTAAATACAATTAAAATACAGTTCGTGCCCAAAAGTTAGCAACTGTCAGCATTCTTATGAGTACACACCAGTTGATGCTGATTGTCACAGTTAGTCTCAACTGGGCAATGCCTTCATTAGGGTCAACTTAAGGTGCCACAAAATGGTGGCAAGCTTTTGGATTCTCCAGAGCTCTTCGTCAATCAGGAAGCTACACAAATCAGGGAGTGGGGGGGGGAGGGGGACAGCCTCTGCTGCGTGTAGCATCTTTCCTGTTGCAGAGTTCTGAAATACTCAAAGACTTGCTACAGTTTCTTTGCTGTTTTGGTTGGTTTCAACAAAGGTGTTCCCCAGCTGTGAATTTTGGTGTTGGCTTGTTATGGACAATCACAATTTCCTCTTGAGTTTTGGGATATTTGCAAAAGTTGCCTAGACGTGCTAACATTTGCATGTGAAAGTCAGATTGACTCGAACCGTTTCAAAACAAAAACAAAGTAACCCCAAATTATTTGATGCTGGTTAAGCATGTAAGATTCGGCAGGCAGGGAAGCAAAGATAACTGGGAGAATGAAGGAGTCTGGTCCCATGAATGAATGTGCTTTCGAAATGCTTCTCCTTTGCCATAAGTATAAAGAGTGCAAGACAGCCAAAAGGAACCATTTTTATTTCCAATTTATTTCAATGGGACAAGTGGATATGCATTCAAATTCTTCCTTGTTCAGGGTCAGTGGGGGTGCTTAATTTTGCCAGATCATATATACAGGATTTTCTAATTCTGGAATAGTGCAGGATGTGCTGGGAAAGAATAAAGTCCCTTCCCCTTCCTCAGCATCCTACCCTAACATGAGGCCTTGACATGAAGAACAATTTATTGCAGTCATTTATTTGCTGCCAACAACTTAAGTGGTCATTTACAGGAATGAACTCATTTCCCTCCCCCTCTTCTCATATATTATCCTGACAATAACGACATTGAAGAGGCAATCCTATGGCACGCTTACCTGAGAGCAAACCCCACTGATCTCAGCAAAGCATGCCTCCAAGTAAACACACGAGAGGGATCAGGCAATTGGGTCCTGAACGGGGGCTTACTTGCGAAAGTCAGTTCCTTAAGAGTAATGGCGTTTGCTTTGCACTGAAACCTGGGAAGGATCAAGACGCATCATCTCTCCTGTAAATCCAAGCTCTTCGCATAAAGGCCTAGCTACAGTGGCCAGCACTGCCGGCGACACAATAAAATACAAGTTCAAGTTCACGGTAACACTCGCGCTGGCCTCGAGCCACAAACAATTTCATCCACAGTATTCTTGCTCCGAACCC
Organism: Zootoca vivipara; assembly: GCF_963506605.1. NCBI lineage: Eukaryota > Metazoa > Chordata > Lepidosauria > Squamata > Lacertidae > Zootoca > Zootoca vivipara. Next base: position 27,256,706 of record NC_083277.1, on the reverse strand, counting down.
TCCTGCACTGGAACTACTCTAGAGCAGGCAGTTTATGAATGGCTGTCTGCTATTCTTTCTTTTTCGAATGATTAAAATTATTGTGCTGGGGGGGGGGGACAGACAAACAAACCTGTAGTAATTACACTCACACCAATAAGCTTCCTTGCTAAAAATTCAGAGATGTCAACTAGCGTAGAGAGTAGTATTAAGAGAATGCAGTGCAGTCTCTCCCATGGCTTTTAATGCCTCCTTTGGCACTATTATATTTTATTGTGTAATATATATAAAGAGACTGAGACGGTTCTTCCCTCCCATTGCCCGAGACTGACTTTGGGCTTGGAGGCAGTGAAGTTCAATAGTACAGCTCCAGATTCAACAAATGTATCTGCTGAATCAGGTCCAGCAACTGTTGTGTGGAAGCCAAGGCTCCAATGCATCTCAAACCCTCATCATTTCCTTTAATATCAAGGTGCAGGCCATGGATATACTGTTTGTGTGTTTGTGTGTGTGTGTATCTCCCCACCAATGACGGCTGTAGCCAGGATTTTTTTTGCTGCGGGTGGGGGGGGGGACAAAAAGTTGTTCAGCTTTTTTTAAAAAAAGATTGCCCCAAAAGTTGTTCAGTTGTTCAGAGTTCACGGGTAAAAATCTCCCCAAAAGCAGACATTACAGGGGGGCAGGCTTTTGTTAGTGGGGCAGAACCTCAGTTAATTAAGTATTTTTAATGGTTTTCAGGGATGCGGGTGGCGCTGTGGTCTAAACCACAGAGCCTAGGACTTGCCAATTAGAAGGTCAGCAGTTCGAATCCCCACGCCGGGGTGAGCTCCCGTTGCTCGGTCTCTGCTCCTGCTAACCTAGCAGTTTGAAAGCATGTCAAAGTGCAAGTAGATAAATAGCTGGTACTCCAGTGGGAAGGTAAACGGCATTTCTGTGTGCTGCTCTGGTTCTCCAGAAGCGGCTTAGTCATGCTGGCCACATGACCTGGAAGCTGTACGCTGGCTCCCTCACCTAGTAAAGCAAGATGAGAGCCACAACCCCAGAGTCATCCGTGACTGGACCTAATGGCCAGAGGTCCCTTTACCTTTACCTTTAATGGTTTTCAATACTTTTTGAGCTGCTCCCCTCCCTCCCCTTATCTACGCCCATGCCACCACTGGTTTGTTTATTTTTCTAAGAAACCTCAAAGCTTGAAACAGCTTACAAAAGTACTGAAAGCTCATTTTCGATACATAGCCTTGTTGTTGTTTAGTCATTTAGTTGTGTCCGACTCTTCGTGACCCCATGGACCAGAGCACGCCAGGCACTCCTGTCTTCCACTGCCTCCCGCAGTTTGGTCAAACTCATGTTCATAGCTGCCAAGTTTTCCCTTTTCTCGCGAGGAAGCCTATTCAGCATCAGGGAAAATCCCTTAAAAAAAGGGATAACTTGGCAGCTATGCTCATGTTAGTAGCTTTGAGAACACTGTCCAACCATCTCATCCTCTGTCGTCCACTTCTCCTTGTGCCCTCAATCTTTCCCAACATCAGGGTCTTTTCCAGGGAGTCCTCTCTTCTCATGAGGTGGCCAAAGTATTGGAGCCTCAGCTTCAGGATCTGGCCTTCCAGCGAGCACTCAGGACTGATTTCCTTCAGAATGGATAGGTTTGATCTTCTTGCAGTCCATGAGACTCTCGAGAGTCTCCTCCAGCACCATAATTCAAAAGCATCAATTCTTCAGAGATCAGCCTTCTTTATGGTAGAAGGGGCTATTGTAGAAAGAGGCTATTGTGGAAATAATGCACGTGAGTGGGGAGAGTGGCTTTCAGCTCGCTTTGCTCCTGCCCATCCTCATTGCCTCCCATGAGTCGAAGAGTACCTAGCTGTGGTTCGGACCTTGTTTCTACTTCTGTAGGTCCCCCATGTGATCTTGAGCCCTGGAAAATCAGGGCTGGGTTCAAGTAAATTAGTTGCACTAGCGGGAGCAAGCACAGGTTCCTGCTAGTGCAACAGCACTTTCTTCCTTCTCTGCGCCACTTGCACCCCTGTGCCCCCAATCAGCTCTGGAAGGGTCAGGAGAACCCACAGAATATAATGCAGGGGGGAGAAATGCTTGTGTTAGTGGAGCAATTGGATTAGCATGATGCTGAATTCCATCTTCTACCGGTAGGTTCTAGATTAATGGGTTTGCGATTGCAGGGGATAGAAGTGGTGATGGGCAAATCTCTCAATTTCACTTCCCCAATTTTCTCATTTTCCAACCTTAAATCCAGCTCTCCAAAGTTCCACAAGAAGTTGTGTGTTTGTGTGTGTTTGTATGTGTGTGTTTTAAAAAGTCCTCATGCAAATTTGTCAGCATTTAAATGTGATTTTAATGCGATTTTCTCCAAATAAACCTATATGTACCATGAAAGACGCCTGTATTAAAGTTTGCATGAAAATGCACTGCCTTGTTGCAAGCAGTGCATTTTTGTGCAAACTTTAATATAGGCCTCTTTTGTGGTACTTGGCTGGAGAACTGCATTGCAAAATTTGGGGAAGTGTAAATTTCGAAGAATGGTCATGTTCCGATTTGCATATTATCTGGAAAAGATGCAGTTTGGCAGATTCGCCTTTAAATGAGAACAGCATCAAATTTCTCCTTCAACCCCCCCCCCCCAACTACAAGCAAGCTCCCCACTTTATTTTTTAAAAAATGATTTTCATTAATTTTCCAATAAAAAGCCAGTTAACATATCCATAATCATAATCCAATTAAAACAATAAACTAAAATAAAAAACCAAATTGCAGTCCAAATTATTAATTTTTTTGGGGGGGGGGCTCCCAATAGTCTGGACCTCTTGAAGTATATCTCCAATATCTTCATTCCTGCCTTCTTTTTGTTGTTCTCATATTTTCCACTTTTCCGATCTTAATGCTTTAAAGTTCTCCGTCCCCACTTTAGAAAGGCACCTGCCCAGGTAGGTGGAAGCTTAAGCACTATGTTTCAGACGTTGCAAACTGATGAAGGCAGCACTTCTCCGATTCAAGTTTCCAAACAGGCTGAGGATAGCCCCAGAGTTAAGCTAAATGTCACAGCCTATAGAAAGACGCAAGACTTACAACATTCAAGGGTACCTCGGGGAGCAACCTTGCCACAGAGGAAGGCCAGATTATTATTTATTTATTTATTTATACCCCACCCATCTGGCTGGGTTTCCTCCGCCAAAATACATTAAAATATCACAGATTAAAAACTTCCCTAAACAGGGCTGCCTTTAGGTGTTTTCTAAATGTCAGGTAGTTGTTTATCTCCTTGACCTCTGGTGGAAGGGCGTTCCACAGGGCGGGCGCCACTACCAAGAAGGCCCTCTGCCTGCTTCCCTGTAGCTTTGCTTCTCGCAGTGAGGGAACCAACAGAAGGCCCTCGGTGCTGGATCTCAGTGTCCGGGCTGAACAATAGGGGTGGAGACACTCCCTCAGGTATACTGGACCAAGGCCGTTTAAGGCTTTAAAGGCCGGCACCAACACTTTGAATTGTGCTCGGAAACACACTGGGAGCCAATGTAGGTCTCTTAGGACCGGTGTTATGTGGTCCCGGCGGTCGCTCCCAGTCACCAGTCTAGCTGCCACATTCTGGATTAATTGCAGTTTCCGGGTCACCTTCAAAGGTAGCCCCACGTAGAGGGCATTGCAGTAGTCCAAGCGGGAGATAACTAGAGCATGCACCACTCTGGTGAGACAGTCTGCGGGCAGGTAGGGTCTCAGCCTGCGTACCAGATGGAGCTGGTAGACAGCCGCCCTCGACACAGAATTGACCTGCGCCTCCATGGACAGCTGTGAGTCCAAAATGACTCCCAGGCTGCGCACCTGGTCCTTCAAGGGCACAGTTATCCCAGATGAAGGCTGTGGAGATGTTCTTGATAGATGGAGGGGATGTGGCAGTGGGTGCCAGGGGCAGGAAAGCGAATCCGGAAGGCCAAGAAAAAGATTAGGCCATGGGTGGTTTACTACTTTGGTAATGGAGGCACTGCCAGCTTTTGCAAGCCACAGACTTCTGTAAGGTACAGTCTCACTGTTGCTGAGCCAAATCCTGCTCCCTCGATGTGCAATGCAAGTCATGCCACTCTATGACCCCAGACAGATGCTGCCACTGTGCAGGGCTGTTGCTTCGGAAGCGCGGGGCATGTTGCTTTGAGTAATGGAAAGGGAATATTCAACGGACGGGGTGCTGCTTCCTTAATCTCTTCCCTGCCCTGGTTCTTGACCTCATTGAGAGGAACAAAAAGAGTCCTTGGCGGATACTGTCGTGCGTCTTCAACCTGCACCTGCTTCGATATTGCTTCTGCCAATTTTAAGAACTACGATGCAGAGGAAAAAAGCTCATCTCCCCAGGATCCCACTAGATAGACACAGGACTGTTACCTGCAGCTGCAAATGAGCTCGGAGCAGCACCTCAGTGGGCTCCCTCGGCCCGCTCGGTTTATAAGTCAGCAGTTTCTGCCAGCAGTAAAGGCAGGCTTGTCTGCGGCAGATTGAGCCCCTGTGCCAAATTCAGGGTGCTGAAAACCAGAATGAGGAAGGTTTCGTGTGTGTGTGTGTGTGTGTGTGTGTGTGTGTGTGTGTGTGTTGTATGAGGAGTAAGGGGGGAAGAGAGAGTCTCTGGAAGCTGTGCAAAATTAAAAGAGAGAGAGAGAAATCCTTCCTCACAAAATGGAGCGTCTGGGAAATAATTGTCTGATTTGCAAAATGCAGCAAAAGCTTTCTCAGAGACAAACCAGGAACCACGCCAGAAGTTTAAGTCAGGTCAATGAGGGTGAGATGGCAGGGCAGCAGCTCTGAAAGGAATAGGGGAGACTCTGGACTCCACTGTCTCCTTGCTGCCTGCTGCGTATTTCTGTGTCTGCGTGGTAGTGCCAAAGGTTTCTTTGGGATCTAAGTGCAGCTGGCTCCATTGCTCTCTGGGGATGGCCCCAGGCTGACTTCATGCTGGCAGGCGTGTCAGGGCAGGTTTCTCTCTGGTTCCAGATCTATGCCACAGGCTCAGGGCAGTGGGGAGAGGGAAGGAGGCAGAAAGCAGTGGGTTACACAGCGCAGGCAGCGTGAAGGAGAAGGCAATTGATGGCTATGAGACATTGTACTGCAAGTGTCCCAGAAAATCCGGGACTTCCTGTTTTTCCCCCCATGAGAGGATGGCGGCCATTTTTGTTTTAGTCCTGTCAGCTGGAGAAACAAAGAAGAAGTCAGTTAAGGGACCTCTGGAGCTGCTTTTGGAAGATGCTTCAAGAGGAGAGAGGAAGGGAAATCCTGTTCTGCAAGTAGATACAACTCCAGAACTCCATAAATAACAACTTTTCAAGTGCAACTCTTCTTCCTAGCTGTTCCATGGGTTCAATCTGAGACAGCAACACTTAACCCCTGCATTCATCCAAAACACAACCTTTGTGATCACCTTTCTCCAGGGTGTGCGTGCAGAGATTGAGAGACTAGTGCAGTGGGCATGATCCAGAAAACCCTTTTTATTTCAATGGATGGGATAAGAGTACATGTTCAATTCTCTCATACTGAAACCAATGAATCTTTAAAGACCTGGATGTTTAAAAACCAATGAATGTTTAAAGAGCAGCTTGCTTTCTCCTGCTCTGAAAGGTAGGACTCGAACCAATGGATTCAAATTGCAAGAAAGAAGATTCCAACTAAACACCAAGAAGAACTTTCTGACAGTAAGAGCTGTTCGACAGTGGAACAAATTCCCTTAGAAGATTGTGGACTCTCCTTTGTTGGAGGCTTTTAAGCAGAGGTTTGATGGCCATCCTCCATGGATGCTTTAGTTGAAATGCCTGCACTGCAGGGGGTTGGTCTAGATGACCTTTGGGGGTATCTTCCGACTCTAAAATTCTATAGCGCCCTCCCCAACCCTATGATCTGGTCTGTAGGATGCTATAGTCAGTTTCATCTCCTTGACACCTTTTGCAAAATCCTTGAACATCTGCTGATAACTAAAATACAAAGATGGGTAGGAGTAGGGGAAGCTAAACTTTTTGTCCTCAACCTAGCATAAACTTTATTTTAAAAACTGAGATCAAGTCATGACTCACGAAATCCAGATACAAAAATATTATTCCCCTTTTTTTAGGACGGGAGGAGGGGGAAAAAAGGAAGTGTATAAAGAAGTAAGTCTTGATTTATTTGTCAAGGAAGTTTATACCTAAAGTTTATTTTTAAACAATAAATAGAGTACACTGCAGAAGCCATCAATAACTTGCATACAGCTGGCAATGATGTACAGCCACGTCCTGGCGAAAGCTACAAAGAACGACGACTAACAAAGGTGACCAGTCTCTGGGTCTTGGGGGAAGTGGTACCTAGGGAGGTGGCTCAGACTCTCTCGGTCCCTTTGATGGATCAGTGCGCAAGGCACAGAAAGTTGAATGTTGGACAAGGAGTTTCGAAACTGATGCCCAAAGAAAAAGAACTCCGGGAACACTCAATGAAGCTGAATGTCGGAAGATTCAGGACAAACAAAAGAACTTCACACAGCACATAGTCAATTTGCTCTGCACCCACCCAGCATGATTCAGAGTGGGGCACTTCCCCCTGTTGCCCACGGCCTTTGATTCCCACTTCAACAGTTGGGTAAGGTTGATTTGATTCCCTGCTTTTTCCTGATGTAGATCTTCACTCACCTTGTTTCCAATGCAGATCTTTATTCCCTACTTGTTCCCCATGTACAGTAGATCTTCACTCAATCCTTCTTCTCTGACAGGTGAGGCCTGCCATTTTGTAGTTTGCCTCAAAATGACTTGGGCAGACCCTGACTGCAGGTCTTGGACACGCTGTTTCAGCACTTTCAGGGTCCACTGGCCCCATGGTGATTGTATACAACCTGCTCTGAAATCCTCCTGACTGTTGGCCAAATCGCAGAAAAGGTGAAGTGTACAGGCTGCCCGGTTCCCAGGCAACAGATGTTAATTCTCTGCTGTTGACTCTGGGACCTGGACAAGGTGTGACCACCTTTACGGTAGACTCAGACCCTCCAAGTGTCCCTATTTTCCAGCGACAGTCCTTGATTTCCCTGTTACTGATTTGATACTGGAATTTCCTGCTTTTCCTAATTTTTGCCGGTGCAATGTTGGAGGGCATGAAGTTATGTGACCCCCCGAACCAAGGAGATAATTTTTTGTCTATAAGACACCCCCATGTATAAGAGGGAGCCCCCTATTTTGAGGGGACTCAGGTTTAAGAAAATGGGGGTAGATATATCCATGTATAAGATGCCCCCCTAATTTTAGGGGGGAAACCTAGCCTTTTACATGGAAAAATACGGTAACTATCCAACCTTTAGAAGACACCTGAAGGCAGCCCTGTATGGGGAAGTTTTAAGATGTTTAATTCTTTATTATGTTTTTATATATGCTGGAAGCTGCCCAGAGTGGCTGAGGCAACCCAGTCAGATGGGTGGGGTATTAATAATAATAATAATAATAATAATAATAATAATAATGGAATAGGAAGCCCTATTTTCATCAGAGAAATGCTGGATGATATGTAGACTGACATACTTAACCATTTATTTGCATTTTGTAGTTGTCATTTTATATCTATTAAATAAAAATACCAATTCGACCTACTTTAGAATGGCAAGTCTCTGGTTTGCTGTGGACAGATTTTCTATCACAAAACTTAGTCAGATATGCTTGCTGAAACTGAGATTTTCCTGTGCAGAAATTCTTCCAAACGAAACCAAAACGAAACCAACAGCACCTCTTAGAAATGCCAGTGCTGAGTACCAAGTACTGAAATAGAATCAGCAGCGGGTTGAGCTGCCAGTTTGAGCAAAGAAGCTGAATAGGTTAAGAATATTGCACCTCTTCTCCAATTGGTTATTGGATCCACAAACTTTGTGCACCAGGATGGACCTGGTATATGTTTTGCATAAACTATTGGCAGCCTTTTTGCTTCTGATATGAGTCTCATTCGATGATGATGATGATAATAATAATAATAATAATAATAATAATTTTATTTGTACCCCGCCCATCCGGCTGGGTTTCCCAACAAAGATTAAAATACATTAAAATACATTTACCAGACTTTACCAGACTTAAGACCTATTGAGCCCTTCAAAGCTCAATAATCAAATGCTGCGTTGCCCCTCTCTCTCTCTCTCTCTGTGTGTGTGTGTGTGTGTGTGTGTGTGGCTTGGTGCCTCTTTCTAACTCTCCCTAAAACAACGCAGCAGCCTGTTCTTGCCGAGGGCCATACTGGAAACATATCATAATGAACTGGATTTCGACAGCTAATCTGCATTTCATTAACACATAATTTATATAATCAACATAAAAGTTGCATGAGGACGGTGGATGCCAGCCACCGTTGATGGATATATTGCCATGTGTGCAATTTCCATTACGAAAAGTGGCCATTCAGAGGATGCTTTCAGTATGGCAGAGCATCAATTGAGACTTTGAGTTGCACTCGTGATGGTTCAGCAAAGAAAATGTTTGCTCATAAATGGAAGTGCTACCAGGGTAAAATGAGGGATGCTGACAATGTGTGTGACTAATGGGTGGACAACACATGTTGTCACTGCTTTGAATACTTTTTTTTTTTTTAGTATTAGTAGTTAAGACACCCTTGCCATCAAACTTGAGCCCTGTTCTTAATGCATAATGAGAGGCATTTTGAGCTAATGTCCCACTTTTTTCACAGTGTTTCTCGAACCAGGCTAGGAGTAGCTGTTCTTGGTGCATGCTCCAAACGTGATTACCGAACTCCTTACTTGCTCTCAATGGTTATAACCAGCCTTCTTTCCTGATAGCCCAGAGTTGAGGTGATTTGATGAGAGAGGTGGAGAGGATTTTGAAATAGAGGGTTAGAGAAGCTAGTGAGGTGAGCGGTGATGCAGAATCTATAAGAGTTAAGAAGAGAACTTCAGTCAGGGAGGACAAGGGGTGAACTAGACTAAAGTTTAAGCTTAAAGTAAGCATAATTGAGAAACCAATAAGAATTGATATGCTTGTAAGATCTTTGCATTGAATAAACTTAATTGTTTTGTTCACTGTTCATCTGCTGGGGGGGTCGTGTTGGCTTGCTAGTCCCAGCCCCAGTCTTTAAATCGCCAAGTCCTGCTGCCTGCTTTCACAACGGACCCTTCTGCTGCGAACTTCTCATAGTAGGATAAAGCTATCAATGGCTACTAGCAACAGTGGCTGTGTTCTGCCTCTCATGTTGGGAACAGTATTCCTTTCAATGCCAGTTGCTGGGAACTGCAAGCAGGGAGAGGTTTGCTGTGCTTGGGTTCTAATAATAATAATAATAATAATAATAATAATAATAATAATAATATATTATTTATACGCCACCCATCTGGCTGGGTTTCCCCAGCCACTCTGGGCGGCTTCCAACAGAAAAATGAAATAAAATAATCTATTAAACATTAAAAGCCTCCCTAAACAGGACTGCCTTCAGATGTCTTCTAAAAATCTGGTAGCTGTTTTTCTCTTTGACATCTGATGGGAGGGCGTTCCACAGGGCGCGCGCCACCACCGAGAAGGCCCTGTGCCTGGTTCCCTGCAACTTGGCTTCTCGCAACAAGGGAACCGCCAGAAGGCCCTCGGTGCTGGACCTCAGTGTCTGGGCAGAACGATGGGGGTGGAGACGCTCCTTCAGGTATATTCATGAGAAACTTGCATGTTTCTCATGAGCATTTGATGGGTCACCATGAGAACAGAGTATTTGATGAGAGGGGCCTTTTGACCAATCCAGCAGGGTTTTTATTAGGTTCTTATGATTAACCCATGCTGCCATTTACCAGCATCTGGCTCCACTTCTATGTATGGTGGAAATCTGTGGGGAAAGTGGAAGGTGGGCAATGCCTGTTCTAAAGGAGCATCAATCTTCCATTCGAAGGTTGAGAGTACCATCACTACCCATGGCTATCTCAATCTTTAACTAAAAATAGACATATGATGTTATGTTTATGTTTTGTATGGGGACAAAAGCCCTTTCTCTTTCATAATATGGTTCCCCACCCACCCAAGGGGTTCCCAGCTTATGAATCACGGCAAGCTCTTGTGCATAGCTGCCAAGTCTCCCGTTTTTCGTGGGAAACCCCCATATTTTAAACAGTTTCCTGCTGGCAGCCCGGATTGAAAAAAAATCCCGTAAATCCCCCGGATTTCTTACCTGCCAGGGAGGCTCCATTTTGGGTCCTGGCGCCGCCCGATTTCCGGTGCCCATACATGGGTAGGGCGGCACCGGAAGTCGCTTCTACGCATGTCCGGACATGCATAGAAGTTACTTCCGGTGCCGCGCCGCTGCTGATCCCACATTTTTCGGTGGGAGACTTGGCAGCTATGATCTTGTGTCATAACCTGGGGACTCATTGGGTGGGCTAGAGATGTTGGGAGAGCACTCCAGGCTATCTGCAGCTTCCCCCCCCCCCAATTTCCAAGTGTCCTCCGATGAGCATAGTTCTGGAAAAGGCATTACCTTCTTCTCCAGGGCACACCAGCGACATAAACCAATTTGATTTATGCACACTAGCCTTCTCTCTTGACACAGCAAAAGACAGAGGCATCGTAGTTCTGAACTACGGTACTATTTAATTACACTATATTACACAAAATCATGACGCGCTCTCTCATCCAGCTCCGAGAGGGAACAGGCAAAAGTGAAAATACATACAGATAGGACTATATTCGGTTCTCACGCTTCCTCTCAGACAGACTGTGTGATTTCCACTAATCACAAAATGCAGCCTCAGAGGAGTGGAATTGCTAACAAGAGATAGTTGATTTTTTTCTTCTTCAGCTCTGACAATGAAGAATGACATGAAAACCAATTAAGAGCTAGATATACTGATGACTTTCAGTGAAAACGAAACCGCAAAGTAAATTTGGAGGTTCTTGTCAAACAGCTGAATATTATTATTTTTTTGCGGGGATGAGATGAAACATTTCCCATAAGTCATGCAATTTTGAGGCAGGTGGAGTTGCACTGCACACCCTGTTTCACAACCCTTTCTGCCAAGAACTTAGAAGTGTCTAGAGCAGCATCTTGAGGTTGGTCTCCCCCCCCCCACAAAAAAAAAGAGACCAGATCCGGAAGCTGAAAAACAGGCCCAGTTCTGTAACACTTCAGCATCTTCCTTCGGGTGGCTGTGTGTGTGTGATGAGCAGATGGCAGCCCAGAAAGTTGGCATGTGCTGAGGAGAACTGAAATTGAAAAGCAAACATTCTGACACCTATGCAAATGCTCAAAGGAGCATTGTCTGTCGGAAATGGCTTGGAAACTAGCAATGTCCCATTTGTGTAAATCCAAGTAATCTCAACATGAAGAGGCTCGGCATAGGCCGCTAGGGGTAAGTTCCATGTACAATTTACACAATAGCATTAGACAAGGGTGGCTCTCCAGATGTTGCTGCACTACAACGGCCACAATCCCTCTCCCTTTTCCAGGTTAGCTGGGGGTGTTAGGACTTGAAGTTCCTCAGCACCTGGAGGGCTATTGGTTCCCCAAGCAGAATGCAATTTATTAATCTGGTCTCTTTTTAAAAGATTTCTATCCCACTCTAGCTTTAAGAAACTAACTATTATCAGGTCCACGCTGGATTTGTGTGAAAATGCTTTTATAATCTGTCCAGTGCTGTAGGCTACTAATATTTCCTCATATGATTCCCC